>NC_080746.1:55628014-55931045 GCF_020826845.1 Diceros bicornis minor
AGAAACAACTAAACACTTTGCAGGGTAACTTCCAAGGGAAGGGAGTTTCAAGGTCTTCAGGAAAGACAGCTTCGGCTGCAACGGGGTTCAGTGGAGCTAGGGATGCTCTAATCCATCCAAATCCTCCATGTCCCCTAATTCCCTGAGATCAGCGCCCTCTATTTCACCTGAGACCTAGCAATGCTGTGAATTCAACTAACTGACAATGTAATCTGGTGACTCCCGCATCAAACTCACATCTTGATAAATTATGTAAGGCAGCTTAGTGCTCCCCCCTGTGCTCAGGCCTCCTCTCCTCTCCCCTGCGAGGTCTGTGATCTCTGGCTCATACCAAGAGTGGGTTAATGGAGGAATGACGTGGAAAAAAAGAATGTGAGAGCTGACTGCTTCTCTGTGTATTTTAAGCATCAGAATTCTTGCTGGAACAGCCAGGCGGGTCAGCCCGTGCCTGGGCATGTGAACTCCGTGCTCCCCCACAAATGAGACACTGGAGATGGGAGTGAGGGGGAGCTGAGCAGACATGTCCATGTCACACGAGAGAAAGGGAGAAAGGTGACAGTAAGATGTAGTGAAGGATCAAGTGCCCCCAAGAGCAGCCGGAGGAAAGAAGCAGAGTGTGCTGTCAGAGATGCTTTGACAGAGCACTGGGAGCGCGGAGGAAGTCACGCTTCTGACTGGGGGCTGGGAAGGGTCCCTGGGTCCCTTTGACCTAAGCTTTGAAGGATGAGGAGGGGCTCCTCTGGCGGAGATGGGGCATGATACCAGCAGAGGAGACAGCGTGAGTGAAAGGGAAGAGGGAGGCACGTCCAGGGGAGGTGATAAGAAGTCAAGTGGGGCTGTGCGGAGAGGAGGCGAGGGGTGGGAGGGGCACAGCCATCCACTCTGCTCCTACAGGAACGTTCACTGACCCTTCACTCACCTTGGGGCCCAGCGGACAACCCCCTCCCCCCAGCCTCTCTGAGCGTTCAACCTACCACCTGGCACCCAGACCTCCCCTCCATCTCTCACCCCCACCTCCCACAGGCCCCCTCACTGTGTCCCAAGCTCGCCATGCTGGTTCCAGTTGCTGTGCCTCTGTTCATGCTGTTCCTCTCTTCTAGAATGCCTCCTTCCCTCTTTCCTATCCAGCTCTAGCACCTCTTCCAGAGAGTCTCCCCTGACCACTTCAGCTCAGCCTGGCCCCCGGGTAGTATGGCATAGTGGAAAGAATCGGGCTTTCAAGTCATAGAGATATGGGTTTAAATCCCAGCTCTGCCGTATGATCTTGAGTGACTTACCTTCTCTTATTAATAGCTAATATTTCCTGGGCATGTATTATTTGCTAAGTACCATGGGTTACCTCATTTAATTCTCACTACAACTTTATGAGGTAAGTACTGTTATTACCATCTTACTGGTGAGGAAATTGAAGCTCAGAGAGGTTAAGTAACTGGCCCAAGGTCACACAGCTGGAATTGGCAGAGCTGGGATTCTCGTCAGGTCTGTCAGGCTCCAATGCCTCTGCCACTAAGCACCAGAGCACCCACTGGACCACTTCCTTTGCATGTGCATTGATTAGGCACCACCTATGCACCAGGCGTTGTGGTAGGTGTGGGGATGTGGCAGGACATGGGCAGAGAAGGGCCCACTCTTGAGGAGGTTTCAGCTGGAGTCTGTCTCCTCATCCATAAGATGCGGGATAATAAGCCCCAGGCTGCAGGGACTGGGGTAAAGATTACACAGAATCCCACTGGTGATCACCCTCTATGAACTGTGCAGTGTGGAGCGCACGCGTATTGACAACTTCTCTCCTCCACAGCCAGGAGACCTGGGTTCCCATAGAGGCCAGGCTCTGTCATTGACCTGCTGGGTGGCCTTGGGCTGGTCACTTCACCTCTCTGAGCCCGTTTCCTCATCTAAACATGGGGCAGTGATAGCTCCCCTTAGGAAGCTCTGAGGATTAAATGAGATCATACACAGCACTTCAGGGTACATAGTTGGCGCTCAGGGGAAAGTTCATCCACATCTCTTCACGCTTGTGTCCCATCCGGGACCCTCACCATGTAGCAGGGTCATTGTCTCTCTGGGACTTTAACCAGCACCGTGGTGGGAATAACAGGGAGGTCCCTCCAATAGCCTTCAGGTGGCAGGAATGCTCCGCACAGCTGTGATGGGCCCCTGGGGGTGCCAACATGGTCCTCCGACCCCAGCCCAACCCTGACCAACCCTGACCTAGCCACCTCCGCCGCCACCCAGCCACCCTCCACAGCAGCAACTCCACCCCTCCCCGCGAGGTGGGAGCACAGACCTCTGCCCACCCTCGTCACCTGGCCCCGGGTGGAGACATGTGGTCTCAGGGCCTCCCTTGTGTCGTCTGCGCAGACCCCACACCCAGGCCGGGCTTCTTTTGCTGCCCACTCCCACCTGGTGGGGGAGCTGTCGCAGGATGAACTTTGGGTCCAGCAGTCCTGGGTTCTAGTCCCATCTCTGAGCCGCACCCTATGATTAGGATGACTCCCCATCTAGCTGGGCTACTGTGGGGATTAGCAGGACGACATCTAGAGACCACAGCAGGTTATGTAGCTTTATTATTAGAATCTGGCCAGTTCCTCTCCTGCCCTTCCTGTGTGGCATGGAGGAAGAACAACTATCCAGCTGACAAGGAGCAATTCCTAGCTCAGCCCACTACTGTGGGGCCTCAGGGAGGTCACTTAACCTTTCTCAGCCTCGGTTATCTCACCTGTAAAATGGGGATAATCCCTCCCTAGCCAAGCTGTTAGGAGGCTTAGATAAAATTATATGTCTCAGGTGACTGACATGGTGTTTGGTACATAGTAGGGGCAAATCACAAAGGTAGTACCAGCTGGTATTCTTAAAATCATCATTCTGATCAAGAAATGCCAACTCACCCTTCAAGGGAGCCCACCTGTCACCTCCTCCAGGGAGTCTTCCTTGATCTCCTCATGCAGTCCTGGCTTCCACTCCTGGCCTCTTATGGCCCTGGTGCCCTTCTGGACAGCCCTTTCACTTACTCAGCCGATATGTTTTGAGTGCCTTATATGTGTGTGACACTGAATCTAGGTCAGGACACACAGTGATGAACAAGACATGGTCCCTATCTTCATGGAGCTTCCATTCTCGTAGTGGCGATAGACAGTGAATGTGTCACTAGGTAGATAATTCATAGCACTGAGTCAATAAAATGAGAAAACATGGCAGAGAGACTGAGGTGGGAGAGCAGCATAATTATGTTGGGTGGTCGGGGCAGGCCTCGTTGAGCAGATGCTACTCAAGCTGAGCTCTGAATGACAAAAAAGTAGCCCTGCAAAGATCTAGAAGAACCACTTGCCAGGCAGAAAGAACAGCTAGTGCAAAGGCCCTGAGGCAGGGGATTAAGAGTGGCAGATCTGGGAACAGAATGACCCAGGGGACTGGAACAGTGAGCACTGAGCACACTTGTCACTGTCCCTAAGTCTCCATCTCTAGAGGAAGCCCTTGAGGGCTGAGATTGAATTTACTGGGTCCATAGGACAGACCTGGAGCTCTGGACAGTTGTGTTAAAATTCCGTGTGGTAATAACAGGAATGAATCAGGTGGCCACTCTGCAGCCCCAGTCACATCTTGGAGGACTCCAACTGGTTTGCCCTGCCAGGCAGGGGCTCCCTCCATGGACCAACAACCTCCAGGGCAGAGTTGCTGGCAGAGGGAAGCCAGAGAGGTGCCCAGTGAGAGGGAGTGACTTGTCCAAGCTCACAAAGCCAGCAAGCAGCAGAGATGGGCTCAAACCCAGTTTCCTCTGCTCCTCTGCCTCCCCAGCCCCTCCTTCTGTCCTGTGCATCCCACTCCCCCTCTCCCCCTCTGAGGTGTAGTGACAGGGGCTCCCGAAGAGGCCAACGTGAGGGAACCAACGGGAGGAGGGCTGTCAGGTCCCTCCTCCTGTCCTGTTACAAACCCAAGCACAAAGCAAGGATCCCACAAGCTCCTTCCTTCTGAAGCCCTGCCCGGTCAGATCGCCTGGGCTTGTACCCTCTGGCCCTGGATATGGACGGGTCTGCTTGAACTGAAAGGCTCAGGGGCTGAAGACTGGGACCCTCACAGCAGGATCGGATGCCCTGGGCTCCAAGTCCAGCGCTGTCACTTGGGCCCTGCAGTCACTGGCTCTCTGGGGCAGCAGAGCTGAAACAATTCCCGAGTCAGCACGCAGTGGGCCTTCCACGCGTATCATCTGCCAGCATTTCAGGGCCTGAAATGGGCTGTTAGTAGCAACCCTGGCTTATCAGGACCCCTTGTCCTCTGAGAAGAATGACATGAGAATCCCCTGACCCAATCATTTTCATGCTCTAACAAAATTTCACTGGAAAAGTTTTATTGAAAAAAAAAATTGTACAAATAAGTTCTTGGTTTAACAGCAACAAGGGCTCATTTTCTCTCCTTCCCTCCCCATCTTTGAAAATCTATAAAAGGAAAAAAAAAGTTCATCCCCATGATGCCTGACCAGAGTCTGCCCAGGAGCCCCACTGTGAGCTATTTCCCGACCCCTCACTGGGGCCATGGCCACTGTGGGGGTGCCCGTCTCAGGGGCTGCAGCACCGAGTTTTGTAGTTGAGGGAAGTTGGGAGAAGACTGGGACAGAGCTGGGGAGGGGGTGGAGGTGGGGGCAGTGTCGGAAGAGAGGGCTCCCATGCCACGAGGGCTGGGCCGGACCCCCAGCTCGACTCCTCTCACAGATAAGAAAGCGCTTGGCTATAAATACGAACACTGATTGAGGCAGGCGTGATCCTAGTTCTCTGAGGGCAGGGCACCACAAATACCGCCCAGGACCCACAGGACAGGGGCTCTCTGGGCTCAGCATCATGGCACCTGGGGCCCCACATCCAAGCGGAGTGAATGCTGGCCAGGAAGGTCTGCTCGGACACAGGAGCCTGCTGTTTCCCACCCCCACCCCGTGGAACATCCAAGGCCGGTAACCTCAGCCCCCCCACCCCCATAGCACCCATGTGTCTCAGGAGCCTTCAGCTGCCTCCTGCCATCCTGTGCCCACCCTGGGGCCCTACAACTCATCTCGCATCTTGTCGCCCTTGGGTCGGACCAGGCGCCCAATGAACAGCAGGGAGCCGCTCTGGGTGTCTCGAACCAGGAAGATGAAGGGGTGGTCGGCATAGAAGAGCTTGGGGTTGCGCAGCTCCTCGCGCCCGTAGATGTCCTGGTCAAAGGGGTTGCCCTCTGTGTCCCACTCGAAGGCAGCGGCGTGGAACACACTAGCCAGGTACAGGTCCTTCTTGCCAGACATGCGCGACAGGTCTGCCTTGTTCTTGTCGATGGCCTCCGTCAGGCCCAGCCCAGCCAGGTGTTTCTGTGGGATCGGGTGGGTGTCAGGTAAGGCCACGGTGGGCAAGGCTCCTCGACTCTCCCCCTCCACCCACACTGCCCGCCCTCTCCTCCCCTGTCGTTCCTCAGAGCCACTCCCTGGCCACTCTCTGTGTGCCACATATGGCGTGGGCACTTCAAACCACTGCTTCCTTAACTCCCAGGATAACCCTGCAAGAGCCTCTGGCCGCCACTTCACAGACAAGCAAACTGAGACTTGGGGGAAAAAGGCAGAATTTACCCCTGGCTCTGCCGAGCAGTTCTGACCAGAGCTTCTCCAGGTGTGGGTCACGGACAGCCAGCATCAGCACCACCAGGAGCTTAGATGAAAGGCACCACCCCTGACCCCAGCCCAGAGCCACTGTGTCACAGTCCCGCGGGGACCTGGAACCCTTTTAACAAACTCTCCAGGTAATTCCCGGCACACTCGAGTCAGAAAGACTGATCTAAGGACAGCTACGGGACTAAAACCTTCCCAGGCTGTTAGGATGTCTGGGATTTGCTTCAAAACAATCTGATGGGGGAGGAATGGGTGTGTATAGATGAATCCTCATTGGTCAGGAGTTGATAATGGTTGAAGCTTCGTGATGGATACACTAGGGTTCATTACACTAATCTATTTTTATTATATTTTTTTACATTTCCATAGTAAAAAGTTAAAACACACCCCCCTCACACACACATCCTTTTCCATGGCTCTGCACAGCCCCTGAAGGCCAAGTACAAGCTCTTTCACATGTAGACTGTGCTTGCGTAGGAGCCTCACCCTTAGCACGCCCCAGCCTGCTCTCCCCGTCACAGCCGCACTGAACAGCCTGCGTCTGAGATGACTGTGTCTCTCCCTGGGGGCCTCTTTAGACACCTCGTCTTCCAGGAGGCCTCCCTCTCCTACAGGACTGCAGCTGTGCCTCCGGGGCCTCCGCACCCCTGGCCTCCCCTGTCTGTCAGGTGTGGTCCTGTCTGTCTCTCCCGCTGTCTCAGAGCTCCCCCGGGGCGAGGCCCATGTCCAGGGCTCTCCCTGGCTCTCAGTGCCGAAGAGGCAGCGGTAAGGGACTGTTGGCTGAGTGAACAGCAGCCGCCAGGACCGAGACTCCTGTAGGACAGTCCACTTCCCCAGCAGGGCCAAACAGGCACTAGACCTGGGGTCCTGAGAGGCAGGGGCTCCTGAGACAGGTGTTCTTGTCTCTACCAGTCCCAATGACCTTGCACAAGTCGCCCACTTCAAATTTCCCAACTCAGTCTACCCCATGGACTGGCGGGTAGTGTGTGCCCCCCAGGGTTCCAGGAAGACACGGGAGAAAGAAGGGGAGAAGGGGGTCATGTAACAGCCACTGCAGAAGGGGCTGGGGAAGAGTCAGGACAGGCCCAGGAGGCAGACAGCGACAGCTCCTCACCGGAAACCTCAGTGCCACTGACGGTACAGACTGTACCGGCTCCACTAGTGTCTGGCTCGGAACCTAAGCCCCATTGCATCTCACACTCTCGCTCCACGCTCTCAGCAGCAAGTCTGAATCTACTCTGTGGGTGAGAGGCCTCCCAAGAAACCACTTCTGGCAGCCAATACGAGAACGAGATGAAAGTTTTCCCCTTTGAGTAGGTCAAAAATCTCTCTCTCCTCATTGACAAAAATGCCTCCCTGAGTTTTCACCTGGAGGACTAATTGTGACTCCACTTACTAGCCAGGGTGACCTCAGCTGGTCACTGCTTCTCTCCGACCTGCTGCCCACCACCCAGGGTGGTCACGAGGGGTAAATGACATTGAGTGGGTGGGTTAAGTTTCCACTCATCCCAAGTGACCCAGAGCTGAGAGTCTTATTACTGCAGGCAGGATGAGCCTCCAGCTGGAACCATCTGTAACTGGGGCCCTTCAGACTCTCAGAGGCAGCACAGCACAGGACTGAGGGCGTGCCTGGTGCCAGATGTCTGAGTTACTCCCTGTGTGACTTTGGATACAATATTTAACCTTTCTGAGCCTCAGTCTCCTCCTCTGTAAATAAGGTTGATAGTCCCACCTAATAAAGTTGTTTTGAGGATTAAGAATTTAATACATATAAAGTGCTTAAAAGAGTGCCTGGCATACAGCAAGTGCTCAACTATATTTAGCTAGCGATGTTATCACCATCTTCCCAAGGGCAGGGCCCCTGCCTCCTCCCCAGCCTCCCCCACAGCAGAGCCCAGTACTGCCTGGACACCCAGGGGGGCTCAGGATAGACCTGCTGAGCTGGTGAATGGGTGCCCCGAGCACCCCCCTCCTCCAAGCCCTGCAGGCCCCCGAGTTGGGCTGCCCCTCACCTGCAGGTCGTGGGTCACCTCCACCACCCCCTTGGGCAGGGAGATGGCGACAGCCTTCTTCTGCATCTTCCCCATCCAGGTCTTCAGCTGCTCTTTGGTCAGCAGCTTTTCCAGGCGCTCGAGGGGCTCCACGTGGTGGGGCATGACGATGATGAGGCTGGAGAGCTTGTGGGCCAGGGGCATCTCCACAATTTGCAGCTTCTCCTTCTCATCGTCATAGTAGTTGTAGAGGCCTGGGAGAGCACAGAGAGGGCCCTGGGCACGTGGGGCAGGGGCAGGCCAGGCCCCAAGTACCCTCGGAGCCCCACCTTGGCCCCCCACTCTGCGAGGCACCTACCTGTCCGGTGCATCATCGTGACACCCACGGTGTAGGAACGGGTCACCATGAAGCCACGGTTGTCCACCATCTTGTGGTGGAATTTCTCGTCCCAGTGGGCTGCAGTGGGAGGTAGAATACCAGGTCAGAAACACATGCCCCCACCTCAAAACACTATCACAGCCCCTACCCCCAGATGCACACCCTGATTTATCCTGCCATAGGCCTCTGTTCCAGGCTTTGGGGCTCTGCTGCAGCCCGCCTGAGCACCCACTCGATGGAGTACATGTTCCCTGCTTTGGGGGCAGGAGTCTTGGCCCCAGGACACGCTGTCTAAAGATATGGCTCTCTACAGTCAGGACCTGGCTGTTTCCAGAGGACAGGGAATTCCCTCAGAAGGACCCTCTGCCCCGGTGCCAGTCAGGCATTTGGGGAACGTGTGCTGGGCCAGACTCCCCAACCCACCTGCTACCTGAGAGGTCTGTGCCCTGGGCAGGGAACACCCCAACACCACCCTTAATTCTTGTCTGCAAGTCTTGTCCCTGTGGCCAGAAAAATGACCCAAAAAACCACGCATGGGTAACAGTGGCCCGAACCCCACCCTAAGTCACAACCAGACCTCTGTTCAAATCCAGACTCAGCCGTTGACTGGGTGCGAGACCTTCCACCCTCTTAGGTAAGGGGTGAAGGGGTCACCTCATCCTCACACACACCCTGAGAGGACCAGTGCTGTCCACACAGGTACAGTCAGCCCTCTGGATCTGGGGATGGGGAACCTGCAGATACAGAGCGCCAACTAAGGGCCAGGAGCATCCTCGAGTTTTGCTATCCGCAGGGGCCCTGGAACCAGTCCCCTGTGGATACTGAGGGACGACTGTACTCAAATATACTCAGTAACCCCAAATCGAACCTTCAAATCAACACAGATGCGCCTGGGCCTGAGTCCCGGCTCTGCCACCTCCGAGCTGAGCCTGTGTTCTCACCTGTGAAATGGAGGTAGCCCTGCCTGCCCCCAGGTTGCTTTAGGATTAGGGACGATCACAGGTGTGGGGTCTCTCTCCTGCTCACTCCTGAGGCAGAGCTGATGATCGAATTTTATTGATTCCAAGACAAGCAATAGCACGTCCACATGATGAAACACAGCAGGAGCAACTCCCCCGGAGTCCCTCCATGGGCCTGAATCTCTGCCCCGTTCTTGTAGACACACCCTACACCTCCCCAACCGAGTTTCTTGTACTAGAAAGGGTTTACACCAGTGCCTGCCTCCACGGGTTGCTCTGAGGAGTGAAGGAGGATACTGATGTAAGTGCCAGGGGCTGGGGAGGAGGGGGTCCCGTCCCACCCAGCCCGACTCACGTTTGAAGAACATGGCGTTGACCAGCAGCGCGCCATCGGTGCGCTCCACGTCCTTGGTGACCTCGGGCAGCTTGCCGTCGGTGGTCTGCGCGGCCCACTCGTTGATGGACTGCAGGGCGCTGCGCTTGTCGCGGAAGTTGATCTTGGAGTGCTCGCAGTTGTAGTGCTGCTTGCTGCTGCGCACGAAGTCGTCGGCGAAGCTCACCGAGCTGGGCCCGTACAGGCGGCTGCCCAGCTTCCAGGTCACGTTGCGTGCCGTGCTGTTGCTGAGCGAGCGCAGCAGCTCGCCCAGGCCCGCGTGCACCTCCTCGTCGCGCAGCTGCTCAGCGCTCAGCACTGCCTTGGCCTGCGATGCCGTGGCCGCCTTGCCGCCCAGTGACACAAGCCCCAGCGACGACGCCACCACCACCGGCGACAGCAGGATGTTCTCCACCGCCTGGTCCTTGGCCATGGCCTGGTACAGGCTGAAGGCCAGGCCGGCGCTGCGCTCAGCCAGTGTGGCCGCCTTGGGGCTCAGCTTCTCCGCCGTGCCGGGGGCTGCTGTGGCCGCGGGTTTCTTCACCTCGGCGGCCAGGGCCGCGGCCAGGAGGCAGAAGGTGCCCATGAGCAGGAGGGAGTGCATGGCTGGGAGGCGGGCTGTGCGCACCATGGAGGACCTGTGCGGGCTGCAGAGAGAGGGCGGCCCTGAAGCCCTAGGCGTTCCTCCCCAGCAACCACCCTCAGCATTCTGGCTGCCACCAAGTCCCCTGGAGATGGGAGCAAGAGAGCCCAGAGTTCTGGGGAGCCAGAAAACTCAGGGTTGCCCAGATCGGGGATCTCAGTCTGCCCACTCTCTCAGAGGCCTTCTGTGACCTCCCTATCCAAAGCAGGAGTCCTGGCAAGTCACCACCTCCACCCTATTGATTTCTTGCACTGATCTTACAACACTTAGACTTAGGTGTTTATTATGTATTATTTCCATCCCTAACTAGTCTGTGACCTCCAGAGGACAGGAAACCTAGCCAGTCTGGTTTCCCGCTACACCCCCAGTGCCTAGTACAATAGGCCTCAGCTGCTCCTGAACGAGCAGAAACCAGGGCCACTCGGCTAGACGTGGGGTCCTCAGATTGCATAAAGGTTAGCTCTGATCTCATACAACCCTGGGGCCCTTTTCCAGTGGAAAAAAGTGGCAGACAAGGTGAGGGTCTGCGAAGGATGTCACGTGGGACAGAGCTGCAGGCCTGCTCCTCCCCCATGCCTTTCATTCTGCCCTGGGATGTTAATGAGTCACTGGTTGGTTCACTCATTAAATGGGGGAGCCCAGATGCTCCACTCTGCTGCCCCACGGGGTGACCTTGAGTGTGCGTGTGCTTGTGTGTCCACCCCTCTCTGAGCCTCAGTCTCCAGGTCCCAAGTCGTAAGGGTCTAGGCCTCCATGCCCGAGGCCTCTGTCCTGGCAGGGACCTGCCTATCCGCCCACAGCCCCTGGAGCGGATGGGAAATCCCCAGGACAAAAGCTGACGGAGGGGGGGGTTTCCTGAGAGGAAAGATACTGGGGGAAGGGGTCAGTCACAGTTCAATGGAGCAGCGACATCCCTCCCCTTCACCAGAGGCTGGCCAGACGTGTTCAGCCTCCCAGGAAGCTGGAGCCACCTCAGATTCCACCCTGCCCTCCCATCTGACAGCTCCTGCCACACAGGCCACGTGCTCTGTGGCCACAGGGTTGCCCTCAGGCCCCCTCCCCCAACCACAGCGGTAGCAGGGGCCCCGGAACAAGGT
The DNA here is from genome assembly GCF_020826845.1 of Diceros bicornis minor. Lineage (NCBI taxonomy): Eukaryota > Metazoa > Chordata > Mammalia > Perissodactyla > Rhinocerotidae > Diceros > Diceros bicornis. The sequence continues at coordinate 55,639,083 of NC_080746.1, forward strand.
TCACTCCCCTCGCTGGGGCCTGCAACCAGGACAGTCTCTCCTTGGGGGATATGTCCACACTCCCCTCCCTCAGGCCATTTCGTCTCCACTTCACGCAGTGGGATGGAAGAGGGGTGACAGAGCAAAGGGAAGGATTGGAAGGAACCCTGGTGGAGGCAGGGATCCCCCTGCTCAGGCAGACCCCATCTCGTGGTCCTCCTCAAGGAAGACCAAAAATTCAGAATCCCGGTAGAAGACCCTCAGGACTTGGGCCTGCCTGCGGGAGCACTGCTGCAACCGACTCCACTGCTGCAACCGTTCTGTGAACCAGCCAGGGCCCCCCTCCCTGGGCCGCACCTCCTTGAAGGTGCGGAGCAAAGGAGAAGCAAAGGGGACATGGGGAGAAAGGCGGGGGAGGAGGGAAGGCCACTGAGATGCACAACTGCCTGGGGAGAGGTACAAGAGAGACCCGTGCCCTGGAGTGCAGACTGCAGAGGTAAGAGAGGCAACCCTAAAGAACAGACTGGGGAGGGGTAGCACAGGGCCCAGGCCACCTCCTCCCACTCTAGCACCTTCCCTACCAGCCCTGGAGCCTCAAAGGGCAGGCAGGCCATATAATTATTGTACAAAGACACTTAAGAGAGTAAAACGGGGCACTACTAATTATTACGCCAGGACAACAGGCATACGGTCACCCTATTCAAAGGCCACCTCTAGTCCAGACAGCTGATGCCAGAGCTCAGACTGCTGCAGAGGCCACCAGCATCCCCTGGGGAGAGAGTGAAGGAGCCCAGCTCACAGCCCTGCCACGTGGCAGACACCATCTTGACAGCCCCCACCCCCAGCCAACCAGACCTCAAAGGGCTGGGAGGGGCTTTTCAAGAAAGTTCCAAATGACTAGTTTGGGATTCCTCAGGCAGCCACACAGCTGCGCTCCTGCTTCTGCTCCGGGTGACGTGGCAGGCTGGAAACTGAATTATCTCCATCCGCCGGCAGAGGGGGGCTTCCAGCCTGGGAAGCAGGAGGCCTGGGTTCAGGTCCCAGGGGTGCCATGCAGCCTCCCTGGCCTTAGATTCAGGTCTGCACATGGGTCTCTGCAGGGAGATGTGCGGCTGTGGAGAAGGGCTGTTAACTGAGCCGCAGGAACGGAGGAAGGCAAGTCACTGCAAGCACGCCAGACGCCTGCAGCTGAGCCCATGTTGCCACAGAGAAATCCCAGCCCTCGGGCCAAGGTTAGATGATTTACAGTCCCAGAAAGAAAAATACCCAATCAGAGAGCCGAGGGTTGTGCCCGCAGCTAGCCAGACTGAGTTGAGACTGGATTCCCGGTTTTTTTAAGGAGAGAAGAGAAGCAGATGCTAGGGGGGCCACCAGAGAGGGTCTCAAACACTTGAGGAGGTCTAAAGTACCTTGAAACTGCCTCAGGGGGAGGTCAATCCCTGCCTTTTTCATTCTGAAAGAAAACAGAAGAGTGAGGAGGATGGATAGGGCAGAGCTGGGGTGGTGGTGAGGAGGGGCGTGGAAGGCCCAGCTCCCAAATGGGACCCCGTCTACACTGCCCCTTGCACAAAGGAAGGCAAAACCAGTCCCAGATCTACACGGACCTTGGAGGTCATCTAGCTCATTGTACAGTGTGAGAAACTGAGGCCAGAGGGGCAGGGAGCCACCCCAAATCCCACAGGGATCAGTTGGGGGTCAGGCATCCTGGCACAGGGCTCCTTCCTCCCTGAGCACCCAGAGAGCCCTCTTGAGGCTGGATGTGGTGTCCTGTTCCATAGCCAGTAAAAAACATTTCTGCTAGGCCTGCCAGTGACCAGAGACAAAAGGAGGGGACCCACAGGCCTCAGGAAGGGGGGATGGGCAGATGAACCATCTGAGGACAGGAGGGTGTGGTCCCAGCCAGACTTCCAGGGAATCAAAGCCCCCTAATTTTCGTCTCCATCCGGGCCCCGCAGCCCAGAGGGACCAGCCGGAAACCGGGGAAGAGGCGGGGCCAGGCCTTCTGGTCATGCTGGAAGCCAATTCGTTCTTCTTCCTCCACTCCAGCTCCTCAGGAATGTCCCTAAACTGGGGGCAGGGAACCCCGGCCTCTATGAAGTAGCCTTAACCCTGCAGTTACTCCAGGAAGCCAGTGGCAGTGGACAGAATTAGCGTGGGTGACTCAAGGCCTTCCAGTGGGGGGATGCAGACCCCGCGACTCCTCACCCCCTTTGTGGAGGGGGATGGGGGAGACGGGTACTAGTTAAGTCCCTCCTTGAGCTGCCCTCACCTACACACACAGGCTGCTGATCAGAAATGGAGCCACCACTGGCGACTCCTCCCAAACCATGGGGACCCCAAGAGCCAAGACCCCCTACCCCCGCCAGGAAAAGCCAAGACTATTTCACCTCCTTTCCCCCAACCCCTACCTTCAGGAGGCTCAGATGTCGCCCAACGAGCCTGTGAGGAGGCTGGTCTACCAGTCCCTGCTGGCTCCTGGGCCTCAACCCCAGAACTGGAGGCACCCCAAACTGCAAAGCAGGCCAGACCTCCCTGTCCCTGCTGGAAGGGGCCCCAGGCCCCATCTCCTGCCTCCTCGTTCCCGCCGAGGGTCAGCATCCCGGCCCCCTGCCCCGCTGTTCTTCTCCGCCATCGCCACCCCTGCCCCAGACTTCTGGGGAACCTGGCACACTTTCCAGATCCTCCGGTTCTGACCTCTGCCCCAGCCGGGTTCTCTATCCCCAAGCCTCCAGCTGCCCCGGAGTGCGGCTCTGGGTTGGCCCCAGCCCCTCCCGGGGGCACCCCCACGGCGGGCGCCCGCTCCCCGCCGCCCCCCCTCACCTGGGCCGGGCCGGGACTCCTGCAGTCGAGCCGCGGGCGGATTCCGCTCTCCGCCGCTCCCCCGCTCCCCAGATCTATATATGGCGTCCCCTCCTCCCGCCCGTCCCGAGAAACTTCTGGAAAGTTAGGAAGGCTTCCGGAGGGCGCCCCGGCTCCACCAAAAAAAGCCAAAGACCTCCCCCAAACCGCCCGGCTCCCGCCCCTCCCTCTGCGGGCTCTCCCGGCCCCTGGGTCCTACTGCCCACCTCGTCCGACGGGGCGGGGGAGCGGGGGACCCCCGCCGGGAGGCCGGCCCGGGACAGCACGACCTTCAAAGCGCCGCGTCCTGGGCTCAGCGGAGTCTCCAGACCCTTGTGGTCCTGGGGTGGGTGGGGGGAGTGCGGACCACTGGGCTGGAGGGGACTCGGGGCTTCAGGGTCACGCTCCCGGGAGAGGAGCCCCCTCCCACCCCCAGGCTCTGGCACATGCCACATTGCTTCCAGCCCCCTTTCCCTGCAGGGGCTCTGCCCCCATGGATCCGCTCCCCCGAGCTGAAACTTAATTGGGTCCCCCTGCAAGCCCCCCCTCAGTCAGGTCCCCTTTCCTTTGTCTCAGGGGAGGCGGTCAGAGGTTGTGAGGCAGCGCCCTTCTCCATCTGCAGTTTATCCTGAACACCTTGTCGGAAGCTCAGCCTCAATCCCAGCGACCGCCCAGAGGGGGAGAGGGGTGGACTAGACTCAGTACCTGACCCTCACCTCGGAAAGTCGGAGTGATAGAGGTGGAGACACTCGGGAACATCAGGTGATCTGGCTGGGCCTGGAGGGGTGCACAGGAAGGAAAACCTTGGCTGTCCACTAAGTAATATGCTGTGTGACCCTAAGCAAGTCACTTTCCTTTTCTGGGCCTCTGTTTCTTGGGCTGTGAGATGTGGTGCTAACTCATTCCTTGCTTCCTTTTCCTCTCTGTCTCCTGTCTCTGTCTCTGTCTGCTTGGTCATCCCTGCCCCCTCCCTGTCTGGGTCCCCTCCCACAGGCTCCAGGTCTCACTATCAACTCCTCTCACCTCACACTCCCACTACTGATAGCCCTTTGAGGTCTGAGCTAAGCTGGGGTATTCATTTCTGTTCTAGGTGCTGAAGACACAGCTGGGAACAGGACAAAGTCCTTGCCCTCAAGGATGTACGTTTGAGGGGCGTGTGTGCATGAACTCAGGAAGACAGATTATTTAGGACACCCCTGCCCTCCCCCTAATTTTCTTTAATAGTGAAATGACAACAGATGTGCACAGTGTGGAGAGGAAGGGCCAGGGTAGAGAGACACTTCATTCACTCATTCATTTATTCAGTCAACAAACTGTGTTGAGTATTTTCTTTCTTCCAGGTGCATCTCTGGATCTTGGGGAACAAATGAATCCCAGCACCCAAGAGATGAGTCAGCTGGGTCCCTGGCAGCAGGGGCAGGGGGTGGGTCCTTTCTGGCCCCCCAGCCTGGTGGTGGTGACCGACTTATCAGACTGGGTTAGGCTATGTTGCTTCAAGTTGGACTACAAAGGGCTGTGGGAAATTGTAGGTGCCAAGAGCTTCAGACTCTTTGAATCAGGGTCAAAGAATCGGAGATTACTTGAATTCTAAGGTGATCATCATAGAATATGGTATCTTACTCGAAGCCCTGTGGAATCTTTGAATCCATCTAAGGAATCTTACAGTGTGAAATCTCAGAGTCAAAGAATCTTATAATAAAAGTACTAATGACCCTGGGCTGCAAGGCATCTCAGAGGTCATGGATTCCCATCTGCAGCCCCAAGGGGAGTCGTCTCTGCAGCGTCCCAAGAAGGTGAGCACCCAGGCAGGCGTCTCTCAGAACAGGGAGCTCCCCTCCCTCCGAGGCAGCCCCTCATTCTTTCCCGAGGACAGGTCTGATCGTTAACAAAATCTTTCTGCCTCAGGGTGGTGTCCGTCTCTTTGGGGTGGCTGTCCTGGGTTTCCGTGTCCTGCTGCCTGAACTGTGTATGGCTTTTCAGGATAAGTCCTTGCTGTCCAAGGAAACTGCCTGGGTCCCAGGCCAGACCCCACCCTCTGCCCCACCCCCCACCCCAGCTTGGCCCTCTGATGGTCATTGGCCAGTGAGCTAAGGGTCCATCAATGCTGGCGGAATGAAGGGGAGGTTCGCCTTGGTTTCCAGCAGGTCCAGATGTCAAAATCCCAGAGATTTCCTTTTTTCACACTCTTCCATCTCTTAGGTCTCTGAGGCCTGGCCGATGCTTTAGGGGGAAGCTGAGTGCTATGACTGTCAGTGACTACCCTGAGGGGGAGGGGTAATCTGAGGCTCATGCTGTTAGATAAACCCGGTTTCCCAGAAGGTTGGAGTAGAAAGGATCAATGCCCTCCATTTGCAGATGGGCAAGCTGAGGCCTAGGGAGAGGGCTGAGTCTGAAGACCCTCTGCCAGGCTGGCCAGACCACTACTGCAGCTCAGACTGGGTCAGAAGCCTCCTGTGTGGTGTCGTGCTGCATTCTCTTTGTGTCATCGCCCTGTGTTGTCACTGGAGACCTTGGATGCACAGGTCCTTCTCCTTCTCACTCTGAGTCATCCCTGGCACAGGGCATGCCCAGGAGAGGCCCTGGGTAAACATGGCCATTGAGTGGTGGGAAGTGGCTGCCTGCGTCCTCTGGGCTCCAAGCTCAGCCTCCTTGAAGACGGAACGGCAACGGCTCCTTTAAATTTCCAAGATCAGCAAAAAATTTTAAGAGCCTTTGCCACTTTATTCTTAGCTCTGAGCCCAGCCCAGGCCCTGCTGACTGTGGCCCTTCCCCCACACTCCCAGGCTGTACTTCGTGAAAAAAGCACTCTTTCTGTTGGGGGAAAGAGTCTGAAATGCAGAGAACCTCTCCAGCATTTCGTGTCTGGGATCCTCCAGTGCCTAAGGCTTCTTGAAGGAGCTGTTCTTGCCCCGCCCCCCCCAGCCTCCCATAGGGGCTCAGCTGGAAATCTCTAGGTCCCAAGAGGTGTGGGCAGCAGGCAGTAGAAAACCATGGAATCCAACTGCATCCACACTGTACAGAGAGGAAAACTGAGGCCCAGAGAGGGGCAGGAATTTGCCCAAGGTAACACAGCAAGTCAGAGGTGGAGCTGGGCCCGAGCCCATGCCCTGGACCCCCAGCCCTCTTTCCCCGACACCATCTGCTAACTGACCTGGCCAGGTAGCAGGCCCAGCTCTGCCAAGTATTGCAGAAACAGCTTTCTTTGGCCCCAGAGCCTAGATTCATGCAATCCTAGCCCTAAAGACTCCTAGGACAAAAACTGACATGTTATTTAAGTGCCCACCATGCTCACATTATCATATTTAATACTTTCAGGTTAAGTAAGAATGTCCCCATTTTCAGCATGAGGAAACAGGCTCAGGAAGGCTAGGCGGCATGTTCAAGGGCCTAGAGCAAGTTGCTGTCAGAACTGGGATTTGAACTAGGTCTGTTGGTCCACAGGAAGAGAGGGGAAGGGAGGAGAGGGGAGGGAAGGGACACTTATGGAGCATTCTGCTTCGGCCAGGCCCTGTGCTGGGCACCGAAACAGTACCTCACTTTTAATTACGGGCACTAATTGGAAGGAAGTGTGAGCCCTTCTGCTTTTTACACAGGATAAAACTGGGGCCCAGAAAGGCTCTGATAACTAGTTCATGGCAGGCCCCTTCCTGAGGAGCCTGGGCCTCCACAGGCCCTTCTTCTTTGAGATGCTTTCCGGGAGCCAAGAATGTGCTCGCAGCCAGAAGCATGAGTCAGGGAAACGCAATTTCTGCAATCTCCAACTCTCTCTCAAGGAGCCCGGCCTTCTGACGGAAAGGGCGGTCCTGCCAACTGCCACGTCGGAGGGTGGGCAGTGTGGGGTGGATGGGCTCGCGATGCCTCCCCTTCTCCTCCCAGGTCAGAGGGAAGTCACACGGGAACTCCAGTGCCTGCACCCACACGCCTGTCACCACACCCGGAGATGCACGACGCTGCGGACACACGTGTCACCCACCCTCTGCGGCCCCTTCATGCAATCCATGTACACACGTGTCTGCGTAACTCTCTAGCAGCACACCGCACATGCACGACGCGTGGTACACACGCCTAATAGGTACCTTTACACAGGCGCAGACTCGAGGTCACGGGAGGAAGGGCAGAGCCCAGAAGTCAGATGTTCCCCTCTCATCTCTTTACCTCTTATTAGCGTGAAGCCTTGAGGGAGTCACTTCCCCTCTCTGTGCCTCAGTCTCCTGTGTGAAATGAGAGGATGTGACTTCTCCTTGCCACCCCACTCCCTGCCGGTTGACATTCCCCCTTGCCTTCACCTTAAAACCTGCAGGCTTTTCTTGAGCATCTCTCGTGTGTGGGCTGCCACAACCCCACAAGGCAAAGATAGAGTTCCCACTGGGAAAGGAAATGAGCCTGGTGCAGAACACAGGGACAGGGTCCCTGACCCCAGCCCAGGGCTCCACCCACCACACCAGCTCAGAACGCTCGTGTGGCTCCCAGTGAGGACGTCCAAGCCCCTTCGTTGCCCTCGGCACCTCGCCTCGGGCATGCCAGTGTGTAAGGGCAGGTTCTTGGTGTCCCGGGCAGAGACTCCGCCTTTTGAGGGCCAGAGCAAGAGAGGATGCTCGCTCTTGAGAAAGCTCGGCTTCTGGGGGAGGGAGCACATTTTTTGGGGGTGGACTGGGAGCTCCCTTTCTTCTCTCTGTCTCCCTCTCCCAGGCCTCCTCTGGCAGCCCATGGAAATGGCTCCAGCCGCCTACAAGGCCAGGCCTGGAGGGCTGGTAGGGGCAGGATGGTTGTTAAATACTGCCTTGCCCTTCCCCTTCCCCTGCTGCCTCTCCTTCCGCCCCCTCGCCCAGCGCCCAGCTCTTCTCCTCTCCCCCAGGTGACACCAACAGCTGTATTAATAGTGATGCCCTCCTTGTCTCAGTCTGACACTCAGAAAAGGGACCCCTGAGCTCTGACCCCCACCCCTCCAGCTCTAATCTGTTACAGCCCAGTGCAGCCTCCCCAGTGTTAGGAAGTGCAAGAAGCCCCCACTTGGGGGTCAGGAGCTCTGGGATCCTGTCCTAGCTCTGTGATGTTTTAGCTTTGTACCCAGGACTTAGTTTCCCCCTCTGTAAAATACGAATGATAATCTCGAGGATGATGAGACGCACAGACGAAAGAACGAATTGGAGAGCACTTTGAGAACTCTGAATGATGTTAGGATCTCTGCACCACTCTCTGCTCACCTCTTCATCGTCCGGGCAAATCCCACCTAACCTTGAGAAGCCACCTCTGACCATCCTGCTCTGTCCTCTGAGCACCATCCTGTCAGTCCCACTCACACCTGGCCTTGCACATACATGTGAGGACAGCAAAGGGCTGTGACTGGAGTGGAGACTTCCCTGGGGAGGCACAGGCAGAGGAGGGCAGCCTGGCAAAGGGGGAAGAACCCAGCCTGGGGGTCAGGAAGCCTGGGCACCACCACTCATTGAGTGACCTTGGAAAGTCACTGCCCTCTCTTTGCCTCGGTTTCCTCATCTATAACGTGGGGATAGGAGCAGGATCTGGAAGGATCTGAGGGATTTCATTTTGAACAGGAAGAAGGGTTCATCCACACTGCTGGCAGGAGGGGAAATTGGCACACCCTTTCTAGAAGGCAGTTGGCACTGGGAGCTTTAAACATGTGTTACTGAATAAGTCCCTGCAACATTGTTTGTAATAGCAACAATTGGAAACAAGCTAACTGTCCATCGGTGGGGGGTGGGAATACCAAGAAACTGGGAAACACACAAAGTGAGGAAATTCTTCCTGCCCTGATAGTGACTGGATCTTAGAGTGGAAGGGCAGTGAGGGAACTTGGGTATGGTCTGCCACCATTGCTGAGATCTGCACAGACCGTCCCTGGAGCCCCAGAGGTCGGCGAGAAGCCGGTAACCCTCCTTGCTAGCAGGGGAAGAACTGGTTGGAAGGGAGAGGAGGAGTGAGACTTATCTTTCATCCCTCACAAATTTTTGGACTATATGAATGCATTACCGATTCACACATTTTTTAAATTTAAAATTATTTGTGTTCTTTTTGGAAAAAATCCATTTTTAGGAATTTAGCCTAAGGAAATGATTTTTGAAAATACGAGCATAGATACATGTACAAGGATGTTCATTACAGCCGTGTTTGAAAGGGCCAAATGTTGGCGACAAGGTCAGTAAGGGACGGACCACTGGCAGCATCATAAAGGGGGAAGCCGTTTTCATCCTCAGGCAGAGAAAGAGAGCTCAATAAAGCTCTCTTTGGTGGTGGATAAAACATAAAGCAGTTTAGTGGAGCACACCAAACTAGTGGTTAAGTTCGGTGTGCTCCACTTTGGCAGTCTAGGTTTGGTTCCTGGGCGCGGACCTACACCACTCGCATGTCAGTGGCCACACTGTGGTGGCGGCTCACATACAAAAAGCACAGATGTTAGCTCAGGGTGAATCTTCCTCAGCAAAAATAAATAAATAAATAAAGCAGTTTATAAAATAGTCTGTTTATAAAAACTCTTAACACAGAGATGTGGAAGAGTGTTCACATTTCACCAAAAAGTCAACGCTTGCTATTAGATGATTTCCACTTAATTTTTAAAACATTTCTGCTGTGTGGAAGTTTTTTCTTAATCAATGAATCTGTATTAACAAAAAAATAGAGATATGTATAATATTCATAGGAAAAGGCTACAAGGAAATACTCTCAAGTGGATTAATACTGTTGATCTTTAGAGATGGAAATACATTTTACTCTATTTTCTCCTCTCTGCTTCTCTAAATTTTTTCAATATTACCTTTATAATCAGTTTAAAAAATCAATAAAGTGAATAGGAAAGAAACTTCAGCTGTGGGGAAGCTGGGAGGCTGGGCTGGGGCCCCTCTGCCAGGTGGGGCACTTCCCACCACACAGGCCTGCGAGCTTTAGGCCTCAGGCTAAACTGAGCTAGATCCTGAGGATTTCATGGGAAGCGGCCAGGGCAGCGCAGTGAAGAGTCCCCACAAAGGTCACTGAGTGAGGGGGCAGGAGTATGTGGGGGTAAAGGTGCAGAAGGTGGGTCTCGAAGGAGCTTGGGGGCTGGGGATCTCGGAGCTTCCTCCTGAAGGCAATTTAGCAGAGAAGTGACAAGGTCACACTGATGTTTTTAAAGTTCTCTGCCTATGGAGTAGAGAGTGACACTCAGAGAGGAGAATATCACAATTACCCAGAGCGAGATGCTGGTGCCTGGACCCGGGCAGGAGCCGTGGGGCTCGGAGGGCTGGCGGTGGGCTGGGCACAGAAGGCCCGGCAGGAGGAGGAAGGAGGACTCTTGTGTGTCCAGCTTGGGTGAACAGGCGGCAAATGGTCCCCTTCCTGAGATGGAGACTCTGGGGGAAGATGGTATGCTCCGTTGTCTGTAGACTGGAGACGTCCAGGAGGCTGTGGCATCTGTGAGTCTGGCACTCAGGGGAGAAGGCAGGCTGGAGAAGACAGTTTGGAAGTCATGACACAGGAGAGTAATAGGATGGAAGGTGTGGGTGGGAGCAGGTACAGAGGGTAAGAAGAACAGAGGCTGGGGAGAAACAGACCATGTCAGACAGAGGGGGGACCTCTGCCTCTTCCAGGAAGGAGAGTTAAGGCAGAGCTGGCAGGGCCACTGCGGGGGCCGGGGGCAGAGGGAGGAAGGCCATGTGGGATGCAATGGAGCAACCGTGCCCTATGCCCCTCCTCCCTGGCTGAGAATGCTGAGGGAGGACTAGGCTGCCGCGTGGTGATTCCGTGGCGGGTGGGGTGGGCCAGAGCCGGGATCTGTACACTCGGCCAGGCCCCATTGGCTGGCGGGTGGGAGCCAGCGCAGAGACAGGCCGAGCTGATGCAACGTGGGCCTATCATTGCAGGCCCTGCTGAGGGGATGCAGCTGTGCTGGCCGCTGCCCAGAGGTTCCAGCAGGGAGGGGGACCGGCTCTCAGGGGCAGGCTGGAGCTCTGGGCCTGCAGCCCAGCCGGGCCCCAAAGCTATCTGTTCTGGGTCTGCTCTGACTCAGGAGGGAAACACGCCTTTCATGGAAGTACCCAGAGCCCTCAGCTCTGTGGGGAGGGGCCCACAGCTGATGCTGCACGCACAGCTGTCCCTCTCGGGTTCAGCATTCCCAAGGCCAGATGGGGAAACAGGAGGGGAGGAGCTGGGCACCTGCAGAGCCCAGGCTGAGTCAGGTCCTGGGTGCCAGTCTGTGTTCAACATCTGACTCTGTGTCTGCCTACAGGCAAGTACCTGACCCCTCTGAGCCTCAGTTTCCCCATCTCTTTAGCTGGGACAGAGAGTTGTGAAAAAGAACTCAGAGGTTGGGAGCTAGAGTGGGAAGGGGGTCGCCAGGGGCACAGCTGACCAGTCTGAGCACCAAACCAGGCATAGGAGAAAGAGAACTAGCATTTATTGATTCCCGCTGTGTGCCAGGAGCTCCCCCACTCTCTGTTAACTCCCATAACCCTGCTGTGAGGTAGCCATTGTAATTCCAATTTGCAGACAAGGAAACAGCCTCAAATAGCCCAGGAATGACAGAGCCTGGGTTTGGAGCCAGGCTTCCCTGCTTGGGGTCCGGGGTTCTGACCCCTGCAGCCCACTGGGCCATACCTGGGGGCATCGGGAGGCTCACTGATGCCCGGGACTCAGAGTTGCCCAAATCTTGGGCACTGTCTACAAGTCGATTCTTTGTTAACCCTGCCTGGGACGCAGTGTTCTGGCAGTGCGGATGGAGAGCCGGGTCTGACGGAGTCGCAGGATACAGGGTGGTGAGGATCTAATGGGATCAGCATAGGCTGAGGCTAGGGACCCATGAGCAGCCTCCTTGACACAGGGTCCAGGCCATGGAAGACCAGCGAGAGTGCGGCTGAGTGCCAGGAAGGGTCTCAGAAGCAAATCTAGACATCAAGCCCTGGTCCCAGGAACAAGGCCTGGCTATTGGAGCAAGACCGTGAGTCCTTGAGGCCAGGAGCATCCAGTAGGGGGCTTGGCTCAGAGAGACAGCTCAGCACAGTTTGTGCAGTGAGCAGCTCAGCGACAGGCCATGGGCCGGCACAGCACAGCACAGACATGAGGCTGCCTTGAGACGACAGTCCCGACAGCGTGCCCACTCTGCCCCCATCCACACCCGCAGCACTGTCCCCCCCCCCCCCCACCTCCCGCATCCTGCCAGAGGTCTGCCACTTGGAGTGGGGCCGGGTCTGCCATGGTGTCCTGGGGAGGGGGTGAGGGATGAGCAGGTGTCCCCAGAGCTGCCACTGCCACCGCTGGGCATTTTCAGAGATGGGTTCTTGCTACCAGGTTACCCTATAGAGGTTTTCCAAGCACCTTCTGGAGACAGAAGGACTTGACCCAAAGGCATCATGTTGACATAGAATTCCAAACACTGGCAGGCCACTCATTTTCACTCAAAGCCAACTTTTCCTGAGCAGCTGTTTCAAGCCAGGCCCTGTGCTGGGAACACAGAAATAAACCAAATCTGCTCCCTGTCCCTAAGCAACAGGGCTCACAGGGTGCTCGGGGGTGTGACAGAGGGGAGGAGGCCGAGGGCTTCAGAGTACCTGACCCCACGCAGGGATGGGGGATGGAAGACTTCCTGGAGGAGGCTGCCTGGGGTTCCGAAGGACCTCTCATAGGCAGAGAAGGCCTGGGGAGGGTGAGGACAGTAAGGCGCTCTCCTTGGGTGCGGAACTAATGGGAGCACCCAAACCACAGTCATCAAGAGTAGTCATATTTTCAAAAGCCAAAATCAAGGCAGGGCTGGCCCGGTGGCACAGTGGTTAAGTGCGCACGCTCTGCTTCTGCGGCCTGGGGTTCGCAGGTTCAGATCCCGGGCGCGCACCGTCGCACTGCTTGTCAGGCCATGCTGTGGCGGCGTCCTATATAAAGCAGAGGAAGATGGGCATGGATGTTAGCCCAGGGTCAGTCTTCCTCAGCAAAAAAGAGGAGGATTGGCATGGATGTTAGCTCAGGGCTGATCTTCCTCACCAAAAAACAAACAAAAAAATCAATGCAAAAAATACCCACGATGAACAAAATATCAAAATGTTAAAGGAAGACAGGATCAGGGCCAACTTCACAAGCGTACGACCTGTGCAGTCTCACAGGGCCCTGCACGTGGTTAAACGTGCTGCTGTTGCCATCTTGAAATTCTGAATAATTTTTGGAGAAGGGGCCCCACACATCATATACCCAGTCCTGACAAGATCAATAACACAGTCTTATGTCAAGCTGTGTTGGAGCCTGAGCCAAAAGAGAAAAAAAGGGTTTATTTAAAATTTTGATATTTTGTCCATCATGGAATTTTTTTTGCATTAACTTTTATTTTTAGAAAAGATTGCGTAAAAGTGTTGTTTCTCTTGATTACTGAGGTTTTGGTGCCCCTTTTAATTTGCAGGCGGGGTGGTTGCCCCACTCGCCTCCCCCTTGTCCCAGCCCTGAGAGACAGTGAGGAGAGGAAGGGCAGCCCAGGCAGAGGGAACAGCAGGGCTGTAGAGGAAGCCTGTGCGAATAGAACTGGCCTGCGAGGCACTGGGAAGGCCCAGAGGAGAAGGTGAGCCTTCAGGCAACTCCCGAATCCCCCTGAGTCCTTGCTGGGCACCTGGATGGCCCCCTACGCTCAAGTCACCATCCAGAGCCTCAGTGCCCCCGTCTGCAAGGTGATAATGATGGTTCCTCTCAGCCTGTCTTCCAGTTTGTTCTGAGGGACAAAAGGGAAAAAAAACGTGCTGAGTTTGAAACCAGAAAGCCCTGTAAACTGGAAAATGTGTGCACAAGTTGTGCACAGGTGCTGTCCAGCTCCCACGGGCACACACATGATCACCTCCCCACCCCTCCAGGCCTCCCCCAACCAGCCAAAGCTCCTCCCATCCCTTGCCCTCAGTGTGCATGTGAGACAGATCATGTTAAGTCCTTTATTCCTTCTTTTATGCAACGAATATTTATTGAGAACCCGCTATGTACCAGGTGCTGTTCTAGATACTGGGATATGAGAGTGAACAAAACAAGGCCTTTGCTCTCCAGGAGCCTCACATGCGCGCTCGGGGAGATAGGCCATAAACCAATAAACAGATGTGATAATTTCTGATGATGATAAGAGCTAAGAAGAAATGAACACAGGTGGTGGAGGAGGGGACAGCTACTTTGCACGGGGTAGCGTGAGACCCGGATGATGACAAGCTGTGTTCGTTTCCTATTGCTGCTGGAACAAATGGCCATAACCTTAGCAGCTTAAAACAACCTAAGTTCATTATCTTATAGTTCTCACGTCAGAAGACTAAAGTGGGTCAGCAGGGCTGCATTCCTTCTGGAGGCTCTGGGCGATCTGTTTCCTTGCCTTTTCCGGCTGTTAGAGGCCACCTGCATTCCTTGACCCGAGGCCCCTTCCTCCATCTTCAAAGCCAGCTGTGTAGCATCTTCAAACCTCCCCCCCTCTGACCTCTGCTTCTGTCATCACATCTCTTTCTCTGACTCTGAACACCCCCCGCCCCCTGCCTCCCTCTAATAAGAACCCTGGTGATTACATTGGGCCACCAAGGTAATCTCCCCATCTCAAGATCCCTAATTTAGTCACATCTGCAAAGTTCCCTTTACCATGTAAGTTAACATATCCAGGGATTAGAACATGGACATCTTTGGGGGGCCATCATTCTGCAAACCACAGAAGCCAACCCTGAAAAGGCCTTGGAGTGGAAGAGAGCATCCAAGCAGAGGCCCCAAGGCTAGAATGAACTGGGCATGTTCAGGGAATGGCAAGAAGGTCACCCTTCTAGAAAGTAACGCTCCTGTTAGCGTAATTTTAATCAACTTCCTCCATGGGGCCAATCCCACTTCTATAGATGAAGGTGGTCTCCTTCAGGAACCCTGAGCATCCAGGACAACCCCTACAAAGCAACCCCTTGGCACTTCAGGTCGTCTCCTCCATCCTCTGCTTCTAGCTGGCCCACCCTTCACACGCTTAGAAGGAGAGTCCTGGGTGTCTGATGACGGTGCCTGCCTGGGTGCTCACCTGGAGCTAGGGGCCAGAACAACTCTGGTCGAGGAGTGGGCCCAGACCCTGGTACCTGCATATAATCCTGCTCTTTCTTCCCCGCTGAAGGCCAGGATTGTGTGGCTGAGGGAGGCTGGGGGCAGGAAGGGCTGGACCTTGAGCGGTGGCACAGCCTTCAATGGCCATATTGTTAGCTCTGGGCTGCGGTGGGAGGGCGCCAGGGTCTGGCTGAATGAGGCATCTGTGCTCGCTAGGTCAGGATGCCCAGGTCAGGGGCTCTCCTGGGAGAGGCCTCCCACCCCCCACCTCTGCCCAGACCCTGCCATTTGGCTTCCTTAGCATCCCTGGTCCTGGTCCCTCAGGGACCACAGCTGTCCCTGGCTGGCTCCCGGTGCCATTGGCTGTTGGATGGTGGCCTTTCCTGTTGGAATGTAAGCTCTCTGAGAAAGCCAGGAACTGACTGTCATGATCACCATCGAGTCCCAGCACCCAGCCCAGGGCTTGACTAAGAGAAGTTGTTCCATGAATGTGTGCAATGAGTGAACGGTTGAATGAATGAGAGATTGGCGCCACCCTTGCTTCATCTAGTCCCCTCTTCCCTGGACCATTGCCCCAGCCTCCTCTCTAGCTCCCCTGCTTCTGGCCTCTCCTCCTCCACATTCTAACACACTATCCCGTTAAAACCCTCCTGGGGCTCCCTGAGACCCTCGGGATCCAGCCAGGCCCCTGCCAGCCTCGCCAGGTACTCACACTGCCCTACTCCCTGAGCACACCCGACACTTCCCAGCCCGTGTGCCCTGCGCGCGTGGATTCCAATGCTCAGAATGCCCTTCCTCCTCTTCTCCCCATCTGGGTGACTCCTCCTGGTGGTTCAGGCGACAGGCTCCTCCTGGAAGCCTGCCTGACTACCCCCAGCCTCCTCCGGGCTTGCACAGCCTCCCCGCCCCAGCCCACTCAGCACCACCTCAGCACCAACTGTAATTGCCAGTTAACACCTCTGTCTCCCTCTCCAGACCCTGAGCTCCTCAAGGGCAGCACTGAGTCTGACCCATGTTTTTGTCACGGCCAGGGCCCTGGACATGGTCAGGCACAGAGCAACGCTGAACAAAGGTGTAAGCTGTCCCAAGACGATGGACGGGGCCCGAGGCCTGACTAGTGGGCGCTTTGCCCTCTGGTGGCCATTTTGGGTCACTGCATGTTTCTGGGTCTTATGGGCTTCACGAGGGTAATGAACCTCTGGAACAGTGGTTCCCAGAATGTGGCCCCATGGCCAGCGGCATCAGCATCACCATGGAACTTGTTACAAATGAAAATTTGGGGGCTCCACCCCAGACCTATGAATCAGAAACTCTGGGGGTGGGGCCCAGCAATCTGTGTTTTACAAGCCCTACAGGTGCTTCTGACGCAGGCTGAAGTTTGAGAGCCCTTCTCCCGGGAGCCCCAGGTAATCAGGAGACAGCAGGACCCACCTGAGAGGGTCGCCAGCTAAATTACAGGACTCCCAGTTAAAGCTGAATATCAGATAAACAATGAAGGATTTTTATTGCAAATATTGCACCAGACACATTTATACTAAAAAATTATTTGTTGTTTATCTGAAATTCAGCTTTAACTGGGTGTCCTATTTTTTTACCCCTTCTACATCCGGCAGCCCTAAGCAAAGAAATCTGCTCTTGGCTTAATGATCTGGTGTCACCATCTTGAAATTTTAAATAATTTTTGGACATGGAGACCTGCATTTTTATCTTGCCCAGCTAGTCAGTTCTAGGAAGGACGCTTACAAAGCTTCCTCCAGAACATTCAGGACCCCAAGCTCAAAGGCGGGAGGGGTCGGACCTCCAGCAGCTGAGCTGTGCTCTGTGTTCCCAGATACCCCATCTTCCGCATCCCCCATTACTCCCTTCCCTGATGGGTCAAACCTTCATCCCTTCTCCCCAGGTTTGGTACCCGTCTCCTCACTGTCCTGCTGCCTCTGTTCTCACCCCTTCTATTCCACCTTCCATGCAGTGGAGTCCCCAAAATGTCTACCCATGTCACCCTCCTGCTCAGAACTTTTCTGTGGTGTCTCCTTACCACTGCTTTATTATAACAGCCATCCGCCATTACAGAGCGCTGAGCTGGGCACTGGACCACACCATCTCCTGTGTTCTGTGCGGTGATCTTGCCTCTGGCCACTGCCGGGGGTGGGGGTGCTGTGGGCAGGACCTGCCTGCAGCCCTGGGTGGAGAGCTGGGTGTTAGCTCCAGCTGGTGCCCGACAGGGACGAGCTGCTGCCCGGGTCGGCAGGGGAGCAGCGGGTGGAGGAGAGGCCCCAGAATGATTGACTGGCACCTGCCGTGTGCCTGGCACCGGCCCAAGTAGTGAGGACACAGTGGTGGGAGAAGAAGGTATGGACTCCTCCTTCGGTGAATGACTCAGTGGGTCCTGCTGGTTTACCCCCTAAACTTAGTACCCTAATCAAACAGGGGATGCTGGCTTTTTATTATTAATTTTTCAGAGGCAAGCAGGAAGCTGTTCTATTCTTTCTCGTAGATTTGATTCAAAATTACATTAGAGGGAGTGGGCCCGGGGCCAGGATGAAACAAGATCGGTATGATCTGATGATTGTTGAAGCTGAATGACGGGGACACAAGGGTTCATTATACTCATCTCTCTAACTTCGTGTATGTTTGAAATCATCCACACATTCGTTTCTTAAAAACATAGTTCAAAGTAACAGTAAAACTGGAAAATCTCTCCAGTCCAGAATGAGACCTTTCTTTCAGGTGGGGCCTGCCTCAGAAATCGCAAACCTGGAGAGAGCGCTGACAACCTCCTCGCTCTCCCTCCGTGACCGTCTCTGGCTGCTGCGTGTGGCTCCTCGGGGTGGAGTGCAGAGGGAGAGAGAGGGCAGAAAAAGCCCTCCTCATCTGACACAGGTGTGACCTGGCCTGGCGACCCTCTGGCCATGGCAGATGTCCGGAGTTGATACTTCAGCTCATGGATTCTCCTGGACGTGTTTCAGGGAACCTCCTCCTCCGGGACCCCTCACCTGGATTTCCCCTGACAGAAGCAGGGCCTCCTCTGGTCTGCAGCATCTCCATGGATTTCCAGTAGATCCCCCTCTGCTGGGGTCTCCTCATCTCCCCCCAGGTGGTCCTCAGGCACCGGGACACGGTGTAGGCAGGTGGGCCCTGTCTGGTCCACCCCGGCAGTGAGCCGTTCCCGGTGGGGCCCTGGCCCTCCCCATGCTGCCCCCACACGCAGCCCCTCGCTGTTAGATGCTGTGATGTGTGGGAACAGTTCTGGTCCCCGTGTCCCCAAAGTCGAGGTGCACAAGTCCAGCTCTCTGAACAGTTGTCTTAAAGCCTCCTCCTCACCTGGCTTGAAGGAGGGAGGGGAAGCAGAGCAGAACAACAGTTCTCTCCAAAAACCCCTTCTAACAGGGCTGGGTGATGGCAGAGACTGGCCGGACTGGAGAGGTCGGGGAGCATGCCCTCTGCAGGTCCTGCAGGATGGTCTGATGCTCCATCTAGGACTTGAGATGCTTGGATTCTCTTGTCTGAAGCTTCTGGAACACTTGCTGACAGCCAGACAGCAGGAGGAGCCTCCTTCCCACCCCACCGCCCTCACATGACTAGAGAACTGTAGACTTAGAGAGTTTCAAGAGGTTCCTTCGTCCCCTGGATCTGCCTGGCAAAAATCTGCTCCTCTGCAAGCCTCTATTCAAGCGCTGCCTCCTCCAGGACTACCTCCCTGATTGCCCCACAGGGCACATTAAGACTCTCCTCCTCCTTGATGCTCCCACCACACCTGTTCACTCCTCCATCAGAATAATTATTTTATTTTAAAAATTGTCTCGTGTCACATTTCCCCATCAGACTGTGAGTTCCTTGAGGAGTCGCCGGTTGGCTTCTGGTTTATCATTGAGTCTCTGGGATCCAGCACAAGGGCTGCCTGGCACAGAGGAGTGACAGTGTGGTAACAGCGACATGATAACCTTTACTGAGTGATAACTGTGTGCCAGGCCCTGGGCCAAGTTTCATGGTGCGTGATCTCATTAATCCCTGTTACGGCCTTGGCAGGTTGGTACTATTATCCCTGTCCTACAGATGAGAAGACTGAGGCTCAAAAGGTGAAATCACCGGCCAAGGTCACACGGGTGGAATTAGGAGAGCCAGGACTTGACCCTTCTGAGCGCAGAGCCCCTTTGCTATACCGCGTCGGGGCTCAGCCACACTTGATGGGGCCTGGATGGAGGCAGGGATGGGGCACCCTCAGGTCAGCCCACTGCCTCAGACCCCAGAGGGCTGGGACCCGGTGCTTTCTTGGGGGGTCACAGGATAGGCAGAGAGTCAGGGGAGAAGGAAGGGTCAAGACGGGCATGGGGGCTGCTGTCTTCTGAGGCCAGTGGAAGGTCAAGTCGAGATGCAATTGGGGCCATTCCTTCTTGCCCGCACTGACCCCTGCCCCTGCCCCTAGGCAGACCCCAGAGGCCCACAGCAAGGCCCCAGCTCAGGAAGCTGCCAGGGCCCCGGGAGGGGGAGGGGACGAATGCCTGGAAGTTGGCAGGTTGTAATGGCTCAGGGTCTGGGTGCCCACAGGGCAGCGACAGGTCCTGGCTGGACCACAGCTCTAGGGTGACCACCTGTCCGGGTTTGCGCAGGACTGAGGGATGTGGGACCTCCGGGGCAAACCAGGGCAGTTGTCGCCCTGCAGCAGGCCCTGCAGTGGTCCCTCCTGCTCATTAGATGCTTCTGGGCCCTGGATGAGGATCCGGGAAGACCAGCGGGTGTTAGTCACTCCAGGCCCATGCCCACAGGTGGGTCAGCCTGGGGGTGGCCCCGAGGGCTGGTGGAGAGAAGCAGGCCCAGGAGTCAGAGCAACCAGGCTTGAGCCCACTTCAGCCTTACACAGCCTCCTTTCCTCTGCTCTGAAACGAGGTCACATCCACATCCACAGGGCTGTCTGAAGATGCAAAGGAGATAACTCAGGAAGAAGGAGGTATCATCACAGGATTAGGTCTGTGAGTAACAGAACCCCAGAATTGTTCTGGCTTAAACAAGAGAGTTTGTTTCTCTCCCAGATAAAAGTCTGGAACTAGATGGTCCAGGGTGGTGTGGGGGCTCTGCTTTGTTAAGTCCTCCGGCATTCAGGCTCCTTCCAGCTCGTGGCTCCTCCATCCCTAGGCTTTGGCCTTTGTCTTCAAAGACCAAGATGGCAGCCAGAGCCTCAGCCATCACATCCATGTTCCAGGCAGCAGATGGAGGAAGGACTGAACAAGTACATGCCCCTCCCTTTAAGGGCACTTCCCAGAAGTCGTACACAGCAATTCTGCTTACATTCCACTGGTTGTAACTTACTCCCAGGGCCACAGAGAGCTGCGAGTCTATGACATGTAATTTTTATTCCAAGGGGCCACGAGCCCAGGTAAAAATAAGGAGTGTGGTTACTATGGAAGAAGGAGGGCACAGATCGTGGGGAACGAGCAGAGGGGCTGGCCACCTGTGCCTCACACAGTGCCCGACATACATCAGGAGAATTTGCACATGTGGGCTCCTTCTATCCAGCCTGAGGAGGGCGATGGTTCCAGCCCCAGAGCCAGCACAGGGCCTCCCGGGTGCCTTGAGGGGGCGTGGAGGGAGAAGGGAGCTGGGACCAGCTGGGAGGTAAGAGGCAGGGACGTCCCTGGACGGGCCTGGCCAGCTGGTCCTAACACCCCAAGGCTCGGCACGTGCCACTCCAAATCTGAAGGTCGGTACCCCGGGAGCTCAGCAGTGGAGCAGGGAGTCCTCAGGAGCCAGGCCCGGAGTGGGAGGCAGGAAAGGATCCAGTGCCCTGGGGTCAGGATGGGAAGGCACTGGGCAGGGCCCCTGACAGCCAGGTCTTTACTGATGACCAACACAGAGAAAAAGAAAACACCAAAGTCGAACCTGTCCAGTTTTGTCTTAGAAGCAAGCAAACAGATAATAAGAATCTAGGAGAAGCAGCCTCTGCCGAAACACAGCCACAGAAGTACAAGGACGATGAAACAGACAGGGCAGCACAACACAGCCCTTGTCGGGGAGACGGGGTCCCTGTTCCTAATGACATGACGGTGACAGCATCTGCCTTACGGGCACATTAGGGTCCTGGGCATAGGAGGTATTGTAAGACCACCCCAAAGGGGTGCTGCTAAGCGCCCCTCTCCACACCCACACTGTTTGAAAAAGGAACAGAGAGGGTGGCTTTGCTTAAATATGTAAATCCAGTCCTGGAAGTTTGAGCCTTCCTAGGCACGTTCCCTTTCCCAGACCCCGGTCTGCAGCGTGCGTACTAAGTCCTGTATTTGCACATCCACACGGCTGTGCCTGGCCTGCTAACCAATATGAAAGAAGTCGTGCTCCCGTGAAGGGCCTGGGATCGGGGCCCTCCAGGACGCCTGTTGCTTGATCCATGTCCACCGTCCCCAGGTGCCCAGGTTTCCAGGCAACCGTACCAGGTTCCCCATCCTGCCCTCTTAGGCAACAGCGCACGGCGTCTCCTCTGCCCTCCCATCTCCAAGACCCCTTCCCCACCCTCTTCCCGGCTGATGGCCTTGCTTCCTGACTCACTGAGAAAATTGAAGCAAATGAAAAGAACCCCCACCGGCTCCCACCACAGCATCGTCGACCCACCTGCACCTGCGCCCCAGGAGTCAGCCTCCTCTCCTGCTCCTGTGGGTCAAGCTGTCCCTGCCCCCAGCTCAAGCCAGCCTCTCCTCTTGTGGGCTCGACCCCACCCCTCACCTGCTCTCTCCTGCACCTTCAGTTCTCTCTCTCATCTACACTGTTCCCGTCAGCTGGCACACTTTCCACCCCCTCTGTTTTTCTCTTCATCCCTTTTCTTTCCTTTCTTTTACATCAAACTCCTCAGAAGAGTGGTCCCTATCTCTGTCTCCAGTTCCTTCCTCCTAGTCTCCCTCATGCCCGCTCTAGCCAGTGTTTCACCCCCATCACTCCACTGGAGCCGTTCCTTCCAAGGTCGCTGCAACCTCGCTGGTGCTAAATCCAGGGGTTGATTCCGCCCCCCTCACTTGCCCCTCAGCAGGTTTGACTCTGCCGGCTGTTCCTCCTTGGGCAGGCTTTCCTCCTCTGACTTCCAGGACCCCACACACCCCGGATTCCTCCTGCCTCCCTGGACGCTCCTTCTCAGTCTCTGTTGCTGGTTGCCCCTCTTCCCCTGGACTGGGAGCCCTGGAGCTCAGTTGTGGTCTTCTCTTCTCCAGCAGCCACGGTTTCCTTGTCCATCTCATCCAGTCGCAGGGCTTTAAATACATTCTCTGTGCCTTCCGCTCCCAGGTTTCTGGACTCTCCCAGACTCCAGCCTTGTACACCCAACTGTGCGCCTGACTCTCCACTTGGACGTCTAAGACATCTCAAAATTAGCAGGTCCAAACCCGAATTCTGATCTGCCCCCAAAAACCTGCTCCCCCTGTCATCTTCCTCGTGTCAGATCATGGTAGCGCCATCCCTCTAGGTGCTCAGGCCAAAACCCTGGGGTCATCCTTGATTCCTCTCTTTCTCTCACAACCTCCATGCAATCCATCAGAGAATCCTGTGGCTCTACCTCCCCAACACATTCCAGAATCTGATTACTTCTCCCCACCCCTGCTGTCGCCCTGAGCTGAGCCACCATCGCCTCTTGTCTAACTGCTGCATTCTGCTCTCCCTGCTTCTACCCTATCCCCCTTGGCCTGTTTAACTCATAAGCAAATGATGACACCCTTCTGCTTAGCACTGTGCAGGGCCTTGCCATTTCAACTGGAGTAAAAGTCAAATTCCTGACCGTGGGCTCTGGGCCCTCGGTAATCTGATCTCTGTGACCTTGTAGACCAGCTTTTACCTCCCCCCACCCCACCACTCCCTCCATTCCAGCCATGTTGGCCTCCAGGCTTGAACACACCAGGCACGCCCACCTCAGGGCCTTTGCACCTGTCGTCTGCTACAGGTTTTTACTCAAATGCCGCCTTCTCTGACTATTTAAAATGATAACTCCCTCCTTGACACTCCCTGCTCTCTGTCTATGCTGCTCTTTCTTTTCTCCATAGTATGGATCTCATCTAATGTACCATTCTTTTGTTTGTTCGTTTGTTTATTGCCTACCTCCCTCCACTAGAAAGTAAATTTCATGAAGGCGGAGATTTTCCCTGCTGCATCCCCAGCATCAGAACAATGCTGAGCACAAAGTCATCACTCGATACACATTTATTTAAGGAATGAAGAAAGGAAGGAAGCAGTGAATGAGTGAAGGATGCTCTGCCTGCCTAGGAGGGTTGGGCGGCCCAGAGAGGGCAGTAGAACTGGGCAACAATGACCACTGTCGTGTGTACCACGGTGTAGCAGGCCCCGAGCCAGGTGCTGGGGGTGTGGCTGGTGGAAGCAGACACAGGAGCTGACATTCAGAAGCCGCTGGTAAAGAGGTTGGCAGAGGGAAGCACAGGGGCCTGTGGGAGCCCAGAGGTGAGCTGATGACCCTTGCGCCCTGCCTGAAGTCATACCTCGCCACTCTCCACCGGCTGTACTCAGTCCAGCAGAGACTTGGAGGCGGCGGCGAGATGAAGAGCACGGGTGTGGGAGCACTGGGTTTGCATACTGGTTTACTGGCTGGGTGACTGGGCAAATCACTTCCCCTCGCTAAGTCTCAGTTTCCTCATATGGATAAGCTGCCAGCTGCTGGCCTAGAGCTTCTCTCAAATTCCTTCCAACTTTAGGCCTCCATCAGGCCCGGGAGGCGTGCCGCTCAGAGCTCCCTTCCAGAGAGAGCGTACAGCAAGGAGTGTCCTTAGCAACAGCCTCCAACTGCAGCCCCTTTGGGATCTACTGCAGGGTCTTGCCGAGGTCACGCTCCCCCTGGCAGCTCTAGTCAATGACTCAGCGCGGTGGGAGAACAAGGGCCTGGCCATTTCTGCCCACTGGGAGTCTCCTCTAACGGGCAGTTTGTGCTCGGGGGCTCCCCACTGGGCTGCTGAGACCCTCAGAGCTGCCCTGTAGTCTGAGGCACTTCCCACCTAATTCTTCCTTCCCTCTCTCCTTTCACAGATGGCAGACCTCCCTCACAGTCTGAGGGAGGCTCCCTAGAGGAGGAGAAACTGGAGTTGGATCTTCCAGGCTGGCCGAGGAGAAAGGCATTCCGTGTAGAGGGTCCAGCACGTGCTGCGGGGGGCCCAGGAGCGAGGAGCCACTGACGAGTTTTCATCTGACCATCGGTGTGGTCAGATGTGAGCTGGGAGGAGTGGGAGGTGGGCTGGAGAGGGCAAGAGGAGAGGTGGGGAGAGCCGGGAGGAGGCTGCGATGATGGCGCCCAGCCTGGGGAGGTGATTATGGGAGCCACAGGGTCAGGGAGCGGTTGGAAAGACGTTTAGATGTTTGAGAGACAGAACTCCAGAGTTGGAAGCATGGGGACCCCAGTAGTTCTAGAATTCCTGTCTCTGAGTCTCCACGACTGACTGGCTTTAGGGAGTGAAGTCTAGGATGACCCCAGGCCCCGGCCTGGGTGACCAGGTGGAGGCTGGGTCTTGTTGCAGAGACGGAGAACGCAGGAGGAAGAGAGGCCTTGGGGAGGAAGCAATGGGTTCAGTTTTGGACATGGTAAGTTTCAGAGGCCTGGGGATCATCCAGAAGGAAGCTGGAAACATGGGTCCGGAATTAGGAGGGCGGTCTGGGCTAGAGGAAGAGTAATTAAAGTCACGGCAGTAGCGGATAGCACCCATGAGACTGAATGACCATTCACAAGTTTTGATGTTTACAGTTGAAGAAAGTGTCATAGGCTATATCATTTGTTCTCAATTCTTCCTTCTCCCATTGCCATGGTCCATGAGGGTAGAGTATGTTTCCTTTCTCTATCGAGTTTGGACTTGGTCTTTGTGACTCACTTTGGCCAATGGAATGTGGGCAGAAGAAATTGTGTGACTGCTCGGAGCCTAGGCCCTACGAGGGATTGTGTGTTTCCATTCGCCCCTCTTAAGTTTCTGCCATCCACCACGAGAAAAGCACGCCCTGGGTAGCCATTGATCCCAGAATGAGAGCATGTGGAGCAGACCTGAGCCTGAGAAACAGCCTGAAGCAGAGCCTTCTCTGCCACCCCAGCCCACCTGCAGACCATGAACAAGAAAAATAAACATTGTTTATAAGCCACTAAGGTTTTGGGGTTGCCTGTTATGCAGCATTATCACTGCAACATCTGACCAATGCACCAAGGTAAGAGAAGTGA
The DNA here is from genome assembly GCF_020826845.1 of Diceros bicornis minor. Taxonomy (NCBI): domain Eukaryota; kingdom Metazoa; phylum Chordata; class Mammalia; order Perissodactyla; family Rhinocerotidae; genus Diceros; species Diceros bicornis. The sequence goes on from NC_080746.1 coordinate 55,664,074, forward strand.
TCCCAAAAGGTCACATTAGAAGCCATAAATGTGTGAATCTTATTGTTGCTATACATATGAAATCATGTTTAGTAAAACAAGGCAAGTCCACAATGTTACAAACAAGCCTCATTGTGACCGTACAAAAGACATGTTTGTGCACTGGTCAGTACAGGGACACTGGGCAGGTTGTCCGCCAAGCACCTTTTTTCCAAGAATTGCTTCTACTCCCTCCATCCACGTTTGCAAACACAGGTACCATGTTCCTTCACTCTTGACCTCTGTGATGAGGAAGGTCCAGCACCAATCTGGGCCAAGCATGTTGTTTCCAGGAATTTTGGAACTAGGACAGACATAGAAAACTGAGTTTCTCTGGGTGGGTGGACCATAATAATATTAATCTTACGCCCGTTTGATGGCCCTGTTTTTTCCCTCATCCTGAGGCCCGACTGCACCCCTGCCCTGAGAGCTCCGGGCACTGCCCCATATCCCTCCATTGAATTCTCCCTTATGCTGAAACTAGTTCACTCAGGTTTCTGTTTACAGAAACAGAGTCAGAAAAGAACTCTGTGGGAAGCAATAGGGAGCATTTTGAGTTTATGAAATTCTCTTTGGTGAAGTTATTATTAGGATGTGGCATATCTCTGTCCCTCCACTAACTGAACTCTCTCCTCAAGGGCAGAGGACGGGGTCTGGCTGCATTTTTGTCTCTGGCGCCAGCCTCGGGTCTGGTTTGGACTGGGCGCTCAGCAAAGATGCCTTGAATTATCAGAGGAGCCACCATCACTATCACCTTTCCTGTGGGGTCGGCTGGTTGGGGTATTTCTCATTTTCTGCCCTGAAGAACAGTGCCCACGATTGCCTCTTAAGCCCACAACATTAGAGACAAGATGTCTCCCCTCAACTCTCCTCTTCCTTTCCCCTCCCCGGCTGCTCCTGGAGATAAAGGACGCCCCTCTGTTCTTGGGGGAAAACGGCATAGCGAAAAAGAACCCCAGATATCTGAGTCCTGGGTCTACCTCTTCCTAGCTGTGTGACTTTGGGTAATCCACTCAGCATCTGTGCCTGTTTCCTTGTCTATAAGTGGGAATAATAATGGTCCTGACCCCACAGGGCTCTGATGAAGTTTAACAGTAAAATGCTTGTCAACGACAACAAAAAACAACCAACCTGATTCAAAAATGGGCAAAGGAATCCACATTTCTTCAAAGAAGATATACAGATGACCAATAACTACATGAAATGTTGCTCACACTCACTAATCATCAGCGAAACGCAAATCAAAACCACAATGAGATAACATTTCACACCCATTAAAATGGCAATTATCAAAAAACATAAAATGACAAGTGTTGGTGAGGATGTGGAGAAATTGGAACCCTTGTGCATTGTTGGTAGGGATGTAAAATGGTGCAGTTACTGTGGAAAACTCAAAAAATATGGTGATCCCTCAAAAAATTAAAAATAGAACTACCTTATGATCCAGCAATTCCACTTCTGGGATATACCCAAAACAATTAAAAGCAAGGACTCAAATAGATACTTTTACACCCGTGTTCATAATAGCATTATTCACAACAGCCAACGGGTGGCAGCAACCCAAGTGTCCATCAAGAGATGAATGGATAAACAAAATGTATATTCATACAGTGGAATATTATTCAGCCTTAAAAACGAAGGAAATTCTGACACATGCTACGACATGGATGAACCTTGAAGACATTAAGTGAAATAAGCCTGTATGGTTCCACTTATAAGAGGTACCGAGAGTAGACAAATCCATAGAGACAGAAAGTAGAGTGGTGGTTCCCAGGGGCTGGGGGAGGAGGGAATAGAGAGTTATTTAATGGGCAGAGTTGCAGTTTTGCAAGATGAAAAAAGTTCTGGAGAGGGATGGTGGTGGGGGTAGTGCAACACTGTGAATGTATTTAATGCCACTGAACTGTACACTTAAAAATGGTGAGAATGTAAATTTTATAGCATGTATATTTTATGTACAAATTTTTTTAAAAAGAGTGAAATGCTTGGACCAGAGTCTAGTACACGATACACACTCCAGGGCAGACACCAGACCCTTCCAGGGGGGTCTGTGAGGTCCAAACTCTTTTCATAATGACACTAAGGTGACATTGACCTTTTCCACTGGGGTGACGCTTCACAGATGGTGCATAAGCAATGGTGGTACAACCGTGGGTGCCTTAGCATGACTCAGAGCAGCAGCCCCAGACTGTACTAGAGGTCACCATATTCTCTGCTGCGATGGCCCTCACGGTAAAACACTGCCAATATCACTCAAGAAAGTCTTTGATGAAACAATAAAAATTATTCATTTCATTACATATTGATCCTTGAATGCACATCTTTTTAATATTCCGTGTGACACACTGGGAAGTACCATAAGGCACTCGCGTCGAGGACCGAAGCATGACAGTTGTCTCCAGGAAAAACATTTGTGCACTTGTTTGAATTGTGAGCTGAACTAGCCACTTTTTTCATTGAACATCATTTACACTCGAAAGAAATATTAACAGATAAATTATGGTTATGCCTACTTGAGTATCTGGCAGACATTTTCTCAAACACGAATAAAATGAGTCTGTCATTTTAAGGTAAACTAACAGTATTTGTGGCTAATGATAAAATTCAAGCTTTCAAGTGAAAATTAGAATTTTGTAAAACCTGTGTTCACCACTGTGAGCTTGACAGCTTCTCAATAGAGACTTTTTTGATGAGATTGGTGGTGATATTAACAAATTTGACTTTTTTATATTATATAATGAAATTTATTGATATATGAAAGATCTGCATAAGTTGGTGAACCATTTTTTTCTCCCAAATGGCCAATGCCTGCTGCTCCAAAATCATGCATGGGTAAAAGATACCTTCAAAGTGCAAAAGAGACTAATGGATTTTAATGTAACTGAGTAGGAAAATTTCATTGATATGGTTTCAGATTCTAATAGCAACCAACCTTCAAGAAATTTGTCAAGTTCAGATTAGTATTAAAGGAGAATAGCCACAATTATGTGACAAGGCCATTAAAACACCCCTCCCTTTTCTAACTAAATGTCAGTGTCAGCCTGCATTTTCTTTGTAAACTTCAACCAAAAGAGTATATTGAGCCTGGTTAAATGCAGAAGCAGATATGAGAATCCAGCTATTTTTTTTATTAAGCCACGCATTAAAGAAGTTTGTAAACCTATAAAACAATGCCACTCTTCTCACTAATTTTTTGTTTTGGAAAATATAGTTATTTCTCATAAGAATATGTTAACATTTAATAAGACACAGTTATTTTAAATTAATTACTTAAATATTTTTAAATGTCTCAATTTTAACTTCTAGTACTGTAAATACCGATATAAACCAAATAAACAGAAGTTCTTTAGGGTCCTCAATCATTTTTAGGTGTGGAAAAGTGTCCTGAGACCAAAAAGGTTGAGAACCAGCGCTCTAGTGTTAGCGCTGTTATTATTCTGCACCGACCAGTATTAGACAGCAGAGGGCAGCAGAGGCAGTCAAATGACCGCGTTTAATCCACATCACCTTTAAGGGGCCCTATTTTCATCTCCATTTTACTCACGAGGAAGCTGAGACATAAAGACGGGAGGCTGCTGGACCAAGATGTGCATCTGGCTCCCAAGCCCACAGCAGCACGCCACACGGTGTCCTACATCCAACTTTGCCTAGTCCGGGCAAGTGACTGTCATCGCCTCCCGATTACCCCATCCACTCCTCACTCACGCGCTTATCCAGTCCCGCCATCCTTTAAGCCCAGCCAGGCGTTGGATGCTCACCCTGCCCCCGTGCCCTGGACCCCTCGGGGCCCACCCTTGACATCCTTTGGTAATAAATTGGGCCGTAAAGTTTCCCCGGGTGTGCGGGGTGGATGTGGCCCCAGCCCCCACAGTTCCACTATACGTCCATTAACGTCACAGGGCCACTGGGGGCACCGGAAGGCCAGGGAGGGGGAGAGGCAGCAGGGCTGGGGGCCAGCAGGAGGCCCTCCGGATGTTGGTGGGTAGGGCGGAGCCAGGCTGGATCCAAGCCCAACCCACTCCCCCTCTTCACTCCCTCCCCCTCGTTAATGCTCCCAAGCCCTCCAGATAAAGTCCCAACTCAGAGCCCCACCTGATACAGCCTCTACCTGCCCCTCCAGCTCCATCTTCTTTATCAGACACTACTAGTGGGGCTACCCAGTGAGGTAGATGCTATTATCCCCACTTTACAGATGAGGAGACTGAGGCACGGAGTGATGACAGAGCTAGTAACAGCAGAGCCAGAATTCGAACCCAGGCCATGTGGGTCCAGAGTCTATGCTCTAAGTGCTCCATGTGTGACCTCAATTGCTCCCTTCCTGCGTTGTTCTCGTTCCCCCAAACACACCGAACTTCTCACCGATTACCTGCTGTTTCCACTTTCATGCCTTTTTGCTCAATGTCCCCTCTGCCTAGAAGACTCTTCCCTTGGTATCCTGACAAGCTGTCCTCATCCTTAGAGGGCCAACTCAAGTGTCACCTTCCCTGTGAGGCCACCCTTGACCTCGGCCTCCTTCCTCTGCCAACAGGCAGAGTCCTGTGTGTCACAGAGCACTCTGTACACACCTCCACTGCAGACAGCCCTGGCAATGGGGACTCCTGGATATCCAGGGCGGTTCCTCCCTGACTGTCTCACCTCTGGATGCCCAATGTCTGGTCCAGGACTTCGTCCAGCTTGGGAAATGGTGAATGCAGGATGAGCTGGGGGCACAGAGAGAAACCAGACTCCAGCCCTTGCCCTCTAGTGGGACAACTGAACCACAGACAGCCCAAGATCCAGGGGGATCTGAGTCCCAAGAGAGGCACACAGAGCCTGCAGTGTCCCAGGCTCCGATGGATGACACTCTGCTTCCCACTGGTGGAGTCCAGCAGGCTTCTCCCAGGGGTCAGCTTGTGCACTGGGCCTTGAAGGACGGAGAAAATCCCAGTGGCCGAGTGGGGTGCAGGCAGCAGGAGAGCCGGGGAAAGGATTCCGGGCTGGCAGGGGCTGAGGCAGGGAGGCAGGAAAGCAAGACGTACTGTGAGGACCAATGAGCTCAGCTGAGCCTCCCAACCCCACAGCGGGGCTGCAGGAGGGCAGGGCCACCTCTGCCTGACGCTCCATGCTGTCCCCTGCCAGCACCCAGCACAGAGCCTGACATAGTGGGTGTGCTGTGAAGGTTTTAGGAGGCAGATCTCATGGGGTGTGAAGTCATACAATTCGGTGGCCCTGTTTAAGAGAAAGAATGCAAAATTCCTAATATGGATGTAGGCACAAGAGTGAGTGTGTATTCGCAGTGAGAATGGGAAGGAGCTGTACAGCAGAGCTGAAGCTGCAGTAGCTTTGCTGTTAATCCTCTTCTGGTGGGAAGAATATACGGAGGGTGGAAGGTTCTTGGAGCAGGGGCACAGGCTGAGGAGGCTAGCCTGTTCTGTCAGCCCGAGGCCCAGGTTCAGGGCCCGCCTCTGAGCCCTCAATCACCTTCCCAGACAAGCCACCGTGACCATGCCTCTGTCACGCTTCGTGGGCCCCTCAGGGCACAACAAGGCCCAATTCTCCCAGGTCGGGAGACTTCCTCCCCCTGGGATGGTGGCCGGGGGCGAATGTGGGCGTCCGAGAACTGTTTGTTGGTCACATCCTGGTGACCTTGGGCCCTCCTCTCCCGGGCCTCGGGGGTCAGCAGGGTCTGTTCTGAAAGCTGCCTTTTCATCTTGGCATTCTGCTCCTCTGGCCCGCTGAGGAGGCTCTCACGGCAGGGGCGGCCGGAGAATGGCTCTCTGAGAGCCTCATTCATCTCCCAGTCTGAGGTCTTACGAGGGCCATCCGGCACTCTGCTGGGTGGTGGGGGGCGGCGGTGCATTGCCACGGAGGTGCTCCCAGCCCAGGGGGGCCAACTGGACACGAAGTACATAATTACAGAGCCTTCACCCCGAGAGATCCCAGGCCAAAGGCGGACCTCCTGGGGGAGTCCAGGCAGGCTTCTCAGAGGAGGAGACACTTGATTTGTGAGATGGAGCATGCATTCAACAATTATGTGCCGAGCACCTACTCTGTGCCCAGCTCTGTGCTAGGCTCTGAGGGCACAGCCATGAACAGGACAGACGGGCATTTGCCCCAAAGTTCCTTCCCTTCAGTCCAGCAGGGAAGTAGGAATTAACTTAGGAAAGAAGGGGAACATGGTCCTCCAGAGAAGGGGAACAGCAGGAGCAACCACATGGAGGGGAGAGACTACATCCTGCTTGTGGTTTGAGGTTTGGTGCGAGGTTTCCTGAGAGGTTTGGTGCGAGGGGAGAGGGAAGTGATTGGGAGATGAGGCTGGGGGGCGGTTAGCAGAGAGCAATAATGGAGGGGCTGGAACACCAGGCTAGGGACTTAGAACTTGATCATGCTGGCAACTGGGAGCGACTGAAGGTTCTGAGCAGAGGGAGAAGTCACAAGGTTTCTTAGCACCATTACCAAGCTCAACGCATAAGGCAAAATAGCCTCCTACCAGCCCTCCAGCCACAGCCACCTGGAGCCCACTCCCCACCTCCAACCCCTGGGCCTGGCTAAGAGAGCCTCCCTCCCCCGCCTGGACTTCAGCCTCCAGCTCTCCCTCTTTCTTGTTGTTCCAACCAGACTAAGGCTGGTGCACTCTAAAGAGGGGATGCGGCAGAGCCTCTGGGTCCAGGCCTCCCTGGACTCCAGCCCTTCACCATGTAGGCCCCACACCATTTGCCTCTTGTGGGCTTTACATGTTTTCATGCTGTCTGTTCCCTACAAAGCTCTGTCTTTCCCATACCAATGCCTGGCTTCAAAACTTCCCAGGGCGCCCCTCTGACAACCAGTGAGTCCAGACTCAGGGTCTCCAAGGCTGGGGCCTCAGCATAACCCTGCTGAGTTCAGGGGCATGAGCACGACCCCCACAGAGTTCTTCTCCCTTAGACTGAGGTCTGAACTCCCTCCTGTCTGGCCCAGCTTGCCTCTCCACACTCCTCTTCCCATCAGCTCCCCTGTCCTTTCCCTGGGAGCTCCAGCCGCCCTGAACTTCTCTGGGTTCTTCAACAAAGCAATGCTCTCCCTCGCCTCCAGGGTTTTGCCCAGGCTGGCCTCTCTGCCCAGAGCACCGTGCATTCCCTGAGGTTCCCTCCTAACCTAGCTAACCCCTACTTGTGGCCGGAGCTTCTCTGTCACTCCCTCAGGGAAGCCTCCCCTAATCCCCCAGAATCGGCCAGGGGTTCTCAGAAGTGTTCTTTCAGACTCCATGCCTTTGCACATGCTGTTTCCTCTGCCAGGAATACCCCTCCCTCCCTCCTCTGAAGCCTGGCACCTGCCCAGTCCCTGCCAAGCAGCAGCATCTTTATTTCCCTTTTACAGATAAGGAACCAGAAGCTCAGAGAGGTCAAGTCTGTTCAAAGCCACACAGCTTTGCCCTAGGATGCCATAGCCATGAGTGAATAGAATCCTGCGCCAGCAATATGGTCTTCCGACATCACTTAGCTTCTCTGTGCTTTGGTGTCCTCATCAGCGAAATGGGGCACCTCCTGCATACGTTGGTGTAAGGCTCACAGAAAAGCTGTACTGTGTGGCCTCCATTCCTTCACCCCTCAGTCCAATTAGTGGCTTTCACACGGTCCCTACAGCACATTCAACACTCGGTTCATTCATACATCAAAACCCTCCGACGCCTGCTCTGTGCCCTGCCCTGTGCGGGGCGCCGGGGACTCGAGATAAATCTGGCACAGCTCCCGCCCCCAGGCTCTGGGTGGGGCGGGGGGGGGGACTGACGGGAGGGACCTCACGACTCGAGGGGTGTGTGTGTGTCCTCACACACCTCTGCTCTTGACTTCATATTTTTAAAACTGACAACGACGCACCTCCTCCGCAGATGGGCGCTGGGAAAGGGGAAATGTCAAAGAAAGATGCGCACTTTATTTTATAAAACTTATTATCACCGCTTCCTGAAATCTGAATATTTCACAGCATCCGACGCTCACCTCCTCGCGCTGAGCCCTAGAAGCTGGGGAGAGCGAGGAGTACTGTGAGGGCGGCGTCCCACCCCTCCCGGGGGCTCCACTACCCTGGGGAACCCACCTCCATCCTGCTTCTTTCCCTACCCCGCCCCTGTTCCTACCCCAGACTCCCCCACGTCCCTGTCCCCCACAAACCGGTCCCCCTCACCTCTCCCTCCCTCCGGGTCGCCAGGTTACCCGGGCCTCCGCTCCGCTCTTTAAAACCCCCACCGCTCCATTGTCCTCGCTCCCACCGCACTTCTACACGGCCTGCCCCGCCCCCGCCGAGGTGCAGTGCACGTTCCGCCGAGCTCCGCTCTTTTCCCCCTCTCCGATTGGCTCCCGCCACCACACGGCGGGGCCGGGGCGGGGACCTGGAGCGCGCCCCGCCCCTTGCCCGAGGCCCGGCCGAGGGGCGGGGCCTCGGGCTAACTCCGCCCCCTCGGGCGGGGCCGCGCTGGCCTGCGCTCGGGCGCTGGGCGGCGCTGGCTCGGCTCGGCTCGGCTCGGCTCGGCCTCGGGCTGCAGCTCCGGTGGGGGTGGGCGGCGGGGATGACAGCGGCGGTGGCAGCGGCTGCGGCGCGGGGCTGAGCGAGCGGCGAGCGAGCCGGGGAAGAGGAGGAAGTGGAGCTGCGGCCGCGAGCTCCAGAGTCAGCCGCCGCGCCGAGGTCCGCCCGTTTTGCAGAGCGAGCCGAGTCCGGACCTGGGCAGACTTCCCGTCGGGGCCGGCCGCCGCGGCTCCGCGCCTCCCCGCCGGCGCCCTGCCCTGCCCCGCCTGCCCCAGGCCGGTTCCGCGCCGGGACGCTCCCCGCCCCGCGGGCCGGGGCGCCGTGGCCGGGACGCCCCGAGCCGCGACGCTGAGCCAGCGCACCGGGGCGGGACGCTCCTGGCCCGCCACGGGGCCATGGCTGCGGGCTCGTTCCCAGCCTGTCTGTAGTGTGTGTCGGAGCCCCCAGCCCTCCGCCCAGGGTTAACGCAGGGTGCCCCAGCCCCCGGCTGAGTGCAGAGGACCCCGGGCGCCCCCGGCCTCCGGTTCCCCGACACCCGAACCTTCAGCTGCCTCCGACCCGGTGCTTCGGACTTGGGACCGTGCGAGCGCCCAGGAAGCCCAGGCCCGGGTCCAGCGCCCCGTGAGGGGTCCCAGGCAGGCTGGACAGTTGGACTGAACCGGTGTGGGCTGGTGCTGCGAGCCGAAGCCGCCACCTTCCTGCGCCCCAGGCGAGGGGCTCGGCTCCGCAGAGAACACTGGTGGCCCCTCTGCCCCGGCGGCTGGCGAGACCGAGAGCTGCAGGTGAGAGAGCCCCGGATGCCGGCCAGGGGCGGCCTCCCACCCACCCGGGCAGCTCCGGGCCGGCTGCGGGCACGTGCGGGGCACTAGCTGAGGCTGGAACCGGCTAGGAGGCGGCGCGGGGAAGGGAAGGGGGAAGGGAGAAAACCAGCACTTATTGAGCGCCCATTGTGTGTGGGTCTGCGCCCCACCCTTGCGCAAATGGTCCCTCATTTAAGGCTCGCTACTACTCCGTGAGATTAAAGGTGTTGTGTATCGCTATCGGCGCTTACATATGGGGAAACGGAGGCTCAACGGGATTGAGTGACCCTGCTCTTTTCACTCAGGACTGAGACTGGGGAAGAGGGTTAGGGTGGAGAGGGAAAGAAGCAGAGAGTGAAGAGAAAGAGAAAGGAAGTGGATAGCTGCCAGGCAGGAGGGGGTGGGGGGAACGGGTCAAGGTGGGGCCACTGGGGCATCCAAGAGCTGATCCTGAGGCTGGGGAGGTGGCTTCTCCTGGCCTCCTTGCCTTCCACTCCATGGCCATGTCACCTCCCAGGAAAGGTGACCCAGAGTTGAGGGCAGAGGTGGGAAGCTTCCTAGTTCCACAGCTTTTCTCCCTGTGGGCCCAGGAGCAGAGAGCAGCAGCCCCTGGCCCCTGTGTGCCAGACTCCAGGCTCCCTAAGACACTCTGGAGATCCTGAGTCTGCGTATCTGTTGGGGAAACTCAGTGTAGAGGTTCCCAATTGAAAGCCCATCAGAGCTGGAGGAAATGAGGTCCCTCAGCACTCACCCAGCTCACATCTTTCAAATTACTGACGTAGACACTGAGGCTTGGGGGCAATGTGGGGTGGGAGGTGGGGTGGCAGGGTGAGGTTGAGCCAGAAGTACATAGAAAACCTTCCCAAACACCCTTCAAGGTAGCCAGTCTCCCTCCCCAGTTAGCATCTTCTGGGTAGATGGCTGGGGTTTTCCCACCCCTGATGTGAGGTCAGGGTGACCACGTATGAGGCTGTTGTGAGAGACTGTGTGCTCCGTGCTGGGGTCTGAGACAGGCGAGCAGCCATAACCTTTGGCCCAGACTGAAGGTCTGACTTCAGCCTCTCCTGGACAGGGGAAATTGCAAGACACCTCTGATCCAGGAGGGGAGTGGCTTGCACAGGGTGTCAAGGCTGGGACTGCCAGGGCTAGGGGCATAGTCCCAGGTGTCTGGATTCCCAGGCAGGGGCTCCTTTTGCTGCCCCCTCGGGCCTTGCAGGGAGAAGGGTGTTCTGAAAGAGTGCTTGGCGTGGACTTTGTGGGCTCTTGTTCTGGGTGGGCAGGGGGAGGGGACGTGGCCTTGGTCTCAGCCCTGTGGCCTTGGCTGGGACCAGTTAACCCCTGCTGTGCCTAGCTTCCTGGAGTCAAGGGGAAACCACCTTGGAAAGCCCCTGGGAGGTGGAGGAGGGTGAAGAGGTCAGCTGAAGGCTGCAAGCTCAGTCCCCGGTGGAGGAGGTGGGGGAACGGGAAGAGAAGGTGGCAGAGGGGCTTGGGATTCCCCGCCCCCATCTGTGGGGTTTCAGATTCTCATAGTAATCCCTGATCTAAACCAACCTCCTCTTTGATGAGATCATTTCACACCTGTGATCTCATTTCATGGGGTGGTGGAAAGGACCTGGAGTGAGGTAGAACAGGGTTGGGGATCCCTCCAGGACTCTTGGGGGCATCCGTGGCTCCAAGCCTCACCTGTAAAATGGGGTCAAGGCAGGCTGTGCGTTACCTGCTTAGATTAACGGGGCCGTCACATCTGGCAAAGCGTCCAGGTCTAAAGAGTGTTTTGTGTTTGCCAAGACTGGGCTTGGTACTAATGGCACCTTGTGTGGGAAACTGAGGCTCAGAGAAGTGGAACCAGTTGCCCAGGGCCTTCGAGTTTGCTTCAGGAACTGAGTGCTGACTGCATACCAGGTGCCCTGGGAGTTACCCAAATAGCAAAGGAGTGGACTGACTAGCATGAGATTGGGTGGGCTAGGCGGCAGCCTGGAACAGCCACAGTGGTAAGTCAGACAGACCAGGCGCGTGGATCTGCTCTGCCTCCCACTGGCCAGATGGCACTGGGCGAATCACGTCACTCCTCGGAGCCCCAGTTTCTCTGTAAGTTAGAATTCCTCCCTTACAAGGTTGTCGTGAGGATTAATGGGATATAAATATACAGCACTTGGCCAAATATCTATTTCCTTTCCTATAAGGAAAGGAAGCTTGAATTTTGACGGGATGGTCAGGGAAAATTCTCAGACTTGCCTCTGATTAGAATGCAGGCTACCGTTGCACGCTCACAGACCTGGGTGTACTCAGCTGGGACTCCTGTGTGGGTCAGGCTCCTCTGTGCCTCCTCCCTGGTCCCACAGCCCTCTAGAATCTACTCGGGGACCCTGGCAAGGGTTTCTGGATTCTGAGCCCCTACCCCAGGGCTGTTGGCTTCCTGTGGGTTGGGGGAGCTGGTGTACATTCCCTCTGGCCCGTTGTCTGGTTTCCTTAGGCACAAAGGTGCAGTGAATAATTTATGGCTCCCCTCACGCTGGGAGGCAGGCTCAGGGAAATTGCTCTGGGCTCAGCTGAGCTTCTGAACCCCACCAGAGGAGGCAGGCGGTGCCTGTCAGTGCTGTGAAAAGTCGTGGATGTGGGGAGGAGGGGGGACAGGACAAGACGAAAGTGACCTGTAATCAGCCCTGGCTCTCTCCTGTTGGGGGGCAAGGTGGACCCACAGGACACAATGGAAACTAAGCTAGGTGAGCTAGGATCAAGCTATGGGTCTCTGATTCCAGATGGGTGGTGAGGGGTGGCAGAGAGAGGCCCCTGAGGACTGGAGTAACTGGGAAGGCTTCATCGAGGAGGTGTCTGGGCTGGGGCTGGGGGCAACTTGCTGTAGAGAGTAGGGGTCCTGACATTGGCTCAAGGTTGAATCCTGGCTGTGACAGTAAGCAAGACACCTGACCCTGCCAGGCCTGTTTGCTCCTCTGTAGATTGAGGGTAGTTATGGGTGACCGTGAGATCACATATGTAAAGCACGTGACATGATAGGTACTTAGTGAAAGGGTACTTTGCTGTGAACATGAGCCATGGGGTGGGCTAGTGGTGGAGGAGGTGGGATGGTGGAGTAAGCAGAGAAGGAGGACAACTCTGGGGTAATGATGCTGGGGTTTGTGGGGTCAGTGAGGGATGTGGAGAAGAGGAGTGGGTGACCAGATGGTAGAGGGCCTTGAATGTCACACAGAATTCACCTTTCCTAAGGCATCATGGAGTCCCCATTCAGAACCCTCTGTGGCTCCTTCCTGCCTGTAAGATGAAGACCAGGCCCCTTTGTTGTGCATTCAGGGCCTTGCCCACCGTAGCCACTGCATGGATGCCTGGCTCAGGGCTCATCACTGTCTCCTAAACACACCATTTGTGGCCCCATCGCTGCCCCTTTGCCTGTGGGGTTCCCCCTGTCAGAACCACCATCCCTGCCTCTTCTCTGCTCGCCTCCCCATCTGTGAGGCCCAACGCCGGTTATAAATTCCCCTAGAAACATTCCTGGATTACCCAACCCTCTGGTCACACCCCCTCTGAGTCTTTAACACATCATAGTAATAGATAATACCTACCACTGCATCACATTTTACAGTTTGTAGAATGCATCCAAATACTCATTAATATGATGATATTAGCAATAGCTAAAGCTTCGGGTACTTACTACAAGCCAGACACTGCTAAGCACTTTACAGACCCTCTCATTCCCAACTCTGGGAGGTAACTACTGTCATCCTCCAGAAACTGGGCTCAGAGAGGTGCCTTGTCTTCCTCAAGGTGACACAGCTAGACAATGGGGAGAGAGGAGTCAAACCGGTGCTCCTACCTGCCCCTGAACAGACAGCTTGACAGCTTTTAGATGTCCTGTCTCCTCAACTCCGCCCAAGTACCTCGAGAGCATCCTTCGCATGTAAAAAGCCTGGAAATGAGCCTTCTTCTCAAGGCTGAGGGAGGGCGGTGCTGGGGAGCGTGGGGTCCAGGAAGGACCGCTTGGCCAGGCATCCAGGGCCCTGGGCTCTACACTGGCTGGCTGTGTGGCTGGGGGTGAATCGGCCCCTCTCTGTGGTCCTGTTTTCCTGTGTCTACAGTGGGTGGGGTGGCGTCTGAGCTCCCCCTTTCTGCAGTGTCCTTTGTGACCCTGGAAGGTGGAGGAGGAGACCACAGCAGCAGAGCCAGAGGATGTGGTGTGGCAGGCAGCTGTGATTTTTGGCCTGGCCGCCGTCTGGGCCAGCAGGCTCTGTAGTTAGCTGCTGCCTCCCCCGAAGGAGGGTGGCGGCCTGGGCTGCTGGCAGCATGGTCATTAGCTGGGCAGAGGAGACCCTATGATTGGGAGTCGGCTGGGCCAGGCCAGATTGGCAGAGCCGGAGGCAGACTGGCTCGGCCACGGTGGGGTCATTGGCAGGGCAGCGGGCAGGGCAGCCGCCTCTTCTCCCTCCGCAGCCTCCAGGGTGGTGGCAAGCACCCCCTGGGCACCAGAGCTCTGTAGGCCAAGGCTTGTTCTTCCTCCTGTTGTGGTGGTCGTGGGAGGGGAGCAGTAAGGAGTCTACTTAGGCCCAAAGATGCCTCTTCCTAGAAGCTTCCAGGACCCCTCCCAAGCAGGTGGAATCTAGCCTTCCTCCTCTGCAGATCCACAGCCCTTGCTCACTCACTGACTGTGGTCTGTGGAGTGGGGTTGTATGGGTCTGCTTCCCTTGCCAGCTCGTCAGGACTAGATTCTCTTCACCCCAGTCCCCCCCTCCTCACAGAGTGCCTGGCACAAAGTGGCAACCACCCCGCCATCAGGGGAGACAGTGCGAGCTGCCCCTTGGGCTAGTTGCTCAACCTTTGTTCCTCTGTTTCCTTCCCTGTAGAATGGGGCTGATAATAACAGTTGCGGAGGTTAAACAAGATGACAGGAGCGAGGTGCTTGGCCAGGCCTGGCACGCAGGCAGGTGCTCCGTCAGCCTGAGTCCACTTGCCCATCCCCGTGGGAGCCTCCTGAACGAGTGACTCAGTAGGAAGCTGATTGAAGAGTTAAGCCGGTGGTGGCAGGAGGAAAGGTGTGCTGGGTGACAGGGAGGACTTCCCGGGGGAGGACACTTTGCTGCCTGGGGAGGACTCTGGGTCAGATGGGATTTGCTGGGCTACGATTCCCACTGCCTTCCCGGTGAGCAAGCAGCTGTCAGGTGTGGAGGGCCCAGAGCTAAGTTCAGGGCAGGGAGCAGGACTGGGATGTCCAGGGGCCTGGTTCTCCCCAGGCCTTAGCAGCAGGAATGACCCAGCTGGGAGGAGCCGTCAGGTTCTAGGGATCTGTGCTGTTCAGAGGGAGTCCTTCCTGAAGGGGAAGCACCGTTCATTTGGTCTCCCTCTCCCTTTCTCTTTCACACACACATCCACAACGTAACATGATTAGAGATTTTGGTCTGTGGGGGAAAGAGACATTCAACAAGTAGACATACAGACACAAAACTTCCAGATTGTGGAGAGCGAGCCCCTGAGGTGGGGGCCGTCCCATCCATGTCTGTGGATGGGGGTATAGGGTGATGCTCAGATGTCAGCCGAGTGCACGCACTCACTAGCCGTGTGACTTGGGCAAGTGATTTAACCTCTCTGGGCCTCAGTTTCCCTATCTGTAAAATGTAGCAATTATAGCACCTACTTTATAAGGTTGTGTTGAGGATTAAATGAATTATATGTGTAAAGCGCTCAGAAGAATGCCCAGCACGTAATAAGCTGTGAATGCAGGTTAGCTGTTGTTAGCTGTATCTCCAGCACCTAGCAGAGCGTCTAACAGAGAACAGGTGGTTGGGGAGTATGGAATGAATCCCAGGCAAAGGGCAGCTGCTCTGTGCAATGAATGAATGAACAGCCTGGCCTGGGATGGGAGGGCACAGAAGCAATGACAACACAGAGTGTGACAGAATGTGGCAGTGAAGGCCAGGGGTTGGGATTGTCCAGTGTTGGGCGGGGAGGGAGTCAGGAGCTGGTGCTCCCAGAGCTGAGTTTGAAAGTGTCATTTAACACACACGCGTGCAC
Organism: Diceros bicornis minor; assembly: GCF_020826845.1. NCBI lineage: Eukaryota > Metazoa > Chordata > Mammalia > Perissodactyla > Rhinocerotidae > Diceros > Diceros bicornis. The sequence continues at coordinate 55,679,388 of NC_080746.1, forward strand.
ACATGTGCACACAGGCACCCTGGCACCACGATGAGGTCAGCACCAGGAATGGGTTCAGAAGGGAGTGGCTCCTGGCCCAGGGTAGCTGGCTGGGGGTAGAGCTCGGGCAGACCCCAGTTCTGCTGAACTCCACGGGCCGCCCTCTTCCCACCACCCCTCACTGTCTCGCCATCTGTGATGTTCTCCTTTGAGGGCACAAGGGAGGCAAGAAGGCAGGTGGGGAGGAAGTATGAGCTGAGGTCTGAGAGTCCCAGCTCTTCCCAGGCCTGGGATCAAATCTCCTCCCGAGAAGAATAAACAGGCCCTGCTAGGAGTTCTTGTATCTTCTTGCTCCCAAGGCACGCCCACTGGAGAGGTGGTCTTCCAGCATTAATCCTGCAGCTGTTTAGGTTTTGAATGAATGCACTCTGAAAAAAAGATGCCGTGAAGAATTCCTCTCACCCTCCCACCCAGGAGGCTCAAAGGGAAGTTTTCTTCTGCTGACAAGGGAACCAGGATCCCCCAAGTGTCTTAAAGGAGTTCATCCCAGAGAAACCCTGAAGTCAGGGTCCCTTATGCTGCCTGCACTCGTGGCTGGCTGTGGGGCCTTGAGGACACGACCTTGTCCCTTATAAATTGCCCATTTTTTGCCCCTCTTGTGAAATGGGGTCAGAGTAATAAAGTCCTTCTCTCCGTCCAGAGGTGTAGAGTGGGGAGCTTGTGAGGTGGGGGAGGTGTGAGTGGGCATCTGGGCCCATGGCTCTCAAACTTTGCTGCACACATGAGAATCATCTAGGAGCTTAAAAGTCCTGCCTAGGCCCCACCCTGCAAGCTGGGGCAAGACCTGGGTATCGGTAGTTTTTAAAGCCCCCTAGGTGATGTCAACGTGGAACCAAGACTGAGAACTACCGGGCGGCCCTCTGCGGCATGCCCCCTATAGCATCCCCAGGCCGAGACCTGCACATCCCCATGACAAGGAGCTCATCGCTTCCAGGCTGCTCCCTCCTCTGTGGTGCTGCTCTCCCTGGGACCTCCCTGCCTGGAGAAACCGGGAAATGGAAGGACTTTTGCAATTCGATAAACTGGATTCTAACACTCCTCTGCTCCCTGCTTGGGTGTCTTCTCTGAGCCTTGGTGTCCTCATCTGAAAATAGAAATAACAATAATCTATCTCTGAAACGGCCGTAGAGACCAAATGAGGACATACATGGTAAGCACCAGTGCAGTGCCTGACACGCCAGCAGCGTGCAGCAGAAGGTCACAGACAGTGGCAGAGCCGGGCTGGACTCGGACCCTGGACTCCCCTGCAGTGCTCTTCCTACTGCCTCTGAGATGGGGGCTGGTGGGGGAGGGATCAACACCCAGTCTTGGGGCCCTTCCCTGTCCCACTTCTCTCTAAGAGATAAGACAAGGCAGCAAGCATTTTGTTTTGCTCGGTTTTGTTTTAATGGCCAGAGCAGCAGGCTGTCCTCAACAATGAAGCCTTGTCTGAATCTGCTTGTTTTTCCAACCCGGACACCCAACAGCACCGCCTCCTTGGGGTCCCCGTCCCACCTGGGAGAACTGAAGAATGCCAGAGGTGTTTTTTCATCTAGGGGAGTGTCCTGGGAGACATCGGAGGCCTCTCTCTGGCCCTCTGCCATGACTGACCCCACTTAAGTCAGCTGCCTCTGTTGGAAGTCAGTTCAATAAAATTATTTCACAGTAGCTATCAGGATGGGTTTTGGAGGCAGAAAAACTTGCATTTGACTCCTTCCTGGCTTTGTCGCTTATTGGCAATATGACCCTGGGCGAGTCATTTCAGCTTTTTGAGCACCAGTTTTCTCTTCTGTAAAATGCATAAATAGGATATGCTTCCTTGGGTTGTTCTGAGAAGCAAATGAAGTGCTGGGTGTGTAAGGCTCAGTGCCTACCATATAGTGAGCACTCAGAAACTGACTGTGATTGTCCTCATTAGGAGCTGAACTCTGCCCTCTGCCCTCCGCCCCTCCCTTCTCTGGCCTGGTCCTGCCGCCTGCTCCCAGCCTGCTCCACGTGCTGGGCCAGCCAAGGCTGAGACAGTGGAGGCCTGCACACTTAGTAATGGGCGCCTGGGCAAACTGCTGTTCTGTACCCATTTGTTCCAGGCGTCGAGGAGTCTCTGAGAGCTGTTTGAGGGAGACTGTAGAAAGGGGGTTGTTGGTAGTCATGCCTGGTCTCCTCTGCTCTGCCCAGGCCAGAGAGGCTGTATCAGCCCAGGTGGACTGCCCAGACAACAGGGGCGTGGCACAGCAACGACGCGGAGTGCAGCCCGGGGCCAGCAGCCGCTTGGAGCAGTGGCCGCCCGGGGCTGAAGTTGCAAGGGGAGAAAGTGGTCAGCTCTATGGACAGGGGCTGGGGCCTGTAGTAGTCAACCCAGGAGACCTAGGATTCCTTCCTCCAGTCCCCCACTGGGGCTTCCCGCTGGGCGAACCTCCCCGGAAGCCAGTGGCAAGGAGCCCAATGCAGTCCGCTGAGATCAGCCTCCTGGGCCCCAAGCAGAGTGGAGAGGGGGCCTGGAGGGGCAAACGGAAGGCGTTCCTCACTCCGTCAGTCAAAAGCCATGGAGTCCATTGGACTCACCCTCCTTCGGATGCAGTTTAAGGATCCTCTGTTGTTACTTGAGGATACCCCTTATGAAGGGGGTCTTAGCCCCCGCCTGGAAGATGAACCAAAGCTTTCCAACTGCCTCAGGCCTCTCAGGGAGAGGCGTTCTGGGGGTCCCCATCTGTCCATCTCTGCCTCACCAGAGTTCCCTTAGCACCCCTTCAAGATTGGTGCCCACGCCCTGCCCACTGTGCCCACCACTACGTCCAGCTCCCCCCACACTGGTCCTCAGAGGACCTGGCTCTGACTTTTCTCCAGCCTGATCACCTGAACAACCTTCAGTGTGCCTCTGTCCCTCTTTGTCAGACAGTGTGGGGTAGTGGTTAGAACACAGGCTCTGAGACCAGACTTTCTCCTGAAATCCTGACTCTGCCATAACATGGTTGGGTAACTCTACAACGTGCCTCTTCATCTCTCTGTGCCGTGGTTCTGCATCTTTGAAATGGGGTAACAGAGCATCCTGCAGAGCGTTGTTGTGAAGATGAAATGGGTGAATCAGTGTGAAGTGCTCAGGATGATGCCTGGCGGGCCGGAAGTGCCCAGTAAATGACAGCCTTTACCATCGTCCCAAATAATATGGTGCGGCCAGACCATTAGTGAGGGGACAGGGACTGTCACTGCCCTCAGTCTAGACTGCCCCAGTGCCCATGCTATGGCAGTTCCCCGCAGCCTGGCCACGTTGTGGACGCTTGCCTGTCAGCTGTCCACCCCCCTCCCCCAGCCCTCTCCTGTGAAAAGTGGCCTCTCATTCCATCAAGCCTCAGTTTCCCCATCTGTGAAAGAAAGCAGTTGACTAGATGTCTCCAAGTTCTGCCCCCTGGTCTGTGCTGGGAGCTGGGAGGAAGAGGACTCAGGTTGTTCCTGCCCTGGAGGAGCCCTCGAGGTTGGGGTGGAGGGGAGTGGTCAGGGCACAGTCCAGTTCTGTTCCTCGTGGGGCAGGCTGGGTAGCCAGGAGCCGGAGACATGTGAGAACAGGAGCCCAGAGGAGAATGAGAGAAATCAGGGAGGCTCTGTGGAGAAGGGGCATTTGAAAGGAGTCTTGAAGGTAGGCTAGGACCTCCACTGGTCCACACTGGATGGGCAAGGCATCCTCAGAAGGGGGAAGGGTAAGCATAAGGCAAGGAGGCGTGGTCTTGGGGCTGCAGGAGGTGTGCGGGCATGCAACGGGATGGCGAGCAGAGCAGAGCACACAGCAGGGACTCACAGGTAGAGCCATATGTGGGGAGAACGTTCGGCTTCTGGGATCAGGCAGACCTGGGTTTGGATACTGGCTCAGTTTCTTGTTGGTTCTCTGTGGGCAGGTGGCTTGGCTTCTCTGACCCTCTGTTTCCCCATCTGTGGAATGGGGGCAAGCCCTTACAGGGCTGGGCAGTTATGTGCAAGTGCTGAGTGTGGCTCGAGGAGTCAGGCTGCCCCTTGACCCTGTGGCTGCAGAGAAATCAGGGACCCAAGGGGCCTACCTTGGTCCATGCCTCCTCCCCCAAATCAGGCTGCAGGTGGCTTCTGGGGTGGCCTTGCTAGGGACGGCCTTATCTCCAGAGTGGGGCAATGGTCACAGGTAGGCTGGTGTCAGGTGAGCTCAGGTGCATGGAGCAGTGGCCCCAGCCCAGAGCTGGCCCGTGTGTAGCCACTTGACATGCTCTCCTTAGAGCTGGACAGCCATTGGTGGCTCCAGGGGGCAGCCCTGGGCCCACATCAGCCTCTGACCCCCAGAAAGGGCCATCCACCGTGAGCTTAGGTGGCTCCTGGGAGCCTGTGAAAACCAGGTAAGGGGAGTATGGGGCCAGGCAGGCCTGGAATAGGCCATGTAGGGAGTGCTGGCCTATACAGTCCCTGTGATGGGTGCCTGGCTGTGGGATGTGGGGAGAGCATGGCATTCCTGCCAAGCAGGGAGCCAGAGGCACGGTCAGACAGAAGGTGTGTTGGGGCACATTGCATGGAAAGCACCTCAGAGGCCCCCAGGGCGTGGTGTCTTGGGGGCAGATATGCAGGCCTGGAACGCAGTGCCCTTTCGTTGTAGCTGGCCGCCACGGAGCACCCCGTCTCCCCCTAATAAGAGTGCTCGTGGCATCTCCAACAGCTCACCGTGGGCAGACTGAGTCCATCCTCTATACAAATGTGCCCCATCAGTCCCTGCAGTGAGTGAGGCAGGGAATGGAGCAACTGGGTGTTGGTTTCACCTTGCGGCTTGGGGGCCCAGCTGTCAGTGGCCAGCGCTCCTGACCGGCGTGGAATGCGGGCAGGTGCATCATCTTGACCGTTCACGCTGTGCTTGACCCATCTCCAAAAGACATGACTCTGGGGCGGTGGAGAGAGCCCTGTGCCGGGCCTAGAAGGCCTGGGTCCTGGCACCCACTTGACCTCTGTCTTGCTGTGTGGCCTGCAGCCAGTTAGCAACCTCTCTGGGCCACAGTAGGCCTGGTGGATGTCTGTGCCCCAGGCCCAGGTCTTTCCAGTGAAGATGTGTACAGTTCTGCCTGAAGACTCTTTTCCTGTGTCTCCCCGATCTGGGCTGCAGCCAGCCGGGGAAGCCGGCAGAGTAGGGTCCTGCTGGTGGCTGGTGGTAGTAGGGGCTGAGTCCACCTCTCAGACCAGGGCTCCCAAGGACAGGCAGTGAGTTCAAGATTAGATGGGGGATTCCTGGTGGGTCGGGCAGCTCCTTCCTCCTCAGACCAGGGATTTTGAGAGCCTGGATCTCCTCCTACCCTCTAGCTGAACTCATCCATCTAGAGGTCATTACGCTTGTTGAGTCCCTCCCTGGAGCAGATCCTTTCCCACGTGAGGTCTGCTGTAGTCCCTCATTTTGTGGGAGGGACACCCGAGGCTCAGAGATGAGACGCTGGCCTGAGGTGGGGAGTAGTGGGGGAGCCTGGAGCCCTCGATCCCACAGGGTCCCCATGGCCCCCGGGCTGGGCTGTGCCCTCTAGGTTCTCAGCAGGGGTGGAGCACAGGAGAGCCAGGTGGTTTCCTGTGTGGGAGGGGGCCCATGGGCTGGGGTGGGGGCTCCTGGGACTGCCGAGTCCTTCTCCCTGGGAAGAAGTTGGCCAAGGAATGCAGGAGGGGGGTGGATCAGGGACCCAGGAGTTCCGGGCTTTGGCCCGTTCTGAGTGCCCCTGTGAATGTCAGCATTTGGTTTCATGAAGGAATCCAGATATTTCTTGTTGGCTTTGGACACATAATGGTTTACCTTTACAGAACGCTTTGATATCTACCATGTCACCGGATCCTCACTGCAATCGTGCCAGGCAGTGTGGGGCTTGTTCGGGAGGGCGGGACGGGGTGAGCTCTGGAATCAGAAGACCTGGGTTTCCATTCTGGCTCCCACCAACTTGTTCTCCCCAGGGGAACGAGGCCCCAGCGGATCCTCAATGTGCTCCTCTGGGAAGGGGACAGGCATTCCTTCTGTTCCCTATCCCCTTTAAAAACAAGCCTTTCATAGTTTTGTTTGGAAACCTGTGTGAAGAGGATTGATCCCTTCCTCTCCCTGCGCAACGCCGATGGGGTTAACCTCTCGGGTCTGGGCCCTGTGAGCGCTGGCTCTTTGCTGGTAGTGGAGGCCGGCTGCCGCAGCACCCGCAACCCTGGTCTGCTGTGTTCAGCAGTAGTTTCTGCCTTTGCAGGTTTCAGGCTCCTCTCACCCGGACCCTTCATTCTGCTGCCCACAGACCCGCCTCCAGTGGCCCTGCACTTCTTTCTTCTCCCCTTTTGCTTCCGCGCGCTTGCGTGTGTGTGTGTGTGTGTGTGTGTGTGTGTGTGTGTCCTTCCTAATTTGCTGCTGCTTCCAACTGGGGACAGAGAAATGGGACAATTGAGCTTATTAGAATAGATTCATTCAGACCCGTTCAACCAGCCATTGTTGATCCTGAGTCTGGCTGGGGATTCATTCCAGTCAGCCATCCATCCATCCATCCATCCATCCATCCATCCATCCGTCCATCCATCCATCTATCCATCCATCCATCATCTGTCCTGACTGAGGACTTCTGCAGTGGCTTGTGATCATTCAAGACATGACCCCCCCTTCTGGCAGTGCACGCAGGGACGTGATGATGTCCATAGCGAGTGCTGCTACAGGACTGCAGTGTATAACCCGCCTCTGCTTGCATTACCCCACCGAATCTTCACAGCAACCCTGAGAATAGCATTGTCCCCGTTTTGCTGAGGACTAAAGCAAAGCTCAGCGGGACGAGGTCCCCTGCCCAGTGGCCAGCAGTGAGCACAGAATTGCAATTGGAACTCAGGTCTCCAGCCTGGCCTGTTACCTGTTCACTCTTCTGTGCTCCTTTTGCAAGCTGTATGATGGCCCGTTCATTTTCTGCTTCTGTCACAAAGGATTGGTGTTGGTGGCTTAGGTCAGCCATCTGCCTCTATAAAATGGTCAACGCAAGGAAGCGTGGCCTTGGCTGGGTGCAGCCACAAGTGCTCTTTAGCCCACATACCTTGTCCCACAGTGGACCTGCACACACCATCTCATTCACACTTCCCAAAATGTGCTCTGAGGAGCCCTAGTTCCCTGTGATGGTAACAGGTCCTCGGACACATGGGCCTATGAATTTGGGAAATGCTAGGTCACGAGAATCAGAGCAGGAATTCTCAGGGTCTTTAATGTGTTGGTGTGAATTAGGGATCCCCCACAGGTGGCATGGGTGCGGCCAGCCTCTCCCAGGCTTGCTTGAACATGCAAGTCCTTTGTCACAGAGCCAGGTCTGGGACTAATAGTCTAGCGACAGCACTCTGGGAAAAGCTGATCAGCAAACCCACACTCGCCCCTCTTGAACGCCGAAGCCTCCAGCTAGGGCTTGTTCCTTGCCCAGGGCTGTTATGAGAGAGGATCACAGGGAGCATTTTTAGCCCGAGGAAAGAACTGGTAATAATGGTGGAGTTTCAGGCAGCAGTGGGAAGTGGAAGGTGGAGATATTTTTCTTCTTTCATCCACCAAGCGAACGTATCTCAGACATCAACTGTGTGCCAGGCACAGAGCCAGCTTTTGGAAATGCCGACGAGCGTCTAAGAACCTTCCATTTCATTTACCCGTGCCCACTAAGGGTTTTTAAAGAAAGAAAAATACAAGCCTTAAAAGGAAGAAGTGATTTTTGAATTGTTCTGGGTCTTCATGGTAGGTGGGTGTGTGACACGTTTACTCAATTCATGTGAGCTTTGGTCCCAGGTCCTCAGGGATGTGAATGAGACGGGTCCAGGAACATCACCCCAGGCAGGGTGCGGATGCTGTAAGGGAGGTCAGGAGTGTGGGGAGGCTCAGAGGAGGGAGCGCTTCCCCTGGGATCCAGCAGCCTAGCTGGGGGCGGGGGACCTTGAGGAGGCTCTGAGGAGGAGCAGAGGGTACTGTGGGGGGCAGGCAGACTCTGGCCAACTGGGAAGGGCGTTCCTGGAAGAGTAACAGCCGCAGCAAAGGTATAGGGGGGCAACAGGTGGGTTCCACCTCAGGAGCCGGGGTGATGGGGGCAGAGGGAGGAAAGCAAGGAGGGGGCGTGTGGTTGGGAATGGGGTGGAGAAGCTGGCTGGGGCAGTCACCAGGGTCTAGACACGAGCTGAGTGGGTGCCCACCCAACTGGGAGCACCTTGAGGGCCAGACCACAACACATTCGTCGCAGTGTCCCAGCACCTGGCTGGTGCCCAGTAGGTTTGTGGACTGACAGGACTCATAACACCATGAGACCTTGGACAAGTCCTTCCCCTCTCTGGACCTTGAGTTGCTCATGGGCACGGTCAGACAAGGTCACCTAGCATGTCCCTTCCAGCTCCGAAGGGCTTTTAGGAATTCTTGGCATGTGTGCAGGGGAAGACGAGACCGGTTCTCCCCCAGTCTCGAGGTCCATGGGCTGCCCCAGCTGGGCAGGAGTCAGAGGCTCCCTGGGTCGGGGGCAGCCCGTTTGCTGGGGCAGAGGTCAGGCTGGCTCTGCTGGTAGAATTTGCTCCTCGTTCTCTCTTCCTTCAGCAGTTGGCCGCTGAGCTCGGGACGAAGTGCCCTGGTGTCCTCACTGATGGCTCTTCCAAGTCCCCAGACCGTGATTTGGGGAGAAGGGGAATTGAGCCAGGCTGGGGTTGAGGGTCGTGTACATGAAACAGCTTGGTGCAGGGTAGGAAGTTCTACTTCTTCCTTCTATGCGAAAATGGGTAAGTTACTTAACCTCTGGGCCTCGATATTCTCATCTGTAAAATGGGAACAGCAGTAACTCCACACTGGGCTTTTATGAAGATTCAATGAGATAAAGTTTGTGAAAGCGTACAGTAAACTGACTTACCCCACACACATGTAAACAGTTCTTATTGTTAGTAACATTTATTTGTCCAATTTCCATAATCCCCCAGGCCTCTGGCCACTCACCCCTTTCCCAGAGGTGCTCCCTGCGGGTCACTCACTGTTCTCAGGGCAGGCTTCTCCTCTGGGTACTCTATCTAGGCCAAAGCAGTGGGAGCCCATGCATTATGTACAAGTCGCACACACTGGCCGGGGCTGTTTGTGCTTCTGTGTCTGTGCGCGTTCCAATAGAAGGAGAAACCACGCTGCCCCTCCTGTCTGCTGGGCCCTGGGACCAGATACTGCCCTCTCCCCAGCTGCACCCCAGAGGCCTGCAGAGTGTTGGGTCCTGGCCCTGGGGAAGAGTGGAGAGCATGTGTCAGGAATTCCCCCTTCCCGGCTTATCTGTCCTGCTCACAGGCTGGGCCCAGCAGAGCCTGCTCAACTACGGAGGACTCTGCCCTGTGTCCCTGGGTAGCTGGTTGGGGCTGCTGGGCAGAACGAGACAGTCACCCCTCCAACCCCTCCACCTCCCAGTTGTTGCCAGGAGGTATCAGTCGGGGAAACTCAGATCTCTGGTGTGGACGCTGCTTTATTTCAGCAGGGCCTGGGGCATCCGCTCCAGGGGGCCCACAGCCTGTCACACAGAGTGCTTGGTCAAAGCCACCCTGCCCAGGATGGGGCGTACGGGGACAGGGCTGGGCTATGGCCAGCATCCCTTCCCCCGGAGTTCTGAGGGTCCCTCTCAATGCCCTTGCTCCTGAGTGGCACCCAGATGGTATCCTGGCCCCAACAGGGGTGGGGTCGGGGCAGACAGCTGGGCTCAGCTGGCACCCAGAGGCATCCCAGATGCTCCCTCTGCTTAGGCTGGCATGGGGGGCAGGCGGGGAGAAGGATATAGTGGAGCAGGAGCATAAACTTAAGCAGTTTATTGAAAAAAGAGCCAGTGAATATAAGCACCCACTCTCCGCCATCTTAAAATGGCCTGATACACTTGGGTTCCTGTCCCAGCTCTACCCTGTGCCTGTGCAACCTTGAATTTGTGACTTGGCCTCATCTGTAAAATGCTGATGATAAGACCGACTTCACAAGGCTGGTGTGAGGTCAAATCAAACCAGCAGGTGGGACACGCAGTAGGGTACCAGGCACATACTAGGCCACCAATTTGTAGAGAAGATCTTGTTCCAGCCCAGAGCAAAGAAATTGGGTTTTTATTTATTTATTTTTTTGTGAGGAAGATCAGCCCTGAGCTAACATCCATGCTAATCTTCTTCTTTTTGCTGAGGAAGACCGGCTCTGAGCTAACATCTATTGAGAAATTGGGTTTTTAGATACTTGATTCTCTCTAAGCAGGAAAGAGGACATTTCTTTTAAGCTCCTTGAAATGGTCAGTGCAGCTTATGTTCCCACACCCAGCAGAGGAGCCTCTAAATCACCCGGGTTCTGGGACCTTCCCTCTGGGACCAGGCAAGGCCAGGCCCTGGGTGCGAGGCCTGACTGCATATCCACCAGTGGCCTAGGGTGAGTCCCTGGTCTCCCTGTCCCTGTGAAAGGAGGTCATGGATGCCTAACTCTCAGAGAGTGAGATTCAGATGAGAAATTGTCTACAAAACTCTATTGGAAAGAAAGGATCACAACTGATACATAGTGGGTGCTTGGAGGCGTCTAGGGAAAGGTGGCCCAGGGTGCAGGCCAGTAGCTCAGGAAGGCGAGGCTGGGTTCTCCGTTCTGGTGACCAGCAGACTGTGACGGCCAGCTGAGTGGAGCCTCGTTTGCTTTTCCTAACGGGACAGCTGGTTAATTAGCCTCTGAGTACTCCTGACAGGTGCCCGCGTGAATGCTCCAACACGTGTCAGGGCCAGCCTCATCCAGATTACGTGGGTGCTCAGCTGGCCAGCCTTGGGCATGAGGCTGTGACCCACTGTCCCATCCCCTGATTCTCGGCTCGTCCCTCAGATGACCCCGTGGAGCAGTTACTGTGCTGGGGACCGAGGGAGCCAGAGACAGCCCTGCCTCAGGAGCCCTGATTCCAGATGGGCAGAAAGGAGGAATCCAGAGAAGGATCAATGGGGGGACCTGGCCAGGGGATGAGGGCAGTCAGTGCCTCCCGGCCTGGGAATAATTCTGCCTGGCTCCGCCACCAATTCCCTGTGACCTTGAGCACCTGCCCTTTCTCTCTCTGGGCCTCAGTTTTCCATCTAAAAGAGGATGTTGGGAGAGGTGGTCCCAGGAAGCTGGGGCCTAAAGCGAAGCAGTGTGGAGTGAGAGATGATCTCTGGAGCCAGCCAGGCCTGGGGTTCTCACCCTGGCTGCTCTGTCCCTGCTTGACCTCGGGCAGGTCGCCCAGCCTCTCCAAGCCTGTCTGACAGGGTGTACTGGCCCTGCTGGCACAGAGCAGACACACATCGTGGACACCTTGCCCAGCAGTGGCTGTTGTGGGTGGGCCTCAGGGCAGCTTTGGCCGTGCCCTCCTCCTTTCCCTGTTTCTCCTGCAGTGCCCAGAAGTTCCCCAGGACCTCTTGTCCCCAGGGGATCTGGGGGCCGGGGAGCATTGCTGACCTCGGTGCTGAGTCCTACTGGTTGTGCCAGGACCCCAGGGTCAGGATGGAGCTGGCCGTCCTCTGCCTCTTAAGGGCAGAGGAGTTCTAGATCCTCTAGAACTGCGGAATCTTTCTATTCCCGAATCTTGGAATCCCTGGATTATGGAACCTTAGAATCTTGGTCTATGAAATCAAGACTTCGCGAACCAGACTGGACTTGGAAGTGATCTTAGGGGGTCATCTGATCCAGACCTCCATCCAGCCCAGGCAGCCCCTCTGCAGACCCCCTGGCACCCTGGTGTTCGGGGGCTAACTCTGCAGACCCTCGTGTGGGCCTCAGGCTTCAGTCAGGTCACAAGGCCACCCACCGCGTCCTTGTGGGTCTGGTTGGCTGATGGGCGGGTGGGAAGGAACCTGGCTGCTGCTCCGCTAAGAATAGAAGGCTTTGTGCCATTTAAGTAGCAGCCTGATCACATCAGGCCTCCCAGCTAGGCCCCAGGGAGCTTATTAAGCAGGATCTGGGGCTACGGTGGGTTCAACTGGAGGGAGGAAGGAGAGGGTGGGTAGAAGGAGCTAGGGCAGCCTCGGGCTTCCCGGGGACTTGGCTCTTGTTTCCACGGGTGATGATTTTACTTGTTCCATCAAGTCAGGCTCACTGCCCCTCCCTCCTGCTCCCTGGGGCTCGCTGGGGAGCCTCAGCCAGGGTTCCTGGGGGAAATCTCCTCTGAGAAGAGTTCAAACAAACAAGCTGGCCTCTGAGAGGAGCAAACAGATCGATGAAAATGGCTTTGTCTTCAAGGAGAGAGCCGATAACAGCAGTCATTTATTGAGCACCTACTGTATGCCAGACCCTGGGCTCAGTGTTTTGTGCCCTTGCCTCATCTAACCATCACCAGGGTGCTGTGGGGAAGTGTCCTTAACCCCACGATGCAGATGAGAACACTGAGGCCCAGCTAGTACTTGGCAGAGCTGGGATTGGAATCAAGGACTGTCCCACCTCGTTCCTTCTGGCGGCAAAGGCTTCCTGAGTCAGGGGAGAGGTGAGAGTCAGAATTCTTGGAGAGTGCCCTGGGTATAAAGGACTTTGTGGCTCAGTATAACGAATCATGCTTTGCCTTGTGTTGGAGTCTGTCTGCTTTTGGCAGCCTGGCGTCGGAGAAACAGTCCTGGGTTGGGAGGAAGAATTACAATCCCGTCACAAACAGAGTAGGTGCAGGCACCTGTTCGTTGAGTGTAATGACGCCAAGCCCCCCCTGGGTCTCAGATTCCCCTTCTGTGAAGCGTGCAGAGGCTGCTTGGGGCAGGACCACGAGACCACAGCTCCAGATCCCTGGTCTTTTGCCAAGGGAGTGTCCTGGTCCCTCTCTCTACAGGTCCCTGTCCTGCCACCTACAGGTCCCTGTCCTGCCACCTCCCCCTCCTCTCAGAGATTATTCCCAATGTGAGAACTGGAAGGAATCCTGGATCACCCTCTGACTGTACAGATGGGAAGACTGGGGCCCCAGAAGGACAGGGAATGGCCCAAGGTCACACGGTAAGTGGGCCTGGGAGCACATAGTAGATGCTCAAGAACTCCCTTCTTCCAGGTCAGTGCGTGCTTCCCTTGGGGCACTGCTTTTGTTTGAAGACCTGGAGGGCCTGGGGTGGGGGGGCGAGGGCCTGGAGTCAGTGGGATCCTGGGAGGGAGGGAGACAGACAGGGACCAAAGGCCCAAGCCTCTGTCTGTAGTGCCCCAGGCTCATCTATACTTGCCCAAATCCTGCCCAACTCAAATGCTCCCTCTTCTGTAAAGCCTGCCTGGACTTCCCTCCCTAATACCCCTGCTAATCCCCCTCTCTACCCCAAGAATTGGAATTTTTTTAACTGTGGTAAAAAACACATAACATAAAATTTACCATCTTAATCATTTTTAAGTGTATAATTCAGTAGTGTTAACTATATTCACATAACTATATATTAACTATATAACTATGTTGCACAACAGATCTCCAGAACTTTTTCATCTTGCAAAACTGAAACTCTATACTCATTAAACAACAACTCCCCACCCCCCACCCCCCCAGCTCCTGGCAACCACCATTCCACTTTCTGTTTCTATGAATTTGACTACTTTAGATAGCTTATATACGTGGAATCATGCAGTATTTGTCTTTTGTGACTGGCTTATTTCACTTAGCCTGATGTCCTCCAGGTTCATCCATGTTGTAGCATGGGACAAGATATCCTTCCTTTTTAAGGCTGAGTAATACTCCATTGTATGTATGTACCGCATTTTATTTGTCCACTTGTTTGTCGATGGACACTTGGGTTGCTTCTATGGCTGCTATTGTGAAAAGAGTGGGAGTTTTGAAGATGAATGGACGTGAGTTGGATCCTGGCTTCCAGCATGACTTGAGCTGCGAGTCTGAGTCCTTTGTCACTTGCTACTGTGCCTAATGGGGTTGCCGCAAGGCTTAGAAATGGTTCGTGTAAAAATGCCTGGCAGATGGCAAGCTCCAGTAAGTGGGAGGTGGGATTCATTCTCATTCTCCACTGTCCATCTAGGGACAGGTCCCTTTTGGGGTATATAGGACCCACACAACCCAGCTCACCTCGACCCCCATCCAGGAGGCGAGCTCAGCGTCTGGTGAGTCTTAGAACAGTGGAGCTGGAGAGCACCTGGGGCAAGAGAGGGGCAGGGACTGGCCCAAGTTCACACAGCCAGTCAATGGTGTCCAGCCTCCCAGCCTGGGGACCTTCCTGCTGCAGTCCCCAGGATCCACAGGCCTTGTCCCTAGGAGGGCCTGGCTTTCCAGGGGCCTGTGTATAATCCTGCAGCAGGCAGGTCTGGAGGAGGTGGGGAGCAGGGCAATGAGCATCTCAGGAGAATCCCTGTGAGGGGCAGAGGCAGGGGGCATCTGCCAGGCTCCTGATCACCTTCTCCTCCCAGGGCTGTGGACAGTGGAGCCGCCCCAGGGACAAGGGGCTCGTGTCAGGCTCGTTTGCATGGTGTAGGCTTGTCTAAGGTCCCTGCCTGGCACCTGGGAGCTCACTCTGCTCTCGCTCACTCTCATTCAGCTGTTGATTTGCTTATTCCTTCCCTCAGTCATTTATTAAGCAAGCACTGCCTGCAGCCTGCTGGGAGCCTAGAGACCAGTTAGACCATGGAAGCAGTTAGTAAGGCATAGTGAATGGTATGGAATCTGGGGCTAAACTGCCTGGGTTCAAATCCTGGCTGTGCCAGTTGCTCACTCTGTGACCTTGGACAAGTTGCTTAACCTCTCTGTGCCTGAGATTCTTCTTCTCTAAAGTGGGAATAATGATGTTCCAGTTACTGTTGTTATATAATATATCACCCCAAAACTTAGTGACTTTATATAAAAACAATCATTTTATTATCTCAGTTTCTACAGCTCAGGAATTTAAGATGGGCTCGGCCAAGCGGTTCTGGCTCAGTCTCTCATGTGGTTACTGTCAGATGGTGCTAGAAGAGTGAGGAGCTGGAGCTGCTGGAGGTTGGCCGGACCTCTCTCGCTCTTCCTGTAATCTCAGGGCTTTGTGCCTCTGTGGGCTCGTCCGGGCTTCCCCACAGTATGGCAGCCTCAGAGCAGTCAGATTGTCTACATGGTGGCTGGGGCTCCAGCAGGAGTGTTCCAGCCAATGAGGCAGAAGTTACATCGCGTTTGATGGCCTGGCCTCGGAAGCCCGGTAGTGTCACTTCAGCCGTTAGCCCCAAGCCCTCCCAGATTCAAGTGGGGTAATGTAGACCCTACCTCTCCGTGGAAGAGTGTCCG
Source organism: Diceros bicornis minor (assembly GCF_020826845.1). NCBI lineage: Eukaryota > Metazoa > Chordata > Mammalia > Perissodactyla > Rhinocerotidae > Diceros > Diceros bicornis. Next base: position 55,694,564 of record NC_080746.1, read on the forward strand.
AGTTACACTGTAAGAAGAGCATGTGGGATGAAAGGTATTGCTGCAGACGTCTTTGAAATACAGTCTGCCATAGTTGTGAGGGTTAGATAAGTCAAAACATGGGCACCATCTAGAACAGCGCCTAGGCATTGTATATAAGTGGTAGGTGTATATAGTCAAGGGTGATTTTGACCTTATGCACTGTACTCATGATGTGCTGTCTTTGGGACTTGACTCCCACTACAGAAGCCAATTCACTGAACAGAGCAGTTCCCATTTGGGTACTGAGGGATCTATAGGAGTTCGCCAAGCCAGGGCAAGTGGGAAGGCACCCCATGCAGAGGGAACTAGCTGTGTAAAGGTGTGGAGCTGGAGAATAGAGTCCCTGGGGCAGGACTTCTGGGGATCCCCTGAGGCGAGGAGGGGGAGGCCAGGAAGATGAATTGAGGCCAGGCTGAGAAAAGCTTTTCATATGGGGTGTGTTTGATCCTGTAGGTCCCAGCGAGTCCTTGGCTGTTTCTCAGACAGAGATATGAGGGCCTGGAGTGCCCTAGTAGGTGAGCCACTTCTGAGACGGAATCAGCAGGCCTTGCGGGTTATGGGGAGAGGTCAGGAATGATGCGGCTCAGGTGTTTGCTGGGGTATTTGTATCAGTTTTGCATGTGATATGCATACCCACCCTGGCCTCCTTCTCTCCCCTTCCAGTATATTGGATACTTTGTGATTTTTCTCTGCTCAGATTGTCTCTCCTGCAGTGGAAGGTAGAAGGGTGGGGGTTGACTGCCTTGGCAGAGGGGTCTGGAGGAGCCTGGCACCCAACCCTGGGGCAGCTGGCAGGGCCAGAGAACATCCAGTGGCCTCCTGCTAGTGGGGAACGGCCCCAGCACCCCTCATGGTCTCCCCGTTCAGCACCCCTCCCCACTCTGACTTCAGCCTCGCAGGGTCCAAATGGAACAGATCCCCAGGGTTGTGGTATCCAGCCCCCCTCACATCACAGATGGGGAAACTGAGGCCCAGTGACTTGCTCCAAATCCCATGGCAAGTCAGTAAAGGAGCCAGCCTCAGGCCCTTCACGTGGCTGCAGCCAGGTGCACTAGGCTCAGGGCTGCCTCCAGTGGGGGGTGGGGGTGGATAGGTACTCTTCAGGCACAGGGGTCCTTACTGGCAGACCCCCCACCCACCCTCTAAGGCCAGTGTTCCCTCTGAGGGAGATCGTGGCTGGGAACATGCTTTTTTTTTTTTTTTTTGTGAGGAAGATCAGCCCTGAGCTAACATCCATTGCCAATCTTCCTCTTTTTGCTGAGGAAGACTGGCCCTGGGCTAACGTCCGTGCCCATCTTCCTCCACTTTATATGGGACGCCGCCACAGCATGGCTTGACAAGCTGTGCATTGGTGCGTACCCAGGATCCGAACCCGGGCCGCCGCAGCAGAGCGCGTGTACTTAACTGGTGTGCGACCAGGCCAGCCCCCAGAACATGCTTTCAAGGAAAAGAAAGAAGGGCTTAGCAGCTGTGTGGCCCTGGGAAAGTCACCTGGTCTCTCTGAGCGTGGTTTTCTTGTCTGTAGAAGGAGTGGGAGAACACCGAGCCCAGCAGCCTGTCCTGAGCGTGAGATGACCTCACCCGTGCTGAGTTCTTATCTCTGATGCTGGTGCTGCATCTGGGAAAGGGAGCCGCCAAGGGCTACTGGAAGGGACATTTGAGCTGTGATTTGGAGGCAGGGCAGGACTAGGGCTGGGGAAGGGGAGATCTTGATCCTAAAAGCTCTGAGCTGTGACTGGGCTGGTGCGGCTCTCCCCTTGCATGTGAGAAGGGGCCCAAGGGAAAGATGGGGTGGGATCCAGGCAGGATCCCCTCTGGGTGCAGCCTCCTCCCCCAGCACTGAGAGGGAGGGTGTGATGAGAGAGGGCTTCCTGGAGGAAGAGTTTGTAGAAACTGAGAGGGAAGGAAGGGCTGAGACAGGCAAGAGTCCTCCAGGGCCGGGCATCCCCCGAGGCCCTGTGCTGCAGCCATGAGAGCCAGCCCTGAGCCCTGGCCAAGCCAACCTTGACTCCTGGAGCCCATGATGCCCAGGGAGGCTGGTGCCCTGAGGGAGGCAGTGGCCCAAGTCCATCCTGCTTCCGGGATGCCCTGTCCACGTGGGCCTGTCTGCAGATCTGTGTTAACCTCCGTGAGCTTGGACTGTGTGCGCATGTGTGTTTCCTGAGTCTGTCTGTATTATTATATATCTGTGTGTATGCATTTGCAGGCCCCGTATGATATCTCCCTGTAAATGGCAGACAGGTTAGAATGTCTCTAAAAGGGCACTAAGTGCTCATACGTCTTAAGCCCTGAGGAGGAGCAGAGCAAAGAGACAGCCCCTGCCCTGGGAACCTGCAGGCTGAGGGGAGATCCAGACCTCACCAATGGGGCAAATTCAGCAGAAAGACAAGTTCCCAGATTTGAGAAACCTCTCCCGGGGGCCCCTCTGTGCTGAGCTCGGGCTGGCTCAAATCAGAGCCTGATGGAGATGCCTTGAGATGGGAGAAAGGAGAGAGCAGGTTTAGGGGAATGTGGTGAGTTCCCTTTGGCCGCTGGAGGTGTGAGGTTCCTGTGGGATGTCCAGGGTGGGATGACCAGAGGGTCATTGGGTACTTGGGCCTTGAGCTTGGTCCAGGCAGAGACAGGTGGGGTGGTGCATGATATTGACCAAGGAGAATATGAAGGGCAAGGGAGGAAAAAATGGCTTGGGATCGAGGGCAGCAGCATGAGACCTGGGCAAAGAGGAGAGCCAGCCAAGGAGCTGGGGCATGGGCTGGAGGGGGAGGGGAGAAACCGGAGCTGTTGGTGTCCTGGAAGCCAGGGAAGGAGGCCGTTTCCAGAAGGAGGGCGAGGTCCACGGTGTCAGGGAGGCCTGAGAACTGTCCAGGGGGCTTACCACATGGAGGTCACCATGGAACTTGGCGGGAGCAGAGGGTGGTGGGTTAGCAGCAGGTGGGAGGGAGGAAGTGGAGACATGAGTGTAGACAACTCAGAAGTTTGGATGAGAAGGAAGGAAAGAAAGGGTGTGCCAGCTGGAAAGGCGTGGAGGAGGGCGAACTGGGTGAGACTCAGGCCTGTTTATTGCCTCCTGGAAGGAGCTGCCAAGAGGAGAGCAGGAGGGAGGAGGAGCCCCACGCCCCTCTGTGAGCACCTGCTGTAGTCCTCTGCAGCGCCCGCCTCGGAGGAGGGTGCCTAGAGGAAGTGGCTCTTCCTGGAGGGCTTGTTGTGGAGAGCAGAGGTGGAGGAGGTGGCATGGTGGCAGCCCTCAGTCCTGCCCTGAGCTCTGCCAGGCTCCAGGGCCTCCGTCCATGCGGGGTGTGGGGAGGGTTGGGGGCCCTCACCTGTGGAGACTTCTGACCTCCTGGGAGGGAGAAGTCCCGCAGACTCAGAGCATCCTCATAAACCAGGTTCCAGGCCAGTGGTTGAAGCTCAGGGCTGGGCCGGGTTGACCTCCGGTGGTTTTGTGTCTCCAGTGCTCGCCGAGGTGGCTTCATAGAGGCTTCAAAGGGAAGCATCAGGACAAGGATTCACCTACTTGCAAAGAGGCCACACCCAACCCCATCCCTGGGCCCAGCTCCCAATTACTGGGAAGTTCTTTCTCTAGGTCTAGCCTCAGCCTTTCCTGCTGTGCGTTCCCTTCTGGTGAACTTGTTTTTTTCTGGTGAACCTGCTTTGTGGAGCCAAGCCCATCAGCCCGCTGTGTTGAGTGGCGGCCAGTGTTTTTACAACTTGTTTTCATGAAGTTGGCTTGAAGTCTGCCTGCATTCCCAGAGTGTCAGACCCGCCCTGATTCACAAGGATTGACCAAAGCGGGGTCTGAGCCAACGAGAGGAATCTGAGGACTTAGTCATCCCCCTTGGATCATCCACAGAGTCTCCTGCTTTCCTTGCAGTAAATAGAAAGAAAGAAAGTGAGCTCCAATGGCCCGGAGGGGACAGCGTTCGGGGATGTGAACAGGCTCCAACGAGGCTGGCGGGTCTGGAGGGGCCTGTGCTTGGGCTCGGAGTTGGGCAGACCTCAGTGCAAGTCCCTGCTCCGCTGCCTGCTGCGTGGGCTCATCAACAACGCTAGGGCTCTGAGCCTCAGTTTCCTGATCTCAGAAACGGGAAATGAATGACACTACCTCATAGGTTGGGTGTGTAGAAGCGACCTTGAGACAAAGATTCAAGTCAGAGTGATTTATTAGGAAGTTTTCCAGAAAAAACTCTGCGAAGGGAATAGGGAAAGTAGAGCCAGAAAGAGAAGGAAGAGTGTGACTTCAAGCCGAGCCCCTTGGTCAGCAGAGGCGCTCTGGGGACACAGGCTGGAGTGGACTGTGGGGGCAGGGGTGCTCGAGAGCTTAGACCTCTGCCCTGGGGGATGGCCATGCCCGCAGGCAAAGAGACTCTGCAGCCTGAGGGCACGCGCCACACCCCTGCACAGGTGTTGGCTGTTGGGCGGGACCACACAACCCCGTGTGCCCCAGCATGGGAAAGGGTCCCAGAGGACGTGGGTGGAGCACGACAGAGGCCTGTCCTGAGGATAAGTGTGTGGATTATACACGATAAAGCATACACTGTGCCGATTACGCAGAACTTGGCACAGGGGAAGCACCAATAAGTGACAGGTCTTCTAGCCTGTTAGGAAGGGGGTTGCAGAATGGGTGCCCCAGGAGAGTGTGGTCAGTAAGAGGTAGGACCTTCTGAGAGCTGCCCTGTGTGCCTGCTGCTGCCCCAGCCCAGGTGCAGGCTCGCTCTCAGCTCCCAGGGGCAGAATCCCACAGAGCTCTCCAGCCCCCACGCTTCTCCCCGACCACTCGGCTTCAGGCAATCGCTCCAACCTCTTTATCAGCTCTGCTCTGGCCCTCAGCCCTGTCTGATTTGGAACCTGAACTAACCTCCCAGTGGGCAGGGTGAACTGAGCCGGGTACCAGAGTGGTCAGTCACTGCTATTGAGTCATTAGCTCGGCTGGCAAGCATTTATTAAGTACCTACTGTGTAAGGGCTTCTGTGCTCAGATGGGCAGGGGCCTGCTTTCACTGGGCTTAATGTCTAGTGCACTGCAAGGCTGAGCCCCATCCCAAGGCCTGGGGAACCGCAGGCCCCAGGGGTGGGTGGACATATTGTGGTGGCCACAGAGGAGGAAATGGTCTGAAATATCTGGGGCCTCCCTGCCCTCCCTGCCCAGGAGCAGGCAGGGAGCGGCTGGCCTGGGTGGTAGGTGCAGGGAAATGAGTTTGCTCCCTCCCGGGTATTTGTTGCTGCCTACGGTGGCTCCAGCACCACCGCTAGGGCTAGGGCTAGGGCTAGGGCTAGGGCTAGGCTGAGAGACGCTTTGATCCACCAGCAAGGCCCTCCTGGGCTCCTGCCCCGCTTCTGCCTCCTTTGTTCACACGTGCTCTTGGTGTGTCTGTCAACAGCATCAGACCATGGGCCCCTCCAGCAGGAGCCCCGTCTGTCCAGTGGGGCCTCGGGGCCTCTCCCAGCACACAGGACAGCTCAGGAAATGTGTGTTGGTGACTGGATCTATGGATGTCTAGACTGGCTTGGGAGTCAGAGTGTGAATCCTGGCTCTCCCACTTGCTTCACTGTGCCCTTGAGCAGGGGACCCAAACCCTCTTGAGCCTCTGTTTTGCCATCTGTAGAGTATACTGCAATATGGTTGGCTAAGAGGAGAAAGTGGGAGAACAGACAGAATCTCAGCCTCATACAAGCTATGGCCAGCCCTCCGGAAATGGCGGACAGCGCTGTACTAGATGGACTCAGCATGCGCCAGGCCAAGTAGGAAACACAAGAGAGATGGTGTTAGGCCCTCATCACATTGTTCAGCACTTTACAGTTTACAAAGCCCTGTCACATCCTGCTCACTGGATCCTCCCAGTCGTCCCATGAGGCAGTCTGGGCTGGCTGCAGTATCCCCTTGTGACAAATGAGGATGCTGACCTGCCTTCCAGTGGCCAAGCCAGGCCCAGAACCCAGGTCTTCCAGCTCTCAGTCTCCTGCTCTCCTGGACGCTCCTGCCCTCTGGAAGCTCCTAGATGTGAAAGATGCTGGGAAGGGTGGTGGGCAGGGAATGTGGAGATTTGTCAGCCCAGATGTCAGGAGGCCGAGTGTGCTTTCTGGTGGCTTTAGCCCAAAGGGTGTCACTGTCACCAATAGGCCCAGAGTAAGGGGGCGGGGGGACAGGGCATGGGTAGTGGTGGACTGAGTAGAGGTGCAGAGGAGGAGAAAGCCAGTTGTAGGGGCCACAGGTCCTTGGGTCCATTCACTCAGCCTGATGGACCAGAGGCTGCTAGGCCCTCCCACCCAGGTCCCTTCACAGATGGTGCTGGAGTATCAGGGACTCTAAGGAGTGCCAGGTCTGCATCTAAGCACCAGTGTGGAACGCTTTCTAAAAGGCAGACTCTGGGGAAGGCAGGGCTGGCTAGCTGGCCAGCTGATACTCAGCGAGATGAAGTGACCAGCACAGGTGGCCTGGGCCCCACAAAAGGGAGAGCTGGTGAGCAGGGAGTGGACAGGCAGGCCCAGCCCCAAATTTGCAGGGCCCAGGACTAAAATACAAATAGAAGCCCAATATAAATCTATCTTTGTCAGATATCTGAAGATTATAAAAGAGACCAAGAAACTCTTAAATAAAAGTTTGATTTTCCCATCTTGACAAATACATATTCATAATGTAAATTGAAATATATGTGTCAGGTTATGGTTTTATTTGACTGAAAGTGACAAGGTATCAAGGAAGACTGAATTTAATTATTATTACACATCTGGGGGTTTTGTTGGTGGGCTAGTGATGTTTGGGTGAATAATAAGACTTAGAATTCATACATTATTATTTATTTCATAAAATATATTTTATTGTCTTCATTTTAGCAGGATCACTATCATTATATAGTTGTAATCAAGATTTTCACATCATCTGAAAATTGTGTATTGATGGTAGTAATCTAAAGGACCAAAAATAAAATGCAATTGTATTTAAAGTATATAGAATTCGAATATATTTCCATCAAAAATGTAAATTAAATGTAAAGAAAGGAAAATTTATATTTTCAAAAATTGTTTTTATTCCTTGAAATTATCTATGGAAATTAAAACTATACACATCATAATTAATATCAGATTTTAAAGTAAAATTATTTCAATAGAGATGAAATATTAATTCAAATTTTTGAAGATTGTATAAAAATGAAACTATTCACAGTTCTAGCATTTAATGTCCATCTAGTTGCCAATGTCAAGAATTAGTATCTTCGTGTTACATTAATTTGAGTAATGTGAATTGTTAAATACTGTAAGTTGTTCCTGAGCTGCCATGTGCCTTTATTGTGAATACCACCCTGACTCATGAGAAGGTACTTTCAGAACCACAAATTGGAACAGGGAGAAAAGCCAAAAAAATAAAAGGATGATCAGCATTACTGGGAAACGGATACTTGGTTATGCAAGAAGCTATTGCACATTGCACTCTGAAAGGATTTGATAAGTTTAATTTATCAATTAAATTGCCTGCCCCCCCAAACATTCTTGCCACTTAGTCCCCTTCCACTGTTCCTCCCTCTCCCCCATCAGCAACGACGCAACCCACAGACCTTCCTCTGGACAGAATCACCTTTTGTTCTTCAAGCCCAAGAAATGGAGAAGAGTTTCTCTGGGGCCTGAGTGGTGTTAGGGGGGCCGGTCAGGCTTGTGGGTTCTCTGGATGTCGTGTGACAGGGGCTCCTGCATGTTCTTTAATATGCTTATCTGTGAGTGTGTTTGTGATGTGTGGGGCTCAGGGCACCGGCCCTCCTTCCCCGCGCCTAAGGGTGATTCAGGGGCTGGGTCTTCTTGCCAATGACATCTCTGTCATACAGCTGATAATAGATGAACCATGGAGCCTATGCTCCGGCCGGAGTTTAAATCTAGGTATCTGCACTCACTCATTCATTTCATTCATATGTGCATTTGTTCGTTTATTTGAAACCTACATTCACTTCCTCCAGGCCTTCATTTCATTGTGGAATGCCAGGCCATAGCAGTCTTGTAGTGCAGCCCCATGATCCTACAGATGAGGGAACTGAGGCTCAGAGAAGGGCACTGATGTCCCTAGGACCACACAGCAGAGAAGCCCACTGGCCGGGCTGCACAGTGCAGAGGATGGGTGCCAGGTCTGAGTTGCAGGTGAACTCTGAAGAGGTGTTGCTGTGTCCCAACCAGCCTCCCTCCCTTCATCAGACTCGGCCACCCCAGACTCCGCCACAGGGCCCTGGGGAGATCCTGCAGAGGTTTCTGCTTGAAGAGCCACTTCCTGTTTGGGGCCGAGCACTTCCTTCAAGTGACTCACAGGCTCCCAGTGGCCCCGTGCTGGGAACCAAGGTTGGGGGTGGAGACAGGCCTGGGCCGTATCACCTTCTGCCTATGACCCCAGCTGGGTGACCCTGAGACCAAGCAGGGCCACAGACTGGAGGTAGGAGATGGAGATGGGAGGAGGATGCTAGACTGTCCTCCTCACCCAGCCTGGTGGGCAGGGCTCTGAGAGAGCAGGGGCCTCAGGCCACGGTGGGCATGGGACAGGCTCCACAGCCAGCCATTCCCACTTGCGGTTTGCAGGGTGGCTGCTGCTGAGATGGGGGCTCACAGCAGAGCTGGGACCCCTCAGGGAGAGTTTGTGACACTTTCTCTTCCTTGCAGAAGGACAGTGAGGTGTGATGGAAAGAGCACTAGGCCGGGAGTCATGAACTTGGATTTCTGACACCAACTTTCTCATGAACTTGTCATCTCCCTGCCCCTCTCTTGGCCTCCATATCCATGTCTGGGGGAGGGCTTGCTGGCTGTGACATTTTGTGGCAGCTTGGGATTGCAGGATTTACATTACGAGATTTGAGTTTAAATCCTGGCTCTGCCATCTTGCTGGATGCGTCCACCTCTCAGAGCCTCCATTTTAAAATTTGAAATAATAATAATCACTTCAAGCATTTTACATAATTTAATCTTCACATCAACCCTGTGGGGCAGGTTTTTTTTTTATTATTATTTTTATTATTTTATATATAAGGAGCTTGAGGCACAGAGAGGTTAAGCAACTTGCCCAAGGTCACACAGTAATAGCCAAGATTCTAACTTGGGCCGTTTGACCCCAGCGCCCATGCCGTTAACAACTATGTTCTTGCTACTCAAATTGCAGTCGCTAGACTTGCAGCATCAGCATCACCTGGGAGCTTGTCAGAAATGAAGAATCTCAGGCCCCAGCCTAGACCTACCAAGTCAGACTGCATTTTAACAAAATCTCTAGGTGATTTGTTTGCACGCTGAAGTTGAGGAGCCCTGCTTTATTTATATTCCCTCTGTCTCTTAGGCCTTAGGATCATTGTGGGAGATGAAGGAAATAAGGTGTTTTGCAAACTGTAAAGTGCAGTGCATTCAGGCATTGTGAGAAACCTGGGGACTGGAGGTGGAGGGAGGCAGGGCTAGGGGTGCCTGAGGGTCCGTCTCTCAGCAGCTGGATGTCATTTCCAAGCAGTCTCTGAGCCCAGCTTCGTTCCCCTCCAGTCTGAGGCTGAGTCTGGCTGTGTGTTTCTTGCTGGTGCGTGGCTCCAGGGCCCAATCGGGTTGGAGAGAGTTCTCATGTTGGCATGGGCTTGGGCTGGGCACCAGGGCTGGGCAACTGCCCTGGGTCTGCAGGGCACCAGGAGGCTTGGGTCCCAGCCCTGGCTCTGCCTCTGACTCCCTGGCCCCTGGCCCCGCCAGCCTCAGTGTCCCCTAGTGGGCAATGTGGCAGCGTCCTCTGAAGCCTGCAGTGCTGACCCAGGGTGCCCCCCACCCCTTCCCCTCTCCCCGTGGCCTGTAGGTACTGTCTCTCCTCCCAGTTCCTGGGCAGGAGGGCCGCCCTGCCGGCTGTAGGAGCTGGCAATGGGGGAGGTGGTGCGTGAGTCAGAAGTCAGCCACATAATTGTGGTGCCCCAGATCCCGCCTCCAGCCCACCGGCCCTCCCTCAGCGGCTGCTTTGGAAGAACAGCTGGTTTGGCGGCTACCTCCAGAGAAGCAGGTCCCTGGACAGCACGAAAGGGCCTCTGCCCCCCAGGAGCCAGGCGCAGCCCCAGGTTTCACCCCAGGGGGGCTGGGCCTTGGATCGGGTTTCCATGGGTCCTGGACTGGGCAAGAGTGGTTCAGGGAGCAGGTTGCCCTGGGTTTGGGGTTGGGGCTGGTTTGTAGACAGCGTGTGTGGAGGTGGGATTGTGTGTGTGGGGTCTTGTGGCCCATGGCTGGATCTCCTGCGTCTCGTTGGCTCACCCACCAGCTTGGCAGCTTCCCCAGGGCAGGGACTAGATGTGAGCTGGCACAGGGTGGGCACTGGCTGGGGACTCACAAGGGTCGGGTGTGGGGGAGAAGGCAGGGTGGACTGATGAGTGACCTGACTGGGTTTGTCCCCTTGTCCCCTCAGCTCACCCAGTGAAGTGACATCACCACCTCTGTGGACAGGAGACCCCGGGAGCCCAGCTCACGGCCACTGGTACCTTCTTCCAGGTAAAGGAAAAAGAAAGGAAGGAGTGGGGGGAAAGGAGATAGAGAAAAGCTACAGAGAGCAGGTCACTGTGTTCGAAAACAGTGTCTGTCTCTCCCATGGGGGCAGCACTCTACAGTTTACCAATAAAAGGCAGGAGGAACAGGGATTATTATCCCGTTTTACGGGCAAGAACAAACTGAGGCTCCGAGTAGAGTGGTCTCTGGCTCACTCCAGTGTACCCAGTACCTGTCTGAGCACCTTACATGTGTTCGCTCATGTCGTCCTCATGACGTGAGGTCAGTGCTTTCACATCTCCACTTTATAGACAAGCAGAGTGGGTATAGAGGCGGTGAGGAGCCTGCTCATTTATTAAGTGGTTGAACTGGGTCTCACACCCAGGCAGGCTGGCTCTCATTGCCCATTCTCAATCCCTGTGATTTACTGCCTCTTAGAACCAAGTATTAAACTAAGTTTCCTTGACCTCCGACTGGGGGTTTAAGAGGCTCCCATTTCCAGGGCGGATTTGTATTTTAAGAGAGAATCCTGGAAGCAGTGATGCTTCAGCCAAAGGAATGAATAGCAAATGATGGAACTGGAGGCCTTGAATCATGGAATTGGCATGAACCTTCAAGGTGTGCTGGGCCAGCCAAGTCCTGGGACTTTCTTCCTCAGCATTCCAGCAAGGCTGGTTTTCTTTGGTTACTGAAGGGAAACCTGGAAATTTGAAAGAGGGGAAGAAATGTTCTGGGCCCAGGTTCTCAGACTTGCCTGGAAATAGAGTGGCTGCTGCTCTTCACAGAACACCATGATGAAGGGAGATATAAATGACGGAGGAAATCAGCATTCTGTCCTAGATCTGAGGGCGTCTTCTACTAGACCTGGGGCAGAAATGTGCAAACAGATATCAGAGGCTTAAGAAAAAATTGTGGGGGAAAATACTTAATTGAGACTTTTTTTAGTAACTTAATTTTTTCTGTAAATAGAGAAAAAGCTCATTATTATTCAGAGGCGGACTTGGGACCAGGCTCTGAAGTGGTTGTGCAGTTGTTGTTTAAGAGGCTCTGATCAGTTCCTTCTTTCCTTCCTTTGCACATTTAACCAGCTTTTCTGACTGACAGATAAACGGGCACCTCCTTGGTGCTGGCCCAGTGCAGGGACACAAGTCCCCTGCACAGTGACTCCTCTAGCGGGGATGGGGCCTGGGGTATCTTGTGTCCCCATCACCCAGTGCAGGGCCGCAGACACTGTGGATCTTCAGAAAAGCTTGGCAGAATGGATCAGAAATCTCTGCCTAGGGAAGCTCTCAGACTGGTGGAAAGACAGCCACGGAAGTGGATAATTGCTGTGCACAGAGGCCTGTGATCATGTCTCGAGAGCTCTGCCAGATGATGTGAGCACAAAGCGGGGAGGCAGTGGGCTTCTGTGGGGGGGTCAGGCCAAGCTTTGCACAGGGTCTGTTTATTAAGATGGGTGGGATTTGGATTGGGGGTGGGAGTGGGGCTCTTCTGGCAGAGGGCCCAGCAGGGGCAAAGGCGTGGAGGGGGAAGGCTGGGTAGTGTGGTGTGCTTGGAGCACGGCAGTGTGAGGAGGGGCCGAGGGAGGGCATGCCAGACAGGTAGGTGTGAGTGGAGGGAAGCAAGAGAAACATTCATTAAATGGCAGGTCTTGCTTCTCTTCCCATCCTCAGGGCCTGCTTGGGAAGCCTGTTTGTATAATAACTCTGCTATTTTACATAAATAAATAAAATAAATCATTGCTTCCATTCCCTCAGGGGGCAAAAACTGGGCAGAGACAAGTTTGCTCAGTGCAAGTCTCTGCCAGACTCAGCTTCCTCCTTCTCCTCCTCCCGTGCAGGCGGCCCCCCTTCCCCAGAACCCAGGGAGAGGCATTTGGAAAAAGCCAGCCTGGTCCCTGTGACTGAATCACTGGGCTCCTGGGAGGAGCCGGAGCGTCAACCGAGGGTGAGAGGACGGTGAAAGTCTCCCCCCTCACCGGGCTCTGGGGGAGGCCCAGCCAGAGGCCCTGGGGACATTTGCCTGCTCTGCCTGCTCCAGGGAGAACCTGTCTATGCCAGTGGGGGAGGGAGGTGGCAAGTGACAGGCTGCTCCTTTCAGGAGGGCCCTCCTACAGTCCTGGCTTAAAGAGGGAACCACTTGGCTTTCTAGGGAGGGAGGGGCCCATCACAGAGAGTATGCAAGCCTATGCAGGCCGCTGTGCTGGGGAACCACCACTAGGAGCTGTACAGGAGGAAGGGAGGCTGGACGGAACGGCTCCAGGCCTTTCCTGGTGCTCACAGTTGATGACTTTAATAGTCTGAAATCCAGGGATAGTTCTAAGATCCCTGTGGATTGCACTAGGATTCCATGGTTGTATGAGTCTCAGGTGAGGTGACTCTAAGACTCTGGTTTAGAGTTTGCAGCTGGAGATTTTTGAGTTCTGTGATGCTAAGCTCTGCTCTCTAGGCAAGGCCAGGTCACTCCGTGACTCCTGCACCCAAGCTCATAGCCCTGACTTGGAAAGAGAGGTCCTTTCTGTGCCAAGAAGACCCAAGGCCCCTGGGCAGAGTCCTGAGCCTGGCTCCTGTCCAGCCTTTAGCCCCAAACTCGTCTCAAACATGCAAGTCTGTCCCCTGAGGGCCTTAACCGAGGGTGTGGCTCAGCAGACCTATCCTGCCAACCACCAGCCTCGCACCCTTGCCTGTAAAATGGGCACCTGGTACTTACCTGCGGAGCTGGCGAGATGCTTCAATGAGACAATGTGTGTGGAGGCTCCGTGCATGTTATAATTGTAGCTGCAATGAGGTTGTCTCCTTGAAAGAAAGGTCCACGTCTGGTTCTCTGTGACTCTCTCGGCTCCCAGCAGTGCCTGGCACGTAGTGGAGGCCTCTTAAACAGTTACTGAAAGAGCTCCAGAGCCTTAGATATGGGACAGATGGCACTGGAGGCCACAGTGTGGAAGCCAGCCCTTCCCGAGGGAGAGGCAGGGAGCACCTCCTATGGGAGGGCAGCCGGGAAGGGCAGAAGAACTGGTAAAGCAAGCCTGCGGTGATGCCGTCCGCCTTGGCCTGCTCTTGGGAGGAAGGGCAATCAGAGGTCTCTTGGGACAGAAGTGTTGGGTAAACAGGAGGCCCTGGCATCTCCGTGGAAAGAGATTAATAATGACCCTAATTATGGCATGATTGATTCTTCGAGGGCTCCTGCTGAGCCCCAGCCTCAGCCACTGAGTAGCTTTTCCCCAAAGAATGAGCGCGCGTGACAGGGGGACAGGGGATGCTGGCCCACCTGGTCTTTTGATCTCCAACGCCTGCCTCCCGGCACCTCCTCCCCCAGCCTCTCCCCACTGGCAGCTGCCTCAGCGACAGACTTCCTTCCTGCCCTACCTCTGCCTACCTATGCTGATTTCATTAGAATCTAGGGCTTTCTCGGAGTCCCAGAGAAGTGGAGAGACTTACCCAGGGTCACACAGTGGGATGGTGGCAGCCCAGATCTCTCAATTCAAGCCATCTGATGAGGCCCGTGCCACAGGAAATGTGGTGAATCTGTGAGCATCCTCAAAAGCTAAGTGCAAAGGCTGTGCTGGAGGGTGGCGGGGCGGGGCCTGGGGTTAGTTAGTTCGTGGAGTGGGAAGTCCCATTATCAGCCCTGTCTCCCCACCTCTAGCCCCAGCCCTGGGGCCAGGGATTGGTTTTGTGGGTCTGGGTTTGGTTGGCTTTTCGGGGAAGCAGCCCAGCTGGTGAGCTGCCCGGGTATGCCCTGCCGCCCCTGGACCCCCAGAAGGCAGGCAGGCTCCTGAAGGCAGCAGACCCCACCGTCACCACCAGATAGAATCTGCGCGGGGCTCAACCTGCTGGACGGAGCCCTCAGCCCTGGGAGAGCCCCTGTTCACCCCTCTTGCCACCAGGCTTTCCTTGTGCTGTCCCCTTTCCCAGAGCCCCCTTCTCTCTCCCTTTTGTGCTACAAATCCTCCCTTACTTCTGAGTTCCGCGTAGATCCCGCCCTCTCTGGAAGCCGCCATGCAGTGGTCAGTGCTGGGACCTCAGGAAGCGCAAGGGCTCTGGGGCTCAGAGGAGACCCTGACCCAGGTGGGAGCGTTTGCTGGAGGAGGGGCTACTGAGCAGAGACAGTGGGAGCTTTCCAGGCCTTAAGGAGGGGCAGAGGGCCCTAGCTAAGGTGGTTCACAGGCGCACTAGCACTGGGAGCAGGGCATGGGCAAGGCAGTGAGGAAGAACCACAGGGAGCCCTGGTCTCGCTCCACAGCCATGTTGCCGGAGCACTGTGGGGAGGAGTCGCCAGGGCCCTGGGCCTTTTACACTTTGGGTTTTGCTGTAAGTCTGGGGTCATCACTGAGTTGTCCAGGCCATGACTCCCTCTACATTGGTCCCTGTCAAAGATGGTGGAGGCCCATGGGACTCAGGCGACCCGGCCCCTCATCTGTCGCAGGCCTTCTGGCAGCTTTCATCCTGGTTCGGCTGCTCCGGTCAGTGGCAGGCTCAGGGGTCCCGGCCGTTTGTCCTGGGAGTGGAGGGACTCTTCCCTTCGGACCACACAAGGACTGTGGGACTCCTCCTTCTGTCCTCCCTCAGCAGCCCCATCTCTGCTGTCCTCCTGGGGATAAGGAGAGAGCGGGTGGTTAAAGGGTTTTAGAAGATGAGTGCTAGAATGGCCCTTGGAGAGCAGCCAGTGGTGTTCAAACCCTCCCACGGTACAGACGGGAAAGCGGAGACCGGAGGCCGGTGGAGGTCCCCCACCTGCCGGGTGCTGGGCTCCGGTGGAGGCCCCGGGGAGGGTAGCCCTGGCCGAGGAGAAGGGGAGTATTTCCTCCTCCGCATGCGTGCTCTGCCTCCTTCTCTGGGGCCCTGGCAGGCTGCTGGAGAAGGTCAGGTCTCTGCCTCCCCCAGCCCCACACCCATCGGGGGCTTCCCTTTTCCTCCCTGAGATCCTGGCCCCACTACTTGCTCCTGCACCCCTGGTGCCAACCAAAATATTGAGCGTGGCCCTTTGAGATGCAGTTTGCGGTGACACAGATGCTGTGGCTGGCATAGACAGGGAAGGCGGCAGAAACATGAGCAGGCTCTCCCTCTGGGGCTGGTCTCACACGAAGACTGAGCTTTAGAGTTAGCAGCCCTGGATCACATCCGCCTTCCTCCACAATCAGCTCTTTGACCTTGGGAAATCACTTAATCCCTCAGGCCTACCTATCTACCTGCCTATCTATCCATCAATTTATTTATTTATTTTTTTTGTGTGAGGAAGATCAGCCCTGTGCTAACATCTGCCAATCCTCCTCTTTTTGCTGAGGAAGACTGGCCCTGGGCTAACATGCGTGCCCATCTTCCTCGACTTTATATGGGATGCTGCCACAGCATGGCTTGACAAGTGGTGCGTCAGTGCGCGCCCGGGATCCGAACCGGCGAACTCCGGGCCGCTGCAGTGGAGTGCGCGCACTTAACTGCTTGCGCCACTGGGCTGGCCCCAATATAGATATTTAAATATGTGTATTGAATTAATAGACTTTATGTCTTTTTAGAATAGTTTTATGTTTACAGAAAAATTGATCAGAAAGTGCAGAGAGTGCCTACATACTATCCCTCCCCCACCCTAGTTTCCCCTATTATTAACATCTGACATTAGGGTGGTGCATTTGTTACAATTGATTAGCTAACCTTGATACGATATTATTAACTAAAGTCCATAGTTTAATTAGAGTTTACTCTTTGTGTTGGGCATTCTATGGATTTAGACAAATATATAATGACATGTGTCTGTCATTATAGTGTCATACAGAATGGTTTCACTGCCCTAAAAATTTCCTGTGCCCCTGGCAACCACTGATCGTTTTACTGCCTTTTGGTTTTGTTTTTTCCAGAATGTCGTGGTTTTTCCAGATGGTTTTGCCTTTTCCAGAATGTCTTATAGTTGGAATCATACAGTGTGTAGCCTTTTCAGATTAGCTTCTGTCACTTAGCAATGTGCTTCTAAGGTTCCTTCATACCTCTTTGTGGCTTGATAGCTCATTTCTTTTTATTGCTGAGTAATTTTCCATTGTCTGGATGGACCACAGTTTGTTCATCCATTCACCTGGAGCCCGTATTCTAATCTGTGAAAGAAGCCTGTTGAGCTCTACTTTGGAAGGTTGTCATCAGGAGATGGCACAGGTTCATTGCTCAGCATGGTGCCTACAAGCCCCCACACCACCTACTGTAACTAGCTTCTTTCACTTAGCATAATGTTTTCAAGCTTCATTCATGTTGTAGCATGTATCAATGTTTTATTCCTTTTTATTACAGACCTGGGCCCTTTTATTGTCCTCTCATCTAGTCCCCATTTCTCAGATGTGTAAAGTAAGGCTCAGAGACAGCTAGTGACCTGTCCGAGGTCACCAGCAAGTCAGTTGAAGGAGACCAGGCTGGATCCCAGGCACTGACACCAGCCAGAAACTCCTTCCACTCGCAGGAAAGAGTGTGGGCGTGGGGCCGGAGGCAGTGGAGTCTGGGGACAGTGAGAGCCTGGCTGGGAGGGAGGAGGAGCAGGGAAGTGGGTCAGGGTTCCCAGGATGTCAGGATGGGAGAGGACCCTGGAGGTGTGGGCTCAGCCAACATCCCGCTCCCGCTCCATAGCGGGCACTCACTCCATCCCAGGCCTGACTCCTGGAAGGCCCTTCCCTGTGCAAACAGGAGGCTGTGGAAGTTCAGGGCACGGACCAAGGATTCAGAAGAAAATGCGACTTTGGGCTGAGGGGCGCCCCTGAACCTCAGGCTCAGAGGTGAGGGTTTTCTCTTGTCCCAGAGCCAGCAGTGGCTCCAGGCAGGGGATTTCTTGGGAACTTGGCTGATAGCAGCAGCCCTGGGAGGTGGCTTGGAGAAATCTATAGATCCTAAGTAATGCCATTAACCCTGGCAGAAGGAGCGGGTAGGAGGGGAGGGCAAGGAGAGTCTGGTCTCCGGCAGCTTGTCCGACTGCTCGGTGTCTGAGCAGCACGTCTCTGTTAGCAGAACTTCCAGGCCTCCTCAGAAGTATAGTCCAGGAATCCCCTGGGGCTGCCTCCTCTTGCTGTCCTGTGCTGGCCACTGGGGACGTGGGAATAACCTAGGTCATCCCATGGGAGGATCCAGGCGTGTCAACAGTGCTCACACTGGGTACCCAGGAAGAATCAGGGACGTCCAGGGCTATGGGAGGCCAGGGAGCCTCTAACCAAACCTGGGGCTCAGGGGAGGCACCTTGGAGGAGGTGACGTCTGAGCTGAGACTCCAAGGATCGGGAGGTATCAGCCAGATGAAGGGACAAAAAGTTCTGGAAGGTGAGGCTGGAAGAGCCAGAGGCCAGATCCTGGTCATTTGCCTGTTAAAAATCTCACTCTGGCTGCAGGTGAGAGCTTGGATGGAGGGGTGTAGCCCAGAGGGCTACATAGGGAGGCCAGAAGATTCCCCATCTTGGGGAGAGATGAGACCTGGGCCAGGACAGTGGCCAAGTGGTTGGTGAGAAAGGACTTTGAGAGGTGTTAGAAGCAGATTGGAGGTGGTGGAGAGGTCGATGTGGCCATGCTGGGTCTGTAGGGCCTGGGTGACAACCCCTGGGGATAGCCAGGAGCTGAGGGCTATCTCAGTTGAGAGGCAGAGACTGGGGGGTCTCGGCTGTGCCAGGTAACCAATGCCATGGGAGTGGATGAGATGGCCCCAAGAGAACATGCAGAGGAAAGAGAAGGAGGTTTGCCTCCCAAAGATGCCCCTGCAGTTATGAATTGTGTGAAAATTCACCTGGGAGAGGCGAAGCCCAGAGCCACAGTCAGCTGAGGCCTGGTGCAGGCAGTTCTACTTCCTTCTTTTCCAGATTTGAAATGGAAATTCCACTCCTGGGTGGGTTGTAGTGCTCAGTTGTGGGGGCGTGGGGGGTGGGAAGAGGGCACGTGAGAATCAGTCCAGGGTCAAGGGGGTCCTGGGACAGGAACGTGAGGGAAGGTAGGGGACCCTGGGTGTGGGCTCCTCTCGCAGAATGTCCACCTGCTGTACCTCGGTCGTTGCAACAATGTGCCCTCCTGGCTCCCCCATCATCTGGTCTCCTATAGAAGTCAAGGCAAAGGCTGTTACCTGCTTTTTACAGATTCAGAAGCCAAGGCTCAGGGAAGAGCCTTAGGGCCCCAGCCACAGAGCAAGTCAGTGGCCGATGCAGAACGAGTCCAGGCCTCTTTCCACATATCAGCTGCCTCCTCCCTTCCTGCAGAGGTGGGGGCAGATGTGGTGGTCGACCTGACAGTAGAGGCCCTAGTCTGGGGGTGCACAGGGTGAAATCTGGCTCCCTGGCTGTGGACTCTGGTCTTTTACCCCCCAGGAAGGTGTGAATGTGGGAGTGCATTTGTGAGCACACAAACTCCTTCCAGGGTGGAGTAAAGCTCAGAGCATCCCCGCACTTACCCCCTCAGACTTCCCCAACTCTGTGGGAACTAAGCAGACTGCAGCAGCATCCCCATCCCATACTGTCCCCTAAGCCCTGGGCTCAGCTTGGCTCAGAGAGCCCCCAGCAGCTGCACCATATTCCATATGCCTCCCCAGGGAGCCACGGGCATGGAGGCTGCACCAGAAAATTCCCAGCAAGTGGGAGGCTTCGGGTCAGTCGATATTCCCAGCAAGCCCCTAATGAATCTCCCCGCTCAGAGTGGAGGTTGTAATCCCTGTGCTGAGGTTGAAATTTGGTGGGGGAGGGGGTGGGTGGCGGGGTAGGTAGAGGCCCTGAGTGAGGCCCAGAGGTGGAAGTCGTGGGTGGACTCATGATGCAGGCCCTGGGGTGGGCATTTAGAGTGGTATCGTAGGAGCTCATCTGACAGGCCTCAGCTCAGAGCGGCCTCCAGGAAGCGCGCCCTGAGCCCCCCTGCACCGTGTTAAGTGCCCACAGCCTCTTTTACTGTCTCGACCATACGCTGACTTAGGATAGCGGCTCCTGAGCCATCATAGCCTGGTGGTTGCAGGAATCAGCCAGCTTTCCCTGTAAGGGGCCAGGCAGTCAGTATTTTAGGCTTTGTGGGCCATACGGTCCCTGTTGTAACTACTCAACTACTCAACTGTTATAGTTAAAGCAGCCATGGACAATACACAAAGAAATGAGCGTGGCTGCATCCAATAAAACTTTATTTATGGAAATTTACAGTCAAATTACTGAAATTACTGAAATTTGACTCTCGTATAATTTTCATGTGTCACAAAATATTCTTGCTTTGATTTTTTTCCCCCAGCCATTTAAAAATGGAAAAGCCATTCTTAGCTTGTGGGCTATACACCCAAAAATAGGTGGCTGGTCAGATTTGGCCCATGAGTTATAGTTTGCCAACCCCTGGGTTAGAGCAAGGCCCCTGGAGCCAGACCGCCTGGCTCTGCTGTGTGACCTTCGGGAAATGCCAAACGTTTCTGTGCTTCAGATTTCTCATCTGTAAAATGGGGATGATAATGTTAATACTTTGGGGAGGTAAAATGGTGCAGCTGCTTGGGGAAAATGGCTTTTAGCAGTTCTTCAAAAGGTTAACCGTAGAGTTACCATATGACCCAGCAATTCCATCCCAAGGTATGTACCCAAGAGTAATAAAAACACACATTTACACACAAAAGTTATTCATAACAACCAAAAAGTGGGAACAGCCCAAATGTCCATCAATTGATGAATGGATAAAATGGTCTAGCCGTACAATGGAATATTATTCAGCCATAAAAAGGAATGCAGTACTGATTCATGTATAACATGGAAGAATCTTGAAAACATTACGTTAAGTGAACGAAGCCAGACACAAAAGGCCATATATCATATGATTCCATTTATATGAAATGTTCAGGACAGGCAAATCTATAGAGACAGAAAGTGGATTAGTGGTTGCCAGGGGCTGGGGGTAGGCTGGGGTGGACCAGGGAGTGACTGCTACTGGGTGTGGAGTTTTCGTTGGGATGTTGAAAATGCTTGGATTAGATGGTTGCACAACTTTGTGACTATACTAAAAATAGAATATGCTAAATACTGAATTGTACACTTTAAAAGGGTGGATTTTACAGTGTGTGAAGTATATCTTGATAAAAACTTACTGATAACACTTAGCTCATAGTGTTGCTGTTAGAGTTCATGCATGGCCAGCACTTGGAACGGGGCCTGGAGCATAGTGCCGGGTTGTGCCCCTCGCTGGTCCTCTGAGTGCCCTGAGGGGTCACCGTGTCTGTCCTGTTCACACTGTCTCGGGGCCTAGGACCGGGCCTGGTACAGAACATATGGCTTAGAGTTTCTGGAGTCCCTCAGACCACAGGGTGAGTCCTGACTCCTTGGGCAAATTGTTTTGCTGCTCTGAGCCCCAGGCTCCTCATCTGTAAAATGGGTCAGTAATAACAGTGGCGTTGAGGATCAGATGATGCCCGACATCAGGGTGTGTGAGGTCCCCAAGCCAACGGTCACCTGGCCACACTTGGCCAACGCTGGCACCCAGAGACCGAGCCCCCAGCAGGTACCCCCAGGGCACCAAGCAGGGCTGGAGCAGTTGCTGCTGGTGGCAGCAACTCAACCCACAAGATACCTCCCATTGTTCTGGCAGCCTCCCACAAGCCCCACCGGGCTGGGCTCCCTGAGCCTGAGGGATTGAACACTGGGACACCAGAGCAGATTCCCAGAGTGACCACAGCCAGCTGTACGACTGCAGGCCAGGCACTGCCTCTTTCTCCCTGAGCCACGGTTTGTTCTACTGTCAGGTGGGTTTAGGACACAGTACCTACCACTTCGGGTGGTTGTGACAGTGAGAGGGGACAATGAAGGTGAAGTGCTCACACAGTGCCTGGTGTGTTTTAAGTGCTCAATACATGTCAGCTTTTATAATAATTTATTTTAAAATATTTATTTTTGGGGGTGGGAAGATTGACCCTGCGCTAACATCTGTTGCCTCTTTTTCTTTTTTCTCCCCAAAGCCCCAGTACATAGTTGTATATCCTAGTTGTAGAGTTGTAGTTCTTCTGTGTGGGACGCCTCCTCAGTATGGCTTGATGAGCAGTGAGTAGGTCTGCACCCAGGATCCGAACCAGCGAACCCTGGGCGACCGAAGCAGAATGTGCGAACTTAACTGCTGCACCACCGCGCCAGCCCTCTAAAATATTTATTTTGAAAGCCTACTATGTGCTAGGCACTATTCTAGTTTCTGGGGTTACAGCAGAGAATAAAACAGACAAAATCCTTGCCTTTGTGAAACTTACATTATAGGGGGGTAGGCAGACAAGAAACAAAATAAGTCAATTATATTTGAGAATATGATAGAGAAAAAGCTGAGAATGGCTGAGGGAGTGGGGAGGTGTTACAGTTTTACAGAAGGTGACCTGGGCAAGCCTGGTTGCGAAAAGGACATTTGAGCAAAGGCCTGAGGAGAGGAGGAGAAGGAGGGAGCCACGCATGGTTCTAAGGGGAGAGCAGTCCAGGCAGAGGAAGCAGCAGCAGTGTGCTGGGCAAGTGTGGCTGGAGGCGGGGGGTGATTAGGTCAGGTGTGGAGGGCAGGGGACTGTGCAACTCTGAGTGAGACTGGGACCTACTACAGGGCTCTGTGCAGAGGCTGACCTGCCCTGACCCAGGCTGCAATGACTTTTGCTGTGTCTGGGGCCAGCTCCTTGCCCCTCCCCTGCCTCACAGCTCTGTGCTTCCTCCCACAGGACCAGCCGGTGGCCTCCATGGGCGCCTGAGGGCCGGGCGCCAGGGCCTTGGGCACGAGCATGGTGAGACACCAGCCCCTGCAGTACTATGAACCACAGCTGTGCCTCTCCTGCCTCACAGGCATCTATGGCTGCCGCTGGAAACGCTACCAGCGCTCCCACGATGACACTACACCGGTGAGCCACGCTGGGATGGGGTCAGAAGGACCCAGGGAGCTCCAGGGTCTGGGGGGAGGGGTGTCAGCTCTGTCACTCTGCTCTGTGGCTCTGGACAGGTCAAAGCCCCTTCTGGGTTTCAGTTTCTTCCTCTGTAGAATGGGCCCATGGTCATTCCTGACTATACCCGACTAGGTGGGCAAGGAGGTGTCATGGATACAGCCAGCTGTTAACTCTCCTCTGCCAGCCTGGGGGCTGGGCTGCTCCTGAGGTCTGGGCAGGGAGGAGTGCTCCAGGAGGGCCACTCCAGGAGGAAGGGGTTACCCCAAGGTGAGCAGAAGTTCTCACCATCCTGGCGGATCCGGATGGGCAGGCAAGCAAGTGGGTGGCTGGTGGGAAGGGTGAGGAGGTGGCCAGGCCATCCTGGATCCTGGGAGCTGGCAGGGCCATGGCCTGGCACCAGGGCCCAGTCACCTGAGCTGCAGACCTGCCAGAGCTGGCAGCAGGTGCTCAGCTGGATAAAGAAAGCCTCCTTCAGTGTCCGGCTTCCCAGGCCAGGCCCCAGGCCGCACTTCCGTCCCTGGGGCGCTATCAGCCAGTGGATCTAGTTTCTTGTCTGAAGGAACTCTATTCCTTCAGGAGGGAATGGAGAGAGACAAATGGTGTTTATCTGAAAGCTTCACTGCCTGGAAAACAGCTTTCCTCCTCCCTCCTGTTTGTGTGAACAAAGAAGCCAGCCTCCAAATTCAGCCAGCCCCAAAACAGGCTGGGTTGGCCAAGGGTGGGGGTGGCGTCTAAGGTCAGAGGCCAAGCATCACAGGGCTATCTGGATGCGGAGGTTGGGGAAACTTGTCCGCCTGTCTGTCCTCCTCCTCTGCCTGTGCTGGTGAGGGACTGAGCGCTAGACAGAGTCAGGGGCCTGGGTTCATGACCTCCAAATGGTGAGAGCAGGTACCACCTGATGGGCACCTGGCCTGACTCGTTGCCACGTCCCCACTCCCAGCACAGAGGAGGCGACATGCCAGACTGAGGCAAGAGAGAGGAAGGGGGCTGCCCAAGGCCACAGAGCAGGTCCCTGCAGGGCTGAGATGGCAGCTCCCGTCTCTCCACCCCAGCCCTCCCTGGGACAGCCTTTCCCTTTGACGTGGCCATAGGATCTGCCTCCAGGGGTGCAGGCCGTGTGGTCGGGAGTCAGGCAGACCTCCAGTTCAAACTGTGCCATTTCTATTTGCACCTACTTGACTTCAAGCTTTCTTACCTGTGAAATAGCACACACCCCTCTCCAGAAGCTGCTGGGCGGATGCGATAACAACATGAAGTAGCCAGTGCAGTGCCAGCTGTGACCAGTCATTGAGACGAGTCATTCCCAACTCCCATTCCTTGGTCTCTCCGTCTCTGAAATGGATGAGGGGTTGGGTGAAGACTTCAGAATTCCTTGGCACTCTGCTTTGCTCTGAGCTCCATTCTCCCCAGCAACTGGGGGCCGGCGGCAGGGCCCCCCTGTGTTGGGAAAGTCAGGCGCACAGCAGTCAGCTGGCACCCCGTGTGCGTGTCCCAGGCGCTGTGCTCAGCACTCACACACAGCCACTCGTGTGTCTCCCCACGAGCCCAGGAGCTAGATGTCATTGCCACCATTTCCCTTGGGGAAAAGAAGCCTGGACATCAGTGACTGGGCCTCGGTCACACAGCCAGTGAGGGGCAGGGCTCGGATGTGACCCCGGGCGGTGCAGGTCCAGCATCTCCTGTGGGGGGGTGGGGGGGAGACGACTGAGGCTGAGGAAGGGAGGAGAGGGATGGCTGAGCTCCCAAGCAGAGAGCGCTTCGGCCGTTGGGGTAGATGCCGGAGGAAGGCGTATTTCCCAGGTCATCTCACACTGCTTGGTGGGCTGTGGAGTCAGGAAATGGTGGGTCTCGGCCCAGAGGGGAGGAATGGTGGGCTGAGGCCGGTTTTGAGCTCGCTGGGAGCCCGAGCAGTGCAGGCTCTGCAGGTGCCAAGGTCTGGGGTGCCAGGTATGGGCAAAGCCAGGAGGGGCCAGGAGGCTACACGCCAGCTTGTCTGGGAGAGGGGAGAGGGTTTTGCAGCAACTCTGAGTGACAGGGCCTCTGCAGAAAGGGCTGAGCTCACCTCAGGGGGCCCTGAGACTCCCAGCTGAGGACGAGCATCCTCCCTTTCCTGTCACTCATCTCACTCCGCTACTTCCCCTCCCACTTCCTGGGTTCCAGCCTCAGCCTGCTCACCCTGTCTCTTTCTCTCTCCTCTCCTCTCCTCTCCTCCTCTCCCCTCCCCTCCCTTCCCCTCCCCTCTCCTCTCCTCTCCTCTTCTCTCTCCCCAGTCCCTTCCGAGACAGCTGGGCAGGGACCATGATGGGGGGCCGGGCTCTGGTCTGACACAGGGAAGGGAACAGCAATCCCGTGTCTCCGAGTCAGGGCTGGTACAGAGACGGTGCTCTGTAAATGTTGCTGAACAACTCAAGGCCCTGGAGTGAGCTCAGCGGGGGGGTGTCCAACTTTGGACCTGCGCCTTTCCTCATCCCCACCATCCCCTCCTCTTTTGGGGACCCCCCCCATCCAAGCACTGCCTCCCTTCAGGTCCTCTTTGGGGAGCCCTCCTGCATCTCCCAACTCAGAGAAGCCTGGGGTCAAGTTCTTCTGTGAAGCCAGACCTTTCTGGGCCTCATCTGTGAAAAGGGGTGAGCATTTCACTCTGGTCCGCGGGCTGGGAAATGAAGTGTAAAAGAGTAAGAGTAAGAGTTGAAAGTTATTGAGTGCTTACTGTATGCAGGGAGCAAGTGGTTTGCATGCGTTGCCCTGCTAATTGTCATAACACCCTGTGGGGCATGTTTCCTTGTTATGCATTGAGAAATCCAGGCTTAGAGCCATGTCACACCTGGAGACACACCTGGAGTCTGGGATAGATTTGCAGCAAGAGCCTCCGGAACATGGAAGCTGGAGGTGGGGAGGACATGTGTGTTTTGAGTCTGTGTGTTTTAAATGAGAGCTTGTGAGAAGAAAGGAGGGGCAGAGAGGAGGACTTGGGGAGCTGCCTGATGGAGGGGACAGAGCACTGGACCAGGAGCATTTGGGACAAGATAGGGAGTGGTTGAATGCCAGACTAGGAGCCCTCTGTGTTTCCCAGGTTAAGCTGTGTCCTGCACTACTGGAATGGATCCTGGGGAGCATGGAGGGTGGGCAGAGAGCTGGGGAAGGCGCCCCCTCCTCTCCATCCAAGCTGGCCTCCTTCTGTCCTGCCCCGCCAGCCTGACACATTCCCACCTCCTCCAAGGGCACCCTGTCCCCTCCCCACTTGACAAATAAGGAAACAGGAAACTGAGGACTCAGAGGTGAAATGACCTATTCTCCTGCCCCCAGTGCAGAGGGAGTGGAGGAGCCTGGCAGCAGGAGGCCGGCTCAGTCTACGGCCAGGAAGGGGAAGCGAAGCTTTTTATAACTGGGGATAATTAATTGGTTGTTGTCTGTGACTCATTACTCTACTACTGCCAATTAAGGACTTGGTAGGACAGAAGACAATTCTCAGGCCGTCCGCACACGGCCCCCTGAAGACTGCATCTGTGGGAGGCAGCACAGTGTCAAAACCAGCTTCTCTGTAGCAAGAGGGATGTAGGCCAGACACCTGGAGGAACTTCCCGGCCCGAGACACTGAAGACTGACAGTGACAGTCAACTCTCCTGCATTTCTGTAGTCCGCTTGCCTTTTGAAGGCTGTTTTGAACTTGTTTGACCCCCTCTGTCTTACAGATGGGGCTCCAGGAAGAGTAAGTGATTTATTCAAGCCGAGGAGTTGCACTGCCCTGCTCACACCCGCAGTCCTGTGCCCTCTCCCCTGTTCTACTCCAAACAGTCTTGTCTGGGATGCACTGGTTACTTATTCAGTCAACAAACCTGTCCTGATACCTGCTCTGGGCCAGAGGGTCACGGGTGTGTCAGACCTGGTTCCCCACTCCCTTGATGGGCTCTCAGGCAGGTGGGGGAGCAGACAAGAACGGACACACCCAGACCACTCAGGGTGATCACTGTGGAGGCCCAGGGGAGGCCCAGGCAGGAAAGCTTGCCAGAGCCGGTGTCAGAGTCAGCCCCGTCACACCAGAGTGGGAAAGTGCCCAAGGCAGGGGGGAGCTGCGGGTACAAGAGTATCTTGTGTTTGGGAACTGAAAGCAATTTGGCCCAGTGTGGCTCTGGTGTGAGGACGGGAAGAGTGTTGCCCAGGGGCTGAGTCTGAGGCTGTGCTGGGGAGTCTGCCTCCATCCTGGACAGGGGGAGCCCAGTCAGACTCCGGCTGTGCAAGGACCACTCTGGTGACATCATGGAAAACATGCTGAGGGCCCTTGAGTGGAGGTGGGGATAGCAGGGAGCCAGATGAGAAAGGCTGAGACCTCAACACAGGGAGAGGTACGCAGGGATGTAGAAAAGGGAGGGATTCTAGAGATACCTAGAGGGTGCAATCAGCAGACTGGCTGTGGAAGAGATCCCCCATCATCCCATGATTTCCAGCCTGGCTGGATGGGGCCATTCCTGGAGACAGGAAACCATGCTGTGCCCAGGGGTGTGGGAGAGGGGAGAGTGGTCTCGGTAGAGTCCAGGAATAGCGCAGTGGGGGTGGGTGGAACACAGACAAAATAAACCTCCCCACCCCCAGTTGCCTGCCTCCTGTGATGGGAGCCCCTCCCACCATGGCAGGAAGACATCTACTGGGGAAACCCATCAGCACCCTCGCCACCCCACCACATTTCCACTGCAGCCATCCCAGGATAACCTCACCCTTTCACCCGCCCTGCCTTCCTCAGGCGTCCCCTCTGCCTGGAAGGCCCTTTCTCTCTTGTCTCTGCCTCTCAAGTTTCATCGCAAGTGTCTGTTCTTCTAAGAAGTCCTTCCTTCAAGCAAAAAGAGTCAGGCCTCCTTCCCTTCCTCCCTCCCTCCTGGGCCTCCCACAGCACCTGGGCCTGGGCTGCCCATGGGGATTGTGACTTGTGTTTCTCCCGCTGGACTCGGAGTGTTCTGAGGGCAGTGTCTGAGCGGGTGAGTTGAAGAGCGAGTGAGGAAGCCAGTTAGGGAACGTGCCTGCCTTGTGCTGACTGTGTGCGGAGAGGCAGGACCCTCAGGAGCTCTCAGTGTCAGGCGGTCTGGAGAGGGCGGCTGCATGCTGCATTCCTGTGCCCCTGGCTGGGGCTGGCAGAGGAGGGTGCTGACTCGGCCATGGGACCTCCCAGGCCACCCTTGGAGCTGGGGTTGGGCTCTGCCAGTGGGCAAGAGGAGGGGGTGAGTTTCCCAGCTGGCTCCCCACCTCCCTGTCCTGTCAACACCATGTGGGCCTGTGACAGGGACATGGGGCAGGGAAGAGTGGATCTTACCGAGAATCAAGTTGGGCTCCCGGGATGAAGCAGCCTTTGGGATGGGCTTTAGGGTGTGAGTGGAGTCAGCCAGAAGCACCCAGGCATTCCTGGCTAAGGGAGCTGCACCTAAACTCTGCCCTGCCTCCTCCAGTGACTTAGTGTGTGACCTTAGGCAAGGCCAGGTCCTCTCTGGGCCTCAGCTTGCTTGTGGGTTAGATGGAAGTACAGATCCATGCCCCGAGGGTTCTGTTAGTTAATGGATACCCATGTGCCTCGTGTCCTGTACCGGAGAGACCACTGTTCCAACCTTTGGGAAACCATGTCCTCCCTACAGACTTTCAAAGGGATGGCTTCCCTTCTCTGATGCTTTGGGGAAAGGGACCCAGCAGGTCAGAGAGGAGCCTTCTGAGCTTCAGTTTTCCCATTTCTAAAATGGGGGTGATAAGACGCCATTTTATCCTTTAAACTTTGCAAGGTTTCCACGAGGATAAGAAAATGGGAGATGGTATTGTTGCGTCCATGAGAGAGAGAGGAGAGGCAGGCAGAGCCCCGGTTTGTTGCAGCACAGGGAGCTGAGGATTTATCGCTGCAATAAAGCCGTGCCGTCTTGGGCCTTCAGGAACCCCCGCACCACACCTAGCTCCTCTCTGGACGGTGCTGAGACAGCCCGGCATGGCCGTGCCATGCTCCAGGGGAAGCGGCTAAGCTCCTGTTCATGACATTCTGTGACAGACTGGAGCATCTGCTTAGGGAGCGGGCATGGGGCAGGAGATGATGGGGCATCAGCGGGGGGCTGTGGCCACCCACTGCCCTGTGGCCTTGGCAGGGCCCTCTGAGGGGCTCTGGGTAATCCCTCCTGAGGGCCCCGGCTCTTCTGCTCCTGTCAACCCACAGGATGGGCGAGGAGAGACGAGGCTCCAGGCTGGGCCTGGTTTCCTTCTCCTGCCTAATGAGCCACTCTGAGTGACCCCAGCAGAAGCAAGGGCAGACAGAGGCCTAATTGCCCAGCTCTCTGTAGCCCAGAAAAATAAATCCAGCCTCTTAGGCTGTCAGGAGCTGGCTGGGGTTGGGGACTCTAATCCCTTCCCCTGCTTGGCCCTGATGCTGTAATGCAGTTCAACCCTCCCCCAAATCTCCTGGGTCACGGCCAGAGTAATCCTCCCAGGACCCGCCCGTCTCTCCCTTCCGGGAGCTCTCTGCACCCTTCCCAGCTGACATTTCCTAAGCTCTCCCTGTTCATCAGTCCTCCCATTCGGAACTTGGCGAGGCTGAAACAGGCTGCTGATTGGAGGAGCTGGCGCGTGACATCTAGCCTGCAGGTGGGCAGACCCGGCGGGTAGGCACCGTCCATCCCTCTCCTGTCTCTGCAGGGCCGTGTGGTGCTGAGGGCACAGCTGGACTCTGGAACCTGAAAGCAGAGCCAGGACCACAGGGGTGCACAGGGAGCAGAGCTCAGCTGCACAGAAGGAGCCGTGCCAGGCAGAGCCAGCACTTGGGCCAAGGGACAGACTGGAAAACCTAGAAACAAGGCACATGCATCTGAGAATGTGCTGTGTGGTAGAGGAACGTGGATGTGGTGGCAAATATCACACGTGGTATGGAGATGGCTGAAGTGTCCATTTGGTGAAAGTAAAATTAGATCCCTGCCTCTTACCTCAAACCAAAATAAATTCCAGATGGATTAAAATGTATTTTTTTTCCTATTTTTAAACTCCTTTTTTCTATTTAGGAAGTGCACATTTGTCGAGAAAATTCAAACAACTTGGAAAAATATAAAGTAAAAGAAATTCTAATCTTAATGCTTTAGAGGAAAGGCTTTCAAACCTCTCCATACACGTGACGTCCACATGGAGCTCTGGATAGATGGGTGGATTACAGATTTAAGTGTAGACAAGGAAGCCAAGAAATTACCAGGATAAAATAGGAGTTAAATGTATAATCTTGGGCCACCTTCCTTAAACACAATACAAAGGCAAAACCTATAAAAGAAATGAGGGATGGATTTGACTGCATAAAAATTTAAATTTTTATACAAAAAGCATGAAAACAAAATTAAAGTCAAATGATAAAATAAGAAAAAATATGCAAAAAATATACTCTTACATAGAGAAAGCTTTTATAAACCCTCAAGAAACAAAGCCAATTCCCCCAGACAAAACCTCCTGTGCTCTGTGTCTTTGCATCTTCCCTTCCTTCCCTCTGCCTGAATCCCTAACCTTGTCTTTCTAATAAGCCCATTCCTTCCAGCTTTACTGCAGGCATCTCCTCCTCCAGGAAGCCCTCCAGACCACCCCTGCCCATAACTAGCAGTGTGTTCCTAAGCAGCCCCAGGCTTGCCTCATTCACCCCACTCATTCCTAGGATGGGAGTTGCCTGCTGGCTGCTCAGTCATCTGTGTGGGTTCTCAGAGTGGAGTCCAGACCTGATTTATCTCCCAGGGTCCAGGGCTCAGCATGTGTGTGTAGAATGACTGGAAGAGGGTGGTGGTGAGGACATGGAAGGGAGACGGTGGAATTTAGTTTGGTATGGGGTGTGAGGTAGGGGTCCAATTGTATTTTTAACCCAATGGATGTTCAGATGTCCCCACACCATCTGTTGAATTCTCCATCCTTTCTGCACTAATTTACTGTGTATAAATCCTGTGCCCATGCTTCCAGGCCATCCCCCTTCTTTGGGTCTCAGTTTCTCCATTTCTTAACTGGACCTGCAGAGCATGAGGTGAGATGATCTCTGAAATCTTCGCTGACTCTGAAATTCCAGGATTCCACCCTGGCACTGCATATGTGACCTTAGGCCAGGCCCTGCCCCTCTGAGCCAATTTCCTCCTTGGTCAGACAAGGATAATTACATGTCCTGCTTCTTGTTGCTTTGGGACAGTTGAGGGTACTGGAGGCACCAGACCTGGGTGTGAATTCTGGCTCCACCATGACATTCGCCCTTGGTGGCCTTGGGCAAGTCACCTCCCGTCTCTGAGCCCTGGTTTCCTCCAACTCGATCGCTTGCTTGCAGAGCTGTGGAGAGGATGAGATGAACAAGTAGAGGACTCTTAGGATCCCTCCGCCTCAGCTCTGTGAAGAGCTGGGTAGGGCTCTGTCCCCCGGAGCCAGCGATGGGGGGCCGTGAGGGGGTTGGGGCTGCTGCTGTGCCAGGGTCGTCTTCCTCCATCCGTGCCGGCTCCTAGACTGCAGCCTGCAGAGCTGGGCCTGACCTCGGCGTCCCGCTGACCATGGCACCCACCCTGGGCGGGGGGTGGGCCTTGTGCTGGCTGTCCTCAGCAGCCGGAGAAATTTGATGCAGAGCAGGGGCCGGGGGAAGACTTGATCAGTGTCTTCACATAATTAAAGGGCTGTCGACGCGAAATGATAATTATAGGAACGATGGTGGATTTGGCGACTTAGAAATTACATCTGTAATCACATTGGGGCCTGGCCCTCCCGTGAGGTAGAGGTGATGTCATCTCGTGAGCAGAGGTGGGGGTCCTGAGCCGTTGGCCCATAGTCACGCGGCTCGTGGGTCCAAGGGCTGGGAATTCAAGTCCAGCTCTTGATTATGTTCCCCCACCGTTGGTCATTTGACCCCAGTTTTTCTTGCCCTTTTGCTGGACTTGTTCCATGTGGGGTCAGAGAACCAGCTGCAGGGTGGCAGTGGAGGAGGCAGATTTCAGCTGCCCCTCAGGGAGGGACCGAGGGAAGGGAAATAACTCCTACTGCCCTCCCGTCATCACTTTGCAGATCCTCCTGATCTGTGCAGCGTGCCAACACTGCTGTCCCATTTTACAGGCAGGAGGCTGGCACTCAGAGAGGATAAATAAATGTCTTCTCCAAGGTCACCCATTCCGCAGGTGGCCAGTCTGGGATTCAAACCGAGTGTTACTGGGCTCCCAAATGCAGCCTGCCCCTGTCTGGCTGCTGTCTTGGGAGGAAGAACTTTAGGTCCAGAGGAGAAGCAGGCAGCATCCAGAGGGAGAATGCCCATCCCTGGACCTGCGGGAGCGGAAACAGGGTGAGCTCCTGTCCTGGAGGCTGCAGAGGCAGTCTCTGCCCCAGGGGTGACAGGCAGGGGGCAGGAGTCCAGTGAGACAGCTCTGGCTCAGCAACTCTGACTCTGACGTCTGTGATGGTGCCAAGGCCAGGGAGGTGGCTTCCACTCAAGTGCTGTCCCAACACAGAGTTCAGGTTCCAGGTTCTGTTTGGGGGCCCAGGGGAGGTGCTCTGGACCCTGCAGGGTCCCCAGGAGTGGGAGCAGTGTCTATGTGCGTCCTGGCCTGGGGCCGAGGTCCGGGGCCACAAACGGCAGCAGCAGGGCTAGTGCCCGAACTTGGTGTGTGGGGCTGGAGTTTGTGGCTGCAGCCCATCCTCTGTGACTGTGTGAGCCCCAGCTGCTAATAAGCTCCTTCCACACGTTTTTTCTCTGAATGCGGAGGCTCTGGGGTGGGCGGGTGAGGAGAAGACGTGACAGTCAGCAGGAGACAGTGAGGAGGAGCAGCGGCCTCGGGGAAATTGGCACAGCGTTGCTCCAGCGGAGGCAGGGTCTCATCTTCTTGGAGGGCCGGGACCAGAACGGGAGCAGATGAGGCGAGGAGTGTGGGGCTGAATGCCCGTAGCCTCTGGGCTGGGGCCTCTGGGATTCTCGTCACAGCCACCCCCTGGGAGCAGGGATAGCGCATCCTACCCCATCCACAGCCAGGCCCACCCCCTTCCCCAGCTGCTCTCAGCCGTCTCCTTGTCCCTGCTGTGGCCAGGCAGGTCAGGAGCTGCCTGACCTTTGTGCTGCTCCCAGGAGGCTGCAAGGCTCTGAAAGGAAGGAGGCTGGGGTGGCACAGGAGCTCTTTCCCTTGGTTCCCTGAGGCCCCCGGGCTCAGCCTGAGGATGAGTCTGGGGGTGGATGACAGCCTTGTCCTGGTGGCCCTGAAGCCTCCCTGTGTGACAGTCACAGTCACACCTTCTTCTGTTCCTCACACCATATCTGAGCACCACCTTGTGCCCTGCAGGACGTGGGCCCAGGGCACACAGAGATATCTTGAACATCCCTGCCCCAAAGGAGTCCACAACCCAGTGAACTGTCCCTTATTATGCATCAAGTGTGCCACTTGATGTCCATCGCCTCATTTAACATCAACCCTCCCAGGTAGGGGTTATTATGCCCATTTTACAGGTGAGAAACTGAGGCTCAAAGGGGTTAAATAACTTGCCCAAGTGGCAGAGCGGAGTCTGTCTACCGCTTGAGCTGGGTTCTTTCCGTCTCCACCATTCAGGATGTGATTGAGGGTCAAGTTGGTGGGTACCTAGGTCTGTGCGGAAGCGGTCAGGGAAGGGAGGTCTTCAGGGGCTGAAGGGATGGGAAGCCTTCCTGAAGGAGAAAGAGGTTTGGCCTCGAGGGGGACCCCAGAGAGAGAGGAGAGAGGAATCCCAGGGGGGTGAACTGCGCCTAGATGGCCATACTGGGTCCTGGAAGGCAAGGGTGGGTTTTGGGGAGAGCTGTTGGGGGCTGGCTCCCTAGGAGGCCTGCAGAGGACTGCCTCCTGTCAGGACACCTGGGTTCAGTCCCACCTCCACTCCTCCCCAACTCGGTGACCTGGGGTACGCTGCCCAACCTCTGACTCACCTCCACGCACCTGGATCGGGCCTTTGCGCAAATTAGCAAGAGGCGCCCCTTCCCCAGGACCCTTGACGGGTGTCTGCTGGAAAACTGTCATGACAAAGCTGTGCGTGGAAGTGACCACCATGTGAGGGGCACTGCTCAGTGGCGGGGCCACAACCTGCTCAGCCACATGTGGTGGTCCTCCTCTGAGGCTCGGTGTCTTCACTTGCTCTCGGATGGGGAGATACCCGCAGATAAATAACCCCGGGCATCGTGCAGACCGGGAGAGGTGATCGGGGGAGGACAGTGGATCCACCGTCCCCCCAGCGTGGCAGTGGCCCACAGCCCGCGTCTCCAGGGAGCAGGGCCAGGCTGGCGTGTTAAGGGATGGAACAGGCCTCTCTTCTGTAATGCCCCCGACAAGGACCATTAGTGCCGTGAACAGAGCACGTGAACTCTGTCAGTGGAGCTGCTCCCCTCACTTCCTCGCACCACTTCCTGGCCTTCCCCTCCCCTTTCTCCCAGCCCCTGCCCCTCAGGTTTTTCCTCTGATTGTTCTGAGTGGCCGTCTCCCTCCCCCGCCGTGGTGGGGCCTCTTCACCCCCATCTGCAGGCTCCCTGTAGCCCTGCGGTCTCTGGCTTCCAGCTCCCCGGACTTTCGTCCCTAGGGGGCCCCCACCCCAGCTCCTGACCGGCTCTGATAATGGGGTTCTTAGGTCCTTGTTGCTTAGGCCCTGCCCACATCCCTGCCATGCCCTGGGTGCCTCACCCACCTGCCTCTAATCTCATCACCCTGGCTGGTTCCCAGGGGAGGGGTAGGACAGCCATCATTCTTGCCCTGTCCTCCCTGCCCCACTGTCAGGATCTGGCCAAGTGAGGACAGTGTGCACAAGACCCCTGTCTGTCGTGGGCCCTCCCTGCCTCTGCAGTCTTCCTTGCTTGCAATGCAGTCAGCATTGCTCCTGGGTCCTACATCACAGCTCGCCACAGGACATCTCCCCCACATCTTCATCAGTGTCCCTGCCCCTGCCACTAGCCCCCTGGTCCCACCACATATCAACTTCCGGGCTGCTTGCCTGGGACAGGGCCAATCATAGGCCGAGGCTCGCCCCTCACTGGGCCCCTCTCAGAACCTTCTCTGCTGGTCAGAGCTGCAGCGGCCTTGTGCCTGCTGAGGTAGAGCCATCTCTGTGGACAGGTGGCCACTCACCACGGCCAGCACGAGATCCACAGAAGACTAAGGGCTCCTCTGTGGGGGTGGGTGTTAAGCCCCCGGTGAACTCTCTCCTGGGTGGGTATACTCATGTCGGGGTAGGAAAAAGGGTGTTTCCTCACCTACCACTTCCTTACCAAATCTTTCTTAAGTTCCTACCCCACCCTGGGGATGTGAAGACCACCCAGATCTTCGAGGCACTTACATTAAAGCAGGGGAGACTGACACACAGTCAGACAGTTGTAGAACTGCAGGGTCTGTGCTATAACAGACACGGGCGCAAGGGTTGTAGGAGCTCTGAGGGGATGAGAGTCTCCCTGCTGGGACAGGGACGGCCTCGGGGAGGAGCAGGAGTTGCCCCGTGGACCAGGCTGCTTTCTAGGTGGAGGGTATGGCTTATGCAAAGGCCCGGGGCTTGAAAGCCTGTTTGAAGAACTACGCGTGATTTGCTGCATGGCGTGTAAAGTGCGTGTATGGAGCAGAGGCGGGGGCTGGGGCCGCAGAGGTGGCCCTGGGCTGCGGGGCTCAGGCCAGTGGGACTCTCAAGCTGGGGCGTGACATGACCACAGGTGGATCAGTCTTGGGAGACCCAGATGTTTCAGCGGGCCGGGACCCGCCAGCGGCATCTGCGGGAAATCAGGGCAAATGATTTCTTATTTGCTCACTCTTAGAAAGACTAGCCTGGGGGATACTGGGCCGGCCATGGTGGGATTGCTGGCTCAGATGTGGCAGGTAGGCCAGCCCCTCTGGAGCCAGGGCCCCAGGGCCCAGCCACAGGAAGCAGGACTGAACTGCAGCCCTTCTCCGCTCTTCCCGACAGTCCCAGTCATTCTCTGGCCGGTGGCTGCCAGGGTTCCATTGCTCCAGGAGGGCACATGGCTTGCCCTGCTCCTGGCCAGGGTCTTCATTCCTGAGCAAGGCTGGGCCTCGCCGCGCCTGGCGCTGGGGCTCATGCCATTCTGCATGAGGGGGGCAGATGCAAGTGGCCTATTCTCTGAGAAGCCATCCCTCCACCTGCTGGAGAGACAGCTCAGGCTGTTGTCACCTTCACATCTCTGTCTAGGTACAAAGTGGGGCTAAGCAGGGTGGTCTGGCTCTGCACGTGACCGTGAATGGAGATTGTCACCCAGGCTCGATCCCCCTGGGCCTGAGCTAGGCCCGCAGCGGGTGCTGAGAGTGTGGGGTCATGACTCATCGGGGCCTGAGGGCCTCTCCTGCGTGCCAGGAGAGGAAAGCATGCCCGCAGATGCGTTGACTGAGCGCTGACTGCTTGCCAGCCGTGGTCTGAGCACTCGACTTGTATCATCTCATTTAATTCCCACATCAACCCCATGGTGTGAGTGCTATCATTGTCCTCATTTCACAGAGGAGGAAACTGAGGCACAGAGCGGTTCTGTCCGAGCTTATACAGCACCTAGGTGGTGGGCAGGGAGTCCGGAGGACGCATGACCACTGCACTGTGGCGTCTCCTGGCGGCCTAGGCTGGAGGTATCCTGGGCAGTGAGGGAACTTGCCCTCCTCTTCTGACAGTTGTGAATACTAAGGGAGTAGAGGCAGGCTCGGTCCCTGTCCTTGCAGAGCCCAAGGGGACACAAGGTTGTCGTCTGGGAGACACAGTCACACAAGTAGGTCACAGTGCACAGAGTGCGAGTGTAAAGGCAGGGACACTGATGCTGTAGGAGCCCTGAGGAGGGAGCATGGGTAGCAGGGGCCGAGTCCAGGCAGGCTTCACAGAGGAGGTGACATTTGAGCTGACTTGACAGGTTAATGGGAATGTTAGGTGCAGAAGCCCAGGGGGCAGGGGCCCTTCCATGGTGAGGGAAGTGGTGGGGGGATGAAGCTAGAGAGGGCCTGGGGCCACCCCCAGAGGGGCCTCCTTGCTTGGCTCAGCAGTGAGGAGCCATCAGGAGGGTAAACTGGGGTTAGAGCTGGTGCCCTGAGCTGGCTGACCTGTGCTGGCCAAGGTGAGCTGCAGAGACTGGCAAGGGGCCCGGGCGGGGCCCAGGTGAGAGCTGCCCTGGCTACTCCAGTCCCAGCCCCTCAAGGGCCTGTGGTCTTGGTTCCCTCTTGACTGACCCCCTCGCGGGCTGTTGGTCTGTTCTGATGATCTCAGCAGTTTCCCAGGGAGCAGGATGTGCTGAGCTCGCTGTGCGTCCGAGATAAGGGGCCGGATGGAGGCAGGGGTAGACCTGAGCCCGGCCAGAAGTGCCTGCGGACCTCTGAGCTGGCCCTCAGGAAGCAGCAGGGGCCATCAGCAGCCCCTGCCCCCCGACCCCTACCCCTGCAGCAGACAGAGGGGCCCGTGCCCAGTGGTAGGTGGCAGAATACTTCCTCACATCAAGAGGGAAGGGGGCGCTGGTCTTTCATCCTCCACTAACTTGCTCTGTGACTTGGGCAAGTTGCTTTGCCGCTCAGGCCTCAGTGTTTTCATCGCTAGCATAGGCGGAGGTGGGGAAGAGCAACGCCTGCTTCGTAGGCGTGTGTGGGGAGGGAAAGAGGTGAGGGATGTGACCGCGCCAGTGCAAAGGCTTAGGGCACACCCGGCCTTTGCTCCTGGGGGCCATCGCCAGAATGGGGGGACCACACGCACTGGAAAGGCTGCAGCAAAAGAGCCCAGCTCTGGGGTGGACCCTGCCCCTGCTCCTAGCTCCCCTCCAGTTTGTGACTTCTGTGATGTTGGACAGGTCCCTTCCCCTCTCCGAGCCTAGGGTCCCGCCAGTGTGAAGACGGCGGTAAGCCCTATCTGGCAGTTTTGGCTACACAGGGGGAGGAAGGGGGAGCATTCGGGTGGGACGCAGCCTGAGGGGCCAGCCCTGACACTTGACCCCTTTCCTCACTCTGCTCTTCCAGTGGGAGCGCCTCTGGTTCCTGCTCCTCACCATCACCTTCGGCCTCACGCTCACCTGGCTCTACTTCTGGTGGGAAGCTCACAATGACTACGACGAATTCAACTGGTGAGTGGGTGTGGGGTGGGCAGGGGGACAGGGGCCTGGGCCCTGAGAATCCGGTGGCTGGGACTGGGGGGCTTGGGTTTGAGCCTCTCCCAGGCTGGCCCTCAGAGCTCTGCCACCAGCTCTGTGTGGCCTTGGGGCCAGGTCCCCTGGGAAGCACAAAGGCTTAGCAGGAGCCGAGACCAGCTGGGGAGGACATGGAGCTCCTTCCTGGCCCTGCTTTCATGGGAAAGAGGAGTGTAGGACGGGGATGGGGCACAGCGCAGAGCAGGGGCCTCCGGCCCCCTTCATAGACAAGAATTCCAAGGCCAGAGAGACCAAGGCCTCAGCAGAGGTGGTGGCCCCGGACCCCAGGCCTTGTAACCCCCTGAGCAGGGCCTTGGGTGGCAGGGCTGGAAGGTGGTTTGGTTCTGGGACAGCTCAGGTTCTTTGTGAGCACCAGCCTCAGGTCTGGGGCCGGTACCTGGATACAGGAGGGCACCTGTTTCTTCCTCGCTCGTGCCTCCACTGCCTGCCTTTGTCAAGTGGTGAAAGGCCATGGGAGGAGGGGAAGGACCCTGGATTCTAGTGGGAACTCCTCCATTGACAGGTGTGGAAACTGAGGCCCAAGGTCACTCAGCCATTTGGGGTCAGAGCTGGGGCTTGGAAGCCAGACCTCCTCACTCCGCATCCAGTGCTGTCAGAAGTTCAGCTCAGTGTGACTGTGAACAAGTCTCTGGTCCTCTCTGAGCCTCAGTGTCCTCTTCTGTGAAAAGGGGACCTCATCAGGTCTTTCTGAGAATGAAATGAGCTGATGGACTTGAGAGGGCTCAAAGCTCCACCTACATCTGAGGGCTGCTTCCTGGGAGGCCGAATCTCCAG
Source organism: Diceros bicornis minor (assembly GCF_020826845.1). NCBI lineage: Eukaryota > Metazoa > Chordata > Mammalia > Perissodactyla > Rhinocerotidae > Diceros > Diceros bicornis. The sequence goes on from NC_080746.1 coordinate 55,732,786, forward strand.
CTGGAAGGTGGCCATGGTGTTAGAATTTGGGGTTTCTGGGACTGTGGGCTTCTGATGGGCCATGGTTCTGAGAGTCTGTGATGATCCTAAGATTCTATTCATGGAATGAGCATCCACTCCCTCTGCAGGGCACCAGGCTGTGCCTCTGTTATTAATAACCCCATAAAGGATGTGCTACTGCCCCCCGCAGCCTGGCGAGATGAGCCGGAGCCCCAGCTGAGTCCCAGAGGTGGCCTCTGGCCTTTATTAAATACCATAAATCAATTATTCATCCTTGCAGGTGTCCAAGGCACAGGGACTCTTGTGGGTAAATGGGGACAGTCCCTGCTGGTCCTCAACTGCAGACTGGACAGTTCTGCTGAACTGGAGGTCTGCTGCCTGGAAGATCATCGGGTCCACCCCCTCACGTACAGATGGGGAAAGTAAGGCCCAGAGAGGGGCAGGACTCACCCATGGCCACATAACCAGTTAGGGCCAAAAACACGTGTCAAAGACAGTCAGAGGAAACTGAGGCTCAGAGAGGTTAAGTAGCCTTCCAAAGTCACACAGCGAGAGGCAGACAGATCTAGGACGGAGACTTGAGCCTGACTGACTGTATCATGTTGTCCATGGAGCTACCCCACTCTGCCCAGAGGGTGAGCTCCCTGTCACTGGGTGGCTCAAGTGGAGGATGGGTGCCTGCCCCATTGGGGAGGCTGCAGAAGGCAGGCCTGCCTGGGACTCAGGGATGGCCTGCAGACCTGCAGCACCCTCAGCCTGTCACCCCAGGTTCTGGGAGTCAGTGCTGGGGTTCAGGAGACCCTGGCCCAGCCCTCCTGGTCTCGAGTCTCTGGGATGGTTCCTGCAGTAAGAGGATGTGAGCGAGACCAGGTGGTCAGGGCTGGGCGAGGAGAGCAGGGAGGGGCCGTCTGGGCTGTTGCTGTGGAGGACTCCCTGTCAAACGTGAGAGACAGTGGAACCAGAACATCTGTCAGTTAGAGGAGCAGGGCCGCCCCTCTTTGGGCCTCAGTTTCCCCAGCCATACAGTAAGAAGAGTGCACTCAGTGATCTTCCAGGCAGTAGCTTTCTACCGGAATCTGAGGGGAGGGGCCAGGGAAGGGCACAGGGGCAGGCAGAAGCCCTCGATGTCCTCCTGGTGTCCCCTCAAAGCCTCCTGCCAAGGGCCAAGATGGCAGCAGGCCTGAAATTGCCTGGCGCCGGCTAGATTCTCTGACCACCGTGAGCAAGTTGCTGACTTCTCTGAGCCGCAGTTTCCCCGGTAGTACAGGGAGGATGTGGGTGGTTCAGTCTTTCTGGAGGCAACTAAGCAGTACTCATCAGGAGCATTAAAAGGCCCTCTCTATAATTCTATTTGTAGGAGTTCATCCTAAAGAAATAATTACTAATACAGAAAGATACACACACAGTTTTCATTTTCGTGTTACTTTGTAATAGTGAATAATTGAACTATTAATTGCCGTTAGTAGCAGGTTGGCTACATATGGTACATTAATTCCGTAGAAGACCATGTAGCTGTTGAAAAATCACATTTCCTCAGGATTTATACTGACATCAGTAAATGCTCTTGTTAATAAGGAGAGAATTGGTTGAGCCCCTACGTGGCTCGCTCACTTCCTCCTCAGGAAACCCCATGCAGGGCGTTAGTTATTCCCACATCCTCACCGGAGGGAACTAAGGCTCAGAGAAGGCAGCTGTTACATTGTGTCAATTCGGAAACCCCATATTTTCACAATTCAACATTGACATTGAGATGACTATCACAACTGGTGGCATCTTAGAATCAGCGAAGCCTGTCACCTCCGCAGGGTCCTACAAGCCAGTGAGAGGCGGAGTGGGGATTTGAATCTGCATGTACCTCCCTCCAGAGCCCAAACCCGGACCGCTGTGCACCACGCAGTGGGTCCCAGCTTTGCTGTTTATACAAATATATAAGCATAGAGGAGGGAACCCACTGGAAGAAAATTCAGCAAATTCTTGGTAATGGTTCCTTGTGGGCAGTAGAATTACGAAGAATTGTTAGTTTCTTCTTTATGCTTCGTGGCATGCCCAGGTGTCCACCGTGAACCCTCGGCAGGCCTGACTGATGATCAGGGAAACAGTGACGTCATTGCTGAGTAGGCAGGGCCTGGCCACTGAGCCTGGCCGCGTGAGAGCCGGCCAGCCTGAGAGAGCCTCCTGGTTCCCTGGTGGAGGCCTGACCCCTGTCCCTTCTCCCCCTGGCAGGTACCTCTACAACCGCATGGGCTACTGGAGTGACTGGTCCGTGCCCATTCTCATGACCACAGCCGCCGCCTTCACTTACATTGCGGGCCTCCTGGTACGTGGGGCTGTCAGGGGGCAGGTGGCCCTGCTCCCAGGGGAAGGGAGCCTTGGCCTGTGCTGGGCTGATGGGGGGGCCTACCCTTGTCTAAAGAGGGCAGCGGGCTTTTCCCTGGGCCTCTTGGGCTGCTGCAGCTCTGAGGCCTGGTTCCTTCAAGGTGGGAGGTCATCTTGCTCTTGCCCCATCCTGGAATGTTTCTCCCTGACCTGGTGAGAGCATCCCATTCTTAGGGCCCACAGCAGACTCTCTCTTCCAGAAACTTCTGCTTTGGTTCCTGCTCCCAATTCTCTACTCCCTCAGACTCCGGTCAATCCTCGTGCTGGACTGGGGGCTCCTTGGGGACAAGGCTCAAGTCTGCTTCAGAATCCTGGGGCCTGGAACTCTGGCCACATTGATTGGGCAGTCCAAGTGCAGCAGGGCCCAGGGACCTCTTAAGGGAGAAATCCTAGAGGAAGAGGAGCCTGGAGGCCTGGAATAATCTGGGAGGAGGCCAGGCCTGGCTGGGCTGGGCTGGGCTGGGCATTCCCATTGCCTGTGGGGAGGATTTGCTGACTGCTCTGAGCCAGGCCCTGCGCAGCAATGGGAGAAGGGGGCCTGGGGAAGTGGAGGAAGCAGGAAGCCTTCAGGTCACACCTGGTGCCTGAACGCCCCACTTCTGTCCCCTCTTCAGGTCCTGGCACTATGTCACATCGCTGTGGGGCAGCAGATGAACCTGCACTGGCTGCACAAGGTAAGGGCTGCCTCCACGGGGCCGGGAGAGGGGAGGGGAGGCTGGAGGCCACAGCAGCAGAGGAGGAGCTGGACACATCACCCCTCAGTGGACCATGATTATTATTGTTCTAGTAGCCAACACAGGGTCCTCCCCATGTGACCAGCACTGTCCTCACTGTCTGGCCTGTATTAACTCACTTAACCCTCACCGCAGCTCTGGGATGTAAATGCTGTTATCATCCCATTTTGCAGTTGGGGGAACTGAGGTACAAAGAAGTTAAGTAACATGCCCAAGGTCCCCCACTTAAGTGGAGGATCCAGGATCCTGGCTCTGCAGCCGCGTGATTAACGGACCCAGGTCACAGCTCCGCCCTCTGGCTGGCTCTGCCTCTGTCTCACCTTCTCCTGTGCATTCTTCAGTGAGCTCATTTTAAAACTCTGATCCAGTGTTGTAATTCCTCAACTTAAAACCCTTTCCACCACTCCCATTGCTCCTAGGATGATCCAAACTGCCCAACCTGGCATTAAGGCCCTTAGATGGCTCCTAATGCTGTTGTAGGACGGTTACCCTCAGCTTCTGCCGCGTGAGACATCTCAGGCCCTCCCAGCATATCAGGCTCTTCTCTACTTAACCCTCCACTCTCGCCCTCCCTTTCTCTCTCTTTTGGACCCTTCCTTGGTTCTCCTCCCCGACCTGCACAGGCTGCTGGGGCTCCCCTGCCGCAGTCCTGAGCGTCTGTGTTGTCCACCTCTGTCTAGCTCCCTGACCCCAGCCATCCCCGGCCTGGGAGCTCCTTGCAGGCCAGAATCAGCTGGGCCCAGAGCAGGGAGGCATCTTCCATTCCCAGCCTCAGCTCTCTCGTCGCCGTTCATTGCGTGCATGGTACTGAATGTATGTGGCTGATGCCTGCTCTTCTTGAGGCCCCAGTGGGCTCAGAAGGGGCACAGAGCTGACCAAGAGAGACCCCCTCCCTCCCGGGAGCACCTGGGCCTTGGAGGGAGGGCTGGGCCATCTCTCCTTGCCCAGAGCCTCGCTCAGTGGGAGGCTGTCACACCATTTAGGAAGGGGTAGAAATGTCCAGAAGTAACCATGAGCCCATGAGATGGGTCGAGTGACTGAGGAGAGGGGCTCACTTCCAGCCAGGAGGACATGGGCCGGGAACCAGAAGAAGGACGTGGGAGCTCCATTTGGGCTGTGTGGAGTGGGAGGTGCCATGGGCATCTAGGGGCCCTCCATGATCTGGAGCTGGGCAGTCGGAGCCGGGTGACTGCAGTCCTGGAGCAGGGAAGAGCAGCCAGCAGCCTCTGGTCCCCTCCCACCTTCCTCCTGCTTGTCTCTATCCTGAGGTCTCCTCTGGGCTTCTGAAGTCCCCTCTGTGAGGCACTTTCTTCTCCCGGCTGCAAAGCTGACACTTGAAAGAACTACACCAGCTGGCACCCCGGGTGGGGTTGGCTCACACTGTGGTCACCCCCTCTGGGTGAGGCCTGGCTCTCAGCAGGCCAGGTCACATCTACTTGATCCTGGTGGAGGGGCCCCGGGGGCACTGAGGCAGCCAGGGTGGCAGATCAGTGCAGGGAGTCTTCTCCTGGGGGCAGGAGGATCAGATCCCTTTATCCGTGCCGAGGCCAGCTCCCGGGGTGCCAGCCCTACCTTTCTTGCCCCTCTGCACCACGACCCCCACCCATGCAATCTCAGCACGAGGAAGGGCCTTCCAGGCAGAGTGAGCTCAGCCGGACCTGCTGCGCCTGGAGGGAGGGAGTTCCCAGGGGCTCAGAGTATTCAAGTAGAGGCTGGAAATCCTATTCTGTTTCCAAGATTCTATCGTTGATTCTAAGATTCTAAGGAATCCATATTCTTTTTCTTTGTTTTAACCAATTTTTGATCATCTAATACATTGACATGGTTCAAAATTAAAAAGGTCCAAAAAGTACACAGTGTAAATCTCCCTACTGTGTTCCCAGAGATATTCTAAGTACATACAAATAGACGTATACATTTCCTTTTTCTTTAAACACAAGTAGTAGCCTGCTCTCCCCTCTCTTCTGCACCTTAGCAAAATCCTTGGAGCTCCTTCTCCTTCAGTGCATTAAGAGCATTCCCATCGGTGTCCGTCCCTTGCTCCTGTCCCCTGGTCTAATCCCAAGTTCCCGAGGTCCCTAGCCAGTCCCCTGTTGACGGGCCTGATCGACATCCCGGTTGCTTTCAGTTGATTGCCAGGACGATGTGGCAGTGACCTGGGTGGGGAGCTGCCATGTAAAGAGTGCGCACTTCTGTAATTGTGAGAATTCTTGCCAAATTGCCTCCTTGCCAGGTTCCACCAATTCATGCTCCTCCGCCGTGTGTGACTGTGCCTACGAAAACCCCCTTGCCCATGAAGCGTGTGCACATTTCTTGACTTTTGCCCATGGGTGAAAATGGTACTTCGATGGAGTTTTCATTTGCATTGCGCTTATGATGAGTTAGATTTGGCAACTTTCACCTGCTTGAGTTGTTTGCATCTCCTTTTCTGTAAACTATCTCCTCACATCTTTTGCCCTTTTTGCTCTGGGATTTGCTTTTTGCTTATTAATTTCCGAGAGCTCTGTATAAATTCCGAAAATTAGCCTTTGGCTGATGAACTGCAAATAATTCCTCCTAGCTTGTCATCTATCTTTTGACTTGCTTGTTGTATTTCTGCTGTAGGAATTTTTTTATTCTTAAGAATCTGTCATCTCTTTTATGGCTCCTGGGTTTTCTGTCAGACCCTGAAGAAAGTCTTCCCACTCCACGATTATACAGAAGTTCTCTGTGGTATCATTTGGTAATTATACGTTTCTTCTTTTTTTCAACATTTAAATTTTTTATCTTGTTGGCAGTTATTTTGGGGTACAGGGTGCTTGTACTTTGTTCTTTTCAGATGGCTCCCCAATGTCCCTGACTCTCTTGAGTTATCCATCCTTCCCCCTCTAATTCGAGATGCCACCTCTATCATATACTAAACTTTTAAAAATGTATTTAGATCTGTTTCTGAGCTTTTTATTTACCTTCATTTATCTCTCTGGTCTTATACTAGTATCATACTGCTTTAAATACCACAGTTTTATATTATGTTTCTATCATGATCTTTATTTTGAGAGACCCTGGTTCCTCTGAGTCCCAGGAGGGGCGGGCAGAGGACAGAGGCGCCCAGGATGGCTGGGGGAGGGAGCCGTTTGGGGCAGGCTGGGTGCAGTGAGGGGATCTAGGTGCCCACTTGGGGACCTTCCCCCTCAGCCCCCAGTCCTCCCACAGCTCCTATTTCCCAGAAACTCCTCCTCACTGAGCCTCCAGCAGAAGTCCAGGGGCCTAGGAGGTGAGGAAGAAGGTCGAAGGGGGCTTGGGGGCTTTACAGGAAACAGGAGGCCCTTTCCCTGAGATGCCCCCCTTCCTGCCCCTCCCACCACCCCAGAATCAGCTCAGATGCCATGGCTGTGAGGGGCTTTGATCACAGCCCCCACCTCCCCAGGCTGTCCCCGTCCTAGCACCGATCATTCCACGCTGCTCCTGTCTGTGTCCTCGCCCGACTGCCCTGCCATGGTGGCAGCAGCCCCCCGCCCAGGCCCCATCGGCGCCTCTGCTTGCATCTCTCCACGTTCTCTTCATCAACACTCCCGGTGAATTCAGACTTCCCTCCAAACAACCGGCCCAGGCTCCACAGTTCTTCTCAGTGTCTAGCCTCTGTCCCTCCAGCTGCAGTCTAGGAAGGCACATTCTTGGAGAGCCTCCTGCATGTCAGGCTCTGTGCTCGTCATAACAGCCATGACCATCATTTATTGGGCACTTACTCTACATATGTCAGGCACTTTCCACACAGTGTGTCATTTACTCCTTGTAATAATCCTATTCATTTGTATTATGCCAACTTTTAAAAATTATACCACTAACTTTTTTTGTTGTTGTTGTTGAGCAAGATCAGCCCTGAGCTAACATCTGATGCCAATCCCCCTCTTTTTGCTGAGGAAGATTGGCCCTGGGCTAACATCCGTGCCCATCTTCTTCTACTTTATATGTGGGACGCCTGCTACAGCATGGCTTGATAAGCGGTGCGTAGGTCCGCATCTGGGATCCGAACCTGCGAACCCCGGGCCGTGGAAGGGGAGTGCGCACACTTAACCACTGTGCCACCGGGCTGGCGCCAATACCGCTAACATTTAGTAAGCACTTACTATTTTGGTGCCTGTGCTCAGCACTTCCTTGCATTTTCTCATTTCTCTTCCCAAGCTCCTTCCAGGTGGGCACTCACTCTCCCCATTCACAGCCCAGGGAACAGGCTCTGAGAGGTTAGCCTCCCCCATTAGTCAGAGTCCCCAAGGGATGTGACTCAAGTGCGGCCCTGAACCCTGCACCAACCATCTGCCATGTGGACCACAGAACCCGGGTTCCAGCCGCCCCCAGAGGCCGCCCTGTTCACCTCTGCAAGGCTGGGCTCCACCTCCTCTCGGGCCCCGCACCCAAGCGAGGCTCCCTGAATGAACGATGTCCCCTGTCCCTCCCACTGTCATCACAAACCACAGTCCCACCACACAGGAAACCAAAGACTGCTTTCTCAGAGAGGACCCACTCTTCTGGGTGGGATTTAACCCTCTGAGTCAGGTTTAAGGAATGGGGGTCCCATTGTTGGGAGTCTGTGCTGTTACTGTGGCTTAAGGACACAGTGTGGGGGGGGAATCCCACAGACATTGAATGTTTTAATAATGCTGCTGAGCCTAATGGTTGCCACTGGAAAACTCAGAGAGAATAAATTTCTAATTGCATTAGGATGATGGGGAATCAGTTTTATTGCCAGTATTTACACTAGCGGTTAAATATTGTAATAAGATGCTCTGGGAAACTGCCCTTCCGAGACACTTGCTGGGCCCGGGGCCTGCCTGGAGGGGGCCGCAGCGGGCAGGGAGCCTGCGTGTTGAGGGGGGATTCTCAGGGATGGTCAGGATACTCCTTGGGCTCCAGCATCACTGCAGTGTGATGTCCCAGAAAGAGCACGACCTCTGAGACAGGCAGAATGGGGTTGGTTCTGGAACCATCCCCTCAGAGCTGCGTGGCAGGCAGACCCTGTGCTCTCTGAGCCCCACTGCCTCTGTGAAAAATGAACATGGTAACACCTCACCTGGGACGAGACGAGACAGGAGTAAACACGAGGAAGATGGGAAGTGCCTCCCCCAGACCCGGCACACTCCGGCCCTCCGTGTCCCTGCATTCCTCCCCTTCCCGTGTCCCCAGGCCGGCACATCACAGTCTGTAAAGGCCCCGACCCATCTCAGCCTTATTACTGCTTCTTATTGGAACATTCGTTTCCAGGCTGATGGGCTGGGATGACAGACCTCCCAAGGAAAACTTAATCCCAAGCCAGAATGAACCTTCCCTGTCTGGCAGGGAACCAGATAGATGGGCCGCTGTCTCTGCCCTCACCATCTAGAAACTCAATTTAGAGCTGGTTCGGTTGCTGGAGGTTTCTCAGAATGCGGCTGCAGAGCTCTAGGAAAGGCAGTGCAGGAGGAGAAGGAGGGCGAGAGCCCTGCTGGCAGGAGATCAGCTTGAGGCGGCGGTGGGAAGGCAGTGGGAGCAGGCTGTGGCGTCCTGGATGGCCCATTATGGAGCGTGGGGGCTGTGAACAAAGGCTTTGGGGTAGAGGGGGGACCTGGGCTTCAGGAGGTGGGCTCAGTAATGCGGGGAAGGTGGGCAGGGTGAGAGCCAGGACTCAAGGCGGGCGATGGGGGCTGAGTAGCCCGAAACCAGACTTCACTTCATTTCAGGGAGCATCTTGTGTTGCATGAGGTGTTTCAGATCCCATCTGTCCGCAGAGATCTCTGTCCTGTGAAGGTTCCCTCTCGTCCTCCATCAGAGCTGTGTTCCTTGCTTTCTCTTGCTGAGAGGGCAGCCCCCATAAACACATACAAAGCTGGAAGCTCAGAGGCTGGAGCAGAGAGCATGCCTTGGGACAGGGCGGCTGGGGCAGAGCCTGCCTCACTGCTCTCTCCAGCCTAATGTGCAGCTGTGAGCCCAGCCAAGGGTGCGAGGAGGGACTGGGTATCAGGCTCCTGCAGGGGACCCAGCTCCTCATCCTCCTGCCCCTGAGACCTGGGCCCACCTCTCAGTGGGGCCTCGGTTTCCTCATCTGTTGTGCTGGATGAAAGGTTGCTGGGGCTGCTGGGTGAGGGCATGGATGACCTGCTGGGCCCAGGGGAGGCTCCCATTTGTGGAGTGTCTTCCCTTCTCACACCCTCAGTGAAGCTGAGCGCTGGGGCTGCCTCTCCACCTTACCCCAGCTCCCTCACCTTGTCTCCTCTCCATCTTCCCTTCTATTTCTCTTTCTGTCCCTCCTTTGCTGGGTCTGCCTGCCTCCTCTTGCCTCTGTCTCTCATGTCCTCTCTGTCTGGCTTTCTTTCAGCCCATGCCTGTCTCATTCCTGCTCCCCTCTCCCCTGCCGGCCTCTCTTGCTCTGTCCGTTTCTCCACTGTCTGTCTCTCAGTCTCTCCCTCTCTCAGACACACTGGGGACCCTCGGACTGTCCAGGCTCTGACCCTGCTCTGACCCTCTGTCTGGTGGCTCTGCCCCTTCCAGATAGGACTGGTGGTCATCCTGGTGTCCACGGTGGTGGCCATGTCAGCCGTGGCCCAGCTGTGGGAGGACGAGTGGGAGGTGCTGCTCATCTCCCTGCAGGTGAGTGGGGTCAGGGGGCAGGGCGGCTGCTGCCCCAGGACCCTCAAAACAGGCAGCACCTTTTTGTCGCTCCTGTTTCTCCAGACCCAGGCCCAGAGGTGGCAGGGAGGGGTCCAGGTCACATAGCAAGTCAGACACGGGGAGGAGGCTACAACCCAGTTTGGATCCAGTTTCCCCTGTTGAAGAATGCAGACAGAGTTGCCTGCCCCGTGGCTAGAGATAGGCCGTCAGGATGTTGGTGACTGGAGGGTCTGGGCGCGGCTGGGAGCCAATAGTTCTTCCTGCTGCTTCCCACACACCAGGGCACAGCGCCGTTCCTGCACGTGGGGGCCCTGGCTGCCGTCACCGCGCTCTCCTGGGTCGTGGCAGGACAGTTCGCCCGCGCAGAGCGGTCCTGTAAGTACAGCTGGGCAGGACCTGCCCCCCCGTGCCCTCCAAGTACCAAGGCCAGCTGTCCTGTCCTCACCCGGACTTTACCTGGGTGACCTGGGGATAGGGTGGGGCCCTCACTCTCAGTGTGGGGGGTTCTGGTCCAGAGTGGCCCACAGGTTCCACAGAGGGTTGCAGCCTCGGTCGGCCTTGCTTGTTTCCTCCTCCGTATCTCTGTGTCTGTGTCTGAGTTAGAGGCCGGGTTCACCTTCCCAGCAAGAATGGGGGCTGCCCTTGGTGCGGGGTCCCTCAGAGCATCTGCATCCTAACAGGTGGAGGGAAGAGGGGTCCAGCATCCCCCCCCCAACCTGCCCAGGGCTCATGATTGGGCCTGGTGGGAGCCCAATGGCCCACCAGGCAGCACTCACACCCCGTGTCTCCAGCCTCCCAGATGGCCATTCTCTGTACCTTCTTCGCCGTGGTGTTTGCCCTCTACCTGGTCCCTCTCTCCATCTCCTCTCCCTGCATCATGGAGAAAAAGGACCTGGGCCCCAAGCCTGCCCTCATCGGCCACCGCGGGGCCCCCATGGTAAGTGCCATCTGAGGGTCCTAACAGACCAGGGTGGGGGCAGAGCTGCCATTCTGGAGGGAGATGGGCAAAGACCCCAGGGGGAAGACCTTGTTGGGAAATGGATGTAATACGTGTAATGTAATAATAGCAACGATTTTTACCCCTTTTGAGGGGTATATGGGAAGGATTAGTGAAAAGGCTGGAAAGCTTAGATGGGATCAAATCCTGAAGATCCCTGAAGGCATCTTGCTAAAAAGATTGGACGTTTACCCCGAGAGCCCTGGAAAGACGCAGAAGGGCTTTAGGCCGGCCAGATACCGCTGGGTTATGCGGTAGGAAGGCCCAGGAGAGAGGGACGCCGGGTGTGGGGTGGAGACATGGCCCATGGCTCTGATGAGGCACCAGGAGAACCTGCCAGGCTTTGGGGGCGGGAAAGCGAGTGCAGCTCAGAGCCCACTGCTGAGGGGCAGTCAGGTGAACTGGGCTGAACTGGAGAGAGAGGAAGGAGTCAAAGTCAGCGCCCTGCTACTCCACTGACGTACCGTGACCCAGCAGTGGACCCTCCCTCGAGAGGGGCCCCCAGAGCCAGGCTTCCTCAGACCCTGGCCACTGTGGGAGCCCGGCCTCATTCCCCCCTTCTCTGTGCCTGGTTTCCTCGTCTTGTACACTGGGATAGTGCGAGTCCTGCGCCGAGGGCTGAGAAGCAGGAGTTAGCCTTGTGGCCAGCCCAGCTGTGAGCCTGGCACACAGAGGAAGAGGTGGACGGTCCTGTCACCTTGGGCAGGCCCTCCCCCTTCTCTGGACAAAGGTTTCTTCACCCACCAACGCCTTGACCCTTGGTTCTCTGCAGAGGCAGTACCACTCCCCTCCCCCAGGGGGCGTTAGGGGACTTGGTGAGAGCTTTTTCTCTGTGCTCACAATGACTGGGAGTTCCACGGTGTCATTGAATTTCAGGGTAGTCAAGGGAGCCTCACAAAGTCACTGTTTTAAAAGGAGTTGAGTCTGATGGGGCTGCGAATCACCCTGAAGGTCCTTCCCCTCTGCGTATGGTGGGCCTTATTGTACCCTCTTGCCATATAAGGCTCAGAGGCCTGTGTCCCTGAGCTGGCCCCAGTGCCCTCCCACCACAACCCGTGCTGGTCCCGGCACCTCCTAGAGGCAACCAGCTAGACAGGCCATGGCTTTGGAGTCAGGGACAGGATTTGGGGTCTAGTTTCACCACATGCTGCCTGTGTGTCTCGGGGGCTTGCTGGTCCCCTCAGCCTCACGCTGCTGGCTTTTGTGATGATAAATGAGAAGCACAGCCTTCCCACAGGTGGGGCCCCAGATGATAGCTCCTCTTCCCTCCATGACCCAGATTACCCACCCCACCTGCTCTGGAGGCCAGGAGACAAGAGGGTGTGCTGACCTGACGCCGGGGAAGAGGGGGCAAGGGGAAGGGGCAAGGCCCCAGCGTGGATTGTTTTTTTAGTAGAAAAAAATTTTTTTTTTTTAAAGATTTTATTTATTTATTTTTCCCCCAAAGCCCCAGTAGATAGTTGTCTGTCATAGCTGCACATCCTTCTAGTTGCTGTATGTGGGACGCCTCCTCAGTATGGCCAGAGAAGCGGTGCGTCGGTGCGCACCCGGGATCCGAACCCCGGGCCGCCGGCAGCGGAGCGCGCACACTTAACCACTAAGCCACGGGGCCGGCCCTAGTAGAGAATTTTTAATTCCTAATTATTATCTAATATAGAATCCATGTTCAGTTTTCCTTTATCATCTCAAAAATATCTTTTTACAGTTGAGTTGTTTAAAATCAGGATCCACATGGGGTCCACATAGTGCCAGGTTTCCACGCCTCTTTCTCCAGGAGGCCAGCACCTAACCTAGGGAGACCTGATGTGAAAGAGACTCTGCCCCTTCCAGACACTTCCTCTGCCCCCCAAGGTCTCCACAGCCCCTGCTCCGCCCACTGTGTCTATCCACAGTCTACCTTCTGCAGCCCCAGCCACCCGGGAGGGAGCACTGGTACCTCTTGGGTGGTCACTCATGGGAGGCCTGGCCGCAGGACATTAGAGTGAGGTGGCGGGAACTCCACCTCTGGGTGGGGCTTCACACAGCCCACTGGACTGGGGGACAGTAGGTTCCCCAAGGCTGCTGTGCCCCAGGGAAAGGGGAAGAAAGGAGCTCACCTTATAGAGACCGCTGGTGTCTGGTAGCTCACCACTGAGCTTGATAGCATTGGCCCTTATAGCTAAAGAAACCGAGGTTCCCGAAGGTGAGGCGATGGCCCGGGGTGGTGACTGGGAAGTGGAGTTGCTCCTTCTCAGTCAGCTCCAAAGCCCTTGCCATGGCTGGCTCCTCCGGGCCAGGCTGCCTCCCAGAGGAAGGAAATATGTTACACGTTGGGAAACAGCATGGCCAGAGGGAGAGAAGATGGGCATGAGTGTGACTTGCCAGGGATGAGCTCAGCCCTGGGGAGCCTTTCCACCCCATCCCTTCTGCCCTGCGCCTGGTCCTAGCCCAGTCCTTGGTATGGTGCTGACCCCCAGTGGCAGCAACGGGTATGACAGGGTCCTCAGACCAGACACAACTAGGGAGGGAGACTTAGAACCCTGACTCTCCCAACTGGAAGGACCCTCAGAGAACAGTGAATATATGCCCCGAAGTGGCAAATGGGGAAACTGAGGTCCATAGGAGAAAGAGATGCACATGAGGTCACAAAGCTATTTAATGGCAGAGTCAAGGCTAGAATTAGGGTCTTCTGATGTATGTGTTATAGGGTTAACAGTTGTCATTTGTTAAGCACTTACTGTATATCAGGCAACATGCTAGGGGTTTTCAGTCTGTGTTAACAGTCCAGGGGATGGTCTGTAAAGATGAGGTATCTGGTCACCCCACTGAAACTCTGCCATGCTATCTACCCTCTCCTCTCCCTCTGGGGTCTCCACCTGGACTCAGGGTGCAACCAGGAGGAAACCTGGCATTCGGCCCTAGCCTAAGACTGCCATCAGGCAGAGGGCTGTAAAAAAGCACTCCCACCCCAGTGTCTAGCTCAGTGCCTGGAATACAACGGTGATAATATAATGACCATGGCTACTACTTATTAAGTGCTAGCTATATGTCAGGCATTTGTATACATCAACTCTAACTACCCCTGCCCTCCCCTCCCCTCAAAAAACCCCGTGAGGCAGCATGATTTAACAGATGAGGAAACAGTTTCAGAGCAGCTGTGTGGGTGCCCAAGGTCACACAGCTACTGCGTGGAAGGGTCCACCCAGCCTCCCGACGTGGAAGATTTTCTGCTGGCTGGGGAGGGGCCCAGCAGCTAAATCTCTGCCTTCCCCTCACCACCCTCTTCCTCCCCAGCTGGCCCCAGAGCACACGCTGATGTCCTTCCGGAAGGCCCTTGAGCAGAAGCTGTATGGACTCCAGGCTGACGTCACCATCAGGTAGGGGGTGGGGTTGAGAGGATGGCACCTCCTCCTGTCCCCGCTGCATCCACATCCAGGTCTCTGCTGGAGGAACCTCCCATCCCAGAGCCTTGGAGACGGGAGAGGGGAGGCCGGGATATCCACTGCAGGGCAGGCACCCTGTTCGTGCAAATAAATCTTGTGCCAAACTCCAGGATATAACATAGAGAAAAGAGCAGATGCTCTTGGGTCAAGCAGTGGTGGAAGGTGGGGATCTGGAGTCCTGCCACAGATGCACTTGAGGGAAACACTAGATCTATATGGCTTAGCAAGATGGAGCTCAAATACTCTAAGAAATAAGCAAATCACAGAGCGATACATTCACTTGATGTCAATTATGTTTTAAAAGACCACATAAAAGTAATTTATACGTTTTCTATATGTAGATATATAAGTATGTATTAGTATAAAGGGCAAGAAGAACCCACACCAATCTCATAACAGATTATCTCTGAGAAGGCGAGAGAGCAGGGCTGCCAGATATAGTTGTGCAGGTTGTGTACTGAACAAGTACACCACATATATGAGGAGACTGTTCCCAGTATAGACATCACAGGATTGTGTATTTATCAAAACTTTCTAGCAGATGGTGGTAAAATGCCTTGAGGAAGGGAGGCACAGATGTCTTTTACTGTTTCACACCATATGAGCTATTGGCAGCCCCAGTGGGGTAGACCAGGATGGTGGTGGGGTGGAATTTGTCAAAGGGGCCTGCATTTGCACTGTTCTCATTACGGCATCACATGGACTGGGTTCTAGGTCAGGTTTCACCACTTACTGGCTTGTGGGCCTTGAGCTAGGTACTTCCCTCTCCCAGCCTCAGTTTCCCCATTATCAAATGAGGTAGCACCTACATTCCAAGGTTGCTAAGAGAACAGGCCCAGCCCTCCTTCCTCAGCAGTCCCCACGCCCATCTGACCCTCAGAGAGAGAGTCAGAGAGAGTTGCTTAGCAGCCCACTGTCCTCCCTGTGCAGATGGGGAGCCGCAGGCCCAGAGAGGGGCAGAGCCTGCCTGGGTCCCACGGTGGGTTGGTGTAAGTAGGTGGGGAGGGATTGTGTGTCTGGGGGGTGATCATTGGTGGGCAGGTGAGGGACTGGGTTGGCAGTGACTCGGCGGCTCCCTGCTCCCGCAGCCTGGACGGCGTGCCCTTCCTCATGCATGACGCCACCCTGCGGCGCACCACCAACGTGGAGGAGGAGTTCCCGGAGCTCGCCCGCAGGCCCGCCGCCATGCTCAACTGGACTGTCCTACAGAGGCTCAATGCCGGCCAGTGGTTCCTGAAGGTCTGGCTGCACCTGTCCCCGTCCTAGGCACAGAAAGCACAGGCGGGGACCCTACGGAGTGAGGGGGCGGGGGCGGCTCTCAGCTCAGGTGACCCCCACTCCGGAGCTTCCCTGACTCACAGCCAGGCTGGTAAGCGGCCTCCTTGGGCTCCTGCCACTGCAGCCCGGATATCATAGTTGTAACTGCTTCTTCTGGTTCTGTCCCCCCCAACAGAAAAAGTGGATGGTGATGATAATAGTTAATAGTTAAAATTGTTAACTCTGTAAAACTCTAGGGGGAGGTTGGTTCTCTGGTCTGAAACGCTGCTACAGGAGAAGTGTGCTGGGTCTGGGAGACGGTCCCCGCAAGCGATTCTTTTGGTAAGCAGGGTGGGAAAGAGAGGTTAGGATCTCCTAGAGGCCTCGCGGGGCCACAGCCGTCAATTTGCCTGGCATGCACACACCAGCAAGCACTGGCAGCACAGGGGTCTCCACGCTCAGTTGCCAGGAAGGCACGCGGGTGCCCCAAAGGGCTGGTGACGCAGCCATGCGTGTCCCTGTCTCTTCCAGACGGACCCCTTCTGGACTGCCAGCTCCCTGTCGCCCTCCGACCACAGGGAGGCCCAGAACCAGTCCATCTGCAGCCTAGCAGAGCTCCTGGAGCTGGCCAAGGGCAATGCCACGCTGTTGCTCAACCTGCGCGACCCGCCGCGGGAGCACCCCTACCGCGGCAGCTTCCTCAATGTCACGCTGGAGGCCCTGCTGCGCTCGGGCTTCCCCCAGCACCACGTGAGACCCTGCGGCCCGGCCCCGCCCCCAGGAAGCCCAGCTCCGCCCAGCCCCTTGGAGGAGCCCCGCCTTCCCCAGCCCCTTGGAGGAGCCCCGCCTTCCCCAGCCCCTTGGAGGAGCCCCGCCCCCAGGAAGCCCCGCCCTTCCCAGGCCCTTGAAGGAGCCCTGCCCCGCCCCCAGGGAGCCCCGGCCGGAGTCCTGCTCCAGTGTAAACTCACCGTGTCCCCTCTCCAGACCTCAGCTTCCACATTTGTAAAATGGGGCTAGGATGCGTTGTCCACAGCCTTGTGGTGTAATATTTGGGGATCAGAGGAATCCGACACCAGCTTGTGACAGCACACTAGACGTTGGTAGCCACGTGCAGAGCAATTGTTTGGGTTATCAGTCTCGTTGTGACAAGATCCTAGAGGGGAAACTTCCAGAGTTGCTGCCAGAGCAATTCGCAGCCTTGCTGGGCCCCTGATGATGATTATTACGTGGGAGCCTTCACTGTGTGCCAGTCCCCAGGGGCTCTGTGGGGGGTAGACACCCTAACCCCATTTTACAGGAGAGCAATCTGAGCCAGCGCCCCCTGCCTGCAGGTCATGTGGCTGCCTAACAGGCAGAGGCCCTTGGTGCGGAAGGTGGCTCCTGGCTTCCAGCAGACGTCCGGCTCCAAGGAGGCGGCTGCCAGCCTGCGGAGAGGCCACATCCAGCGGCTGAACCTGCGCTACACGCAGGTGTCCCGCCAGGAGCTCAGGTGCCCCTCCCAGCCCGCCCCAGGCTCACCCAGAGGAGGGGGAGACAGTCTCCCCCATTCCTGTTACCCTCACACATCTGGGCACATCTGGGCTGGATGCACAGGGGCTCCTGGTTCAAAGAGGAGAGGTTGTGAGCATTGGGCAGACCTGGGTTTGTACCTGAGCTGAGCCCTCTGGGAGTAGAGATTCCTTCCTCTGGGGACCGTTGTGAGGATGGCATGAGGTTGTGAAGGGGACATGCTTTACAGGTTCCCCACGCTGGGCTTGGAACTTACAGGCTCCCCACGCTGCCCCACAGGGACTATGCATCCTGGAACCTGAGCGTGAACCTCTACACGGTCAACGCACCGTGGCTCTTCTCCCTGCTGTGGTGCGCGGGGGTCCCGTCCGTCACCTCCGACAACTCCCACACCCTGTCCCAGGTGCCTTCCCCCCTCTGGATCATGGTGAGTTAGGGGGTTGTGGGGGGGGGGGCACAGGGCACCTGGAGGGGCAGAGTGCTGCCTGTGGCCTGCCCCAGCCGTGCCACAAGCTCTCAGGGTGGGGGGAGCACAGGGTGGGGGGACAGGCTTGAGGCATAAGGAGGATTTCCATGGCCTCTGGGGTCTGCACTAAGGTGCTGGTTGGTGGGAGGAACCTGGGCCTGACCCACAGAGAGAGAAGCATCACTTAAGGGCCCTTGAGAAATAAACAACTACTTGGGATTTTTGGTTTGGGGATTGTTTATTTTGTGTCATTTTAAAGGAAGGAAAATCTGTGGAAATAGAGGGTAACAGGACAAGAATAGGGAACATGCAAATCTGCTCAGAGAATACAGGAATACAACCATTTTTCACCTGGTTGACTGAGCACTTGCAGACAGGCCCGAGTCCCAGTCCCAGCTCTGCCACTGGGGCTTGGGGAGTCCCTCACCTCCCTCCTGTGCTCCCACTGCCACCTCCCTGAGGACGTGAAAGGCAGATGGAGGGTCTCGTCACGGCTAAGACAGGGCCAGGGTCAGCGAGTCGGATTGAGGTTACGGATGGTTATGTCCATCCACCTGCCCATTGTCCTTGAAAACCTCCGAGGGCTCAGCTCGGAGTGAGAGGAAATAACTGACTGTGGCAGCAGTAGCCATGAGCGCACTTGAATTTTCAGGCCACAGGAGTTGGCCACCAGTAAGAAGTGCCCCCCATCCTCCCCCTGACCCAGCCCCTCCTCCACAGTTGACCTGAGAGCCAGGAGGGTCGAGGCCGGGCTGCACTGGAGGCTGTGCCCTCCCTGGTCCTCCTGTGGTCCCTGGAGGGGAAGCCCCCATGCTCCACACCCTGCAGTGACACATGGACTCTTACACCCATAGGGGTGCCACACACCTCTACACACACACCTGTGCACCTGTTGGTCATGCCACAACCTTGCATTCATCCATTTGTCTCTCGTTATTCGGCCCTTGCTTTGAGGCCCCTTAAACACACAAACCCTCCAGGCTTAATACTCACCACCTCTACCTTGAACACTGCACAGATCTCTTTATCCTGTACACACACACACACACTCTCCAGACCCCAGGCCCACAGTGCCCAGAGCCCACTCCTACAAAATATCATCTCAAGCCCCCAAGCCCCTCCAGGTTCTACCCTGCCCCTCCCCAATGGTGACATGGGGTCCTCCTGCCCCTGGACCCTCAGTCTGGAGCCCCACTGTGGACCAGCTGTGACTGGAAGCTGGCCGCGGGCCATCTGTCCACAGCCCCCGGACGAGTACTGTCTCATGTGGGTCACCGCCGACCTGATCTCCTTCATCCTCGTCGTTGGCATTTTCGTGCTCCAGAAGTAAGTAGGCTCTGGCCACCTTCCGTGGTCTTCCCTGCCCTGCGACAGACTCAGCCCCTACCCCAGCCAGGGGAACCTTCTGAGTCCTCAGCTAGGAGAAGGCCTGGCCAGGTGGCCCTGTTCAGGGGAGAAGGAGGACTCCCAGTGGCCCTCAGCCCATCCCCCTCAGCCAGAGCTGGGTGGCTTCTGGAATGCACACCCAGCCCGGATCCCAGAGCCAAGCTCTGCCGAGATTTGCTGTGTGGACTTTGGCGAGTTTCGGCACCTCTCCGGCTTGCCTCCTCACCCCTTTACCCAGGGCATGGGTTCCCACAGCACTCGGCACTCGGCCGTGCCCTGCTGGAGACCGCCCCACCCCTCAGACGACAGCTGGGACGGTGGTTGTAGTGGGGAGGTGGGGTTGGTCCAGGGGAGGGTGTAGGGCCCTGCCGGGCGGTGTTTTATTCCTGACTGACATTCTCTCTCTGTCCCATCCTGCTCTGATCCGGCGCATGTCCCTCCTCTCCCCCCTCCCCTCTCTCTGCTGCACTCTGGCATCTCACAGCTATCACTTGATCAGGTAATTCTGGTGTGGGCTTCCGCCTCCTGTTCCTCTTTCTCCCCGCTCCTTGCCACTCCCTTCTCCGGTTCCCTCTGAAAACCTTCCTCACACCAAGCCCAGTGCCCAGGTCAGGCTTCCCCACCGGCCACCCTCCCAGACACCCACCCTCGCCGGAAGCCTGCTCCCTCCCCTTCTCTCCCCCAGTCCTCCCTTCTCTCTTCCCATCTTGCCGTGTGTGTCCCTCCGCTCTCTTGGTTCTGTCTGCTGTTTCTGCAGACGGGGAACCAGCTTTTCCTTGCAGGTTGCTCACCTGGCATCTCCCTCTGGCACTCGCAGGGCACCACTGCCCAGCACACGCCCCACCGAGCTCTGTCTCTCCTCTCCCATCTGTTACTTGCTCCTCTCCGGGTCTGCCTCTCCCATTGCTCACTCTCTCTGTCTCTGTGGCTCCCTCATCTCTATCTCTTTTTCACTTCCTGTCTCTGACTCCTGCCCCGACCCTCTCCCCCCATGCGCACAGCCTCCCCGCTTCCCCCTGGGGAGGACCCTACAGTGGTTGAGTCTCCTGTCCTAGATGTGCTGCCTGCAGAGACCCTGCCTGACACTTTCCTTCTGGGTTTAATATTCATTTCCAAGATGAGACCTAGGTCTTTGGGATCCAGGTCCCCCTCGGTCAAGTGCGTTAGGCGCTTCTGGGTCAGGCGGCTTCACCGTCCAGCTTCTAGGAGGAGAAACTGCTCCCCGGCTGTGGGACTGAGCCCAGCGAAGGCACATCTACCCAGTGCTTCCTCCATTCTCTCGGGCGGCAGACATCCACGTGTGCTGGCTGGTGCCGGGGTGGGGCCTGCCGCAAGGAGTCAGGCCTTCGTGCATGGAGCCCCCAGTGTGCTGGGGAGGCTGGCCCGTGATGGTCCAGGGGCTGGGATGGACATGCTGGGCCTGCTTGACATATAGCCAGGGCGGTGTCATTGTCTTCCTGGGGGTCAGGAGAGGCCTGAGGGAGGAGGGGACCCTGGGGGGAAAAGATCATTTCCCCGTGGGCCTCATTCTTCCATTCATTCACTCAACAAATACTTAGGGGCACCCGCCACGCAGCAGGCACTGCAGTTGGTGCCAGGGACACAGTGATAAGTAAGAGACCCAGTTGCTGCCCTCAAGGACGTGTGGGGCGGCCAGCCCAGCCAGAGCACAGGCTGCCTTCCCCTCTGCCTCATGCTTTCCCCCTGTCTGTCTGCTCCGTTCACCCACCCGTCTGCCTGTCCATCTGTCTGTCCACTTCTGCTGTGCTGACCCCATGTGGAAATAATTGATTTCTCGTGGAGTCTGGGCTCCCTCCACCCAGCCCAGCAGGGCTCAGTGCCCTGGGGCGTTGGGTCCTTGTTTCCGAGCTGAGCCCGCTTCTCTTGGTGGGAGTTGGGGTGGGGGCCAGTGAATCCTTCTGTCTGGGTCGCAGGAAGAGTCGAAATTCAGAGGCCAGGGATTTGGGGCTAGTTTGGAGGAACTGCAGCAGCAAAGCAGTGCCCTGGGCTGGGCGCAGGAACCCGAGACCTCCTGGCCCTGCCTGGCCCCTGCACATCCTGTGCAGCCAGCCTCTCAGCCCACCTTGCTCCTGCCTCAGCCATCAGAGGGATTAATGCCCCAGCCTGTCCCTCCCCATCAGGGAATGTACACCTCACTCTTCCAGGATGTTGGAACAGAGCAGCAGGCCCCGCCCCAAGTCTCTCTAACCCCCCTGCCCTGTGAACCTGTGAAGACAAGCCCCTCCGCCCCCCGCTGTCTCCCTCACCTCCCTGCTTTCCTTCCCTTCCTCTCTGGGGTTTCCCCACTGGCTTCGCTCAGCCTGGTCCTGATGGCGGAGCTGTAGGAGACATCAGCGGGGACTCCTCGAGATTGGTGTGTACCCCAGGGCGGGTCATCAGCTAAGCGCCCCCTCCCCAGGTTTGTCCCATCTAAAGAGAGCCAGGTATATAACTGGGGGCACCTGAGACAGAACTAACCAACCTCCACCCAACTTCCTGGACAAGGGGAGCAGATCTGGGGTTCCGGAGGTAAGAGGGAGGCAGGTGTGCCCTGGCTGAGTCAGCAAACTCTGAGTCAAGCCCCAGCTCTGCCCTTCTCTGGGCCTCAGTTTCCCCATCGGTACAGTCAGACAAGAGTCCTGCTGGTCCCTCAGGCCAAAACCAGAGAAGCTCTGGACTGAGCAGGACCCCTGCTCCAGGGAAGGGTGGAGAAGGACCTGATGCCCGCGGGGCCATCTCTGCAGGTGGCGCCTGGGTGGCATACAGAGCTACAACCCTGAGCAGATCATGCTGAGCGCTGCGGTGCGCCGGACCAGCCGAGACGTCAGCATCATGAAGGAGAAGCTCATCTTCTCAGGTGTGCAGCCCCGCAGACAGGCTGAGACGGGCCCTGAGCTTGGTCCTCTGTACCCCACACATGCACACAGGTGTGTGCACACACATTCACACGCAGCACATACAGGCAGGGACTCGGCATGGACACACATATACCCAGCCAGCTTCACGCCCACACGCAAATGGAGGCCCCCGTACACATACAGAAACACATACCCGCCCACGTGCAGTCATGAACTCCAGGTCCTTGGCTCAGTGTCAGCCCCATGGGTGGTGGGCAGGGGTGATGGGTCACGGCTGGGGAGGAGTCTGCTTTGAAGGCCCATCCCCCTTTGCCTGGTTCATAGAGACCCCACAAATATTGATTTCACCCCTGCTTGTTGCCCACCCCTGCTGACATTCCCAGTCTGATGGAGAGGCAGCTGGATAAACAAACGCATGGGAAATTGGGTGTCACTCGATCTCTAACAGATGGGATGCTGAGCCAGAGTGGGGTGCACAGGAGGAGAAGGTGGTCAGAGCTCCCTGGGGCAGTGAGGAAGGTTTGAGGGCCCACTTTGCAAGGAGGTGACGTAGCTGAAACGGGAAGGATGGGCCTGGATGATGGGTTTGAGGTGAGGGCTGGGCGAGCAGAGGGAAGGAAGGGCATTCCAGGCAGAACAGCTTGTGTTCAGAGGAAGTGAGGCAGCACTGCTTGCCGGGGCACCAGGAACTAAGTCTGACTCCATGTGGCTTGAGGGGAGAGGCCTCTGGCTGGCTCACCCCAAGATGGCACTGGGGAGGCATGCGGGCCTCGAGTTTGCGATCAGGAGCTCGGGCTTCATTCTGAAAGCAGAGGAGAGTCGTGGGCAGATTTGTGTTTGTTACCATAGGGCTGTAACAAAGTACCACAGACTGAGGGGCTTAGACAACAGAAATTTATTGTCTCACAGTGCTGGAGGCTAGAAGTCCAAGATCGAGGTGTTGGCGGGGTCGGTTCGTTCTGAGGGCCATGAGGGAAGGATCTGGTCGAGGCCTCTCTCCCTGGCTTGTAGACGGTCACCTTCGTGTTTACACAGCATTCTCTCAGAATGCATCTGTGTCCAAATTTCCCCTCTTTATAAGGACACTAGCCATATTGGATGAGGGCCCACCTGAATGACCTCATCTTAACCAGTTACATCTGCAACGACCTTATTTTCAAATAAGGTCACATTATGAGGTACTGGGGGTTAGGACTTCCAACATACGAATTTTGGGGGACACAATTCAACCTATAACAAGTGTGGAGGGTGGATCAGAGGCAAGGAAACCAATAATTCAGGCAAGAGACCTGGGCATGGGAACAGACGGGAGAGATCTGAGAGAGAGATAGGACCTGGATTCAAATCCCAGCTCTGTCCTCAATTAGCTGTGTGAACTGGGCACATGATCCAACCTCCCTCAGCATCACACTCCACCTGTTAAATGGGCTAGCTCTCCCTCATGGGGTACTGGTGAGGGTTAGCATCACGCCCGGCCAAGGGGTGCTTGGTCAACACTGCTTGAATGAATGGGAGCCAGTGGGGGTGACTGTGGGTTTGGGGCTGACTCCAAGGATCATGTGCACATCCACTTACTTATTCACTCCTTTTTTATTAATTCCTTCAATAGATGAATGCCAGGCACTGTCTTAGGTGCCTAGATACAGATTCTTGCCTGTGAGGCACTTACATTCCTCCTACCTTCTCTCAAAAAAACCTCCTCCTCCTGGGAGCCTTCCCTGAGCACCGAGGCTGGGTTGGAGTGCCTCCCCTGGGGTCCCACAGCCCTCTGACCACACTGGGGAGCTCCTGGAAGGAAGGGCCAGTCCAGGGCACCTGGGGTTCGCAGGCTCCTGCACTGTGCCTGCCTGCAGAAGTCAGAAGGGACAGGCAGAATGAATGGAAGGCAGGAGGCCAGCCCCTAGGCCTGGCAGGTTCTGCCCATCCAGCCCCCGCCTCTCCTGCAGGGCTGAAGGCCATTGACTGAGTACCTCCTGAGGAGTGGGCCACAGTCCTCACCCCCTGCCCACTCCAGGTTGAGAGGTCCTCCCCAGAGACCCTCAGCCCCACCAACGCACCCTGAGTCCCCTCAGGGTGGGCTCAGCTCCACTCAGCAAACCTTTCCTGAGCCTCTGCTCTGTGTCCAGTGCTGTGCCAGGCACTGGGGACACCGATGCCCAGACCTCACTTGTCCTTGAAGTGCTCCAGTCGGTGGGGGCCACAGACAGTGACAGTATAGGATGTGATGGGACAGGTGGAAGCAGGGGCTAGGGTGGCCATGAGGAGGCCCCATCCCAGCCTGGGGGGGCTCAGGGGAGGCTTTCAGGGGGCTGCAATAACAGAGATGAGAAGAATTGGGCCCGATTTTGAGAAAAGGGGGTGTTGATGGGGAGGTCACTCCCAGGAGAGGGGCCAGTATGTACAAAGGAGAGTAAGTGCCCGGGGTGCCAAGCTCAGGAGGGTGTAGATGGTTTTCTGTGGCTGGAAAGTGCAGTTCCAGGGAGAGCAGACTGAGGGTGTTTGCAGAGACCAAGGGGGGCCTTGAATGCCGAGCTCAATACCAAACCTGCACCCAGTGGTTTCATTAGCCTCCAGGTGCCTTACCAGGACTTGGTGCAGGCCATCCTTCCCACTGCACCTGGCGGCCATCCTTGTCAACTCCCCCTCCCCCACTCACATTCTGCCTTCCTCTGGCCCAACAGAGATCAGCGATGGCATGGAGGTCTCCGATGAGCTCTCTGTTTGTTCAGACAACAGTTACGACACATACGCCAACAGCGCCACCACCCCTGTGGACCCCCGAGGGAGGGGCAGCCGCGCCAAGACCTTCACAGACCGGAGTGGGCGTTAGCTGAAGACCTGTCTGTCCCAGCCTGTACCAAACGTGGAGACCAGGAACCCAGGAGAGCTGGCAGGAGCATATCTGGACTTGGAGTGCTCTGGGAGCTGGCTCCAAGGCCTCCTCGTTGGCTCCAGCCTCTTGTCAGCCATGGCCTCTCTTGGAGGGGGCACCCCTCTCCCCTGAGGCCCAGGTGGGCCAGGACTCCAGCCTCTCAGATGCCCCTGCAGGCCTGGGGCTCCCTCTGGGAAGTTTGGGGCCCGGGGCCTGGTCCTCCCTCTTAGGCCCTCCTTGCATCGTGATCTGGAAGCTTTGATGGGTCACTGGGCCATCCCATGCCCCCTGTGGATGGAGGATGTGGATGCCCACGTGTGTCCGTCCTCCTGTCCATGCTGTGAGGCAGCTGACTTCTCTGTGTTTCTCCTGCCTTGAGGGCCTGGGCAGGGCCTCCACCGTCAGCAGCTCTGCTCCTCACGTCCATCTCAAAGCACAAGGAGGTTCGGCCCAGGAGAAAGCCTGCTGTGGTGGTGGAGACACTCCTCCGCCCCCACCAGCCTCCCACCGCCGCCATCCCTGCCCCAGGAGAGGGCCTGAGCCATGTCCTGTAGGAGCAGCTAGAGATGCCAAAAGGGCAGGCTCAGGGCTGCTCGATCCTGTGCCCAAGTGTCCAACAGGCGTCTGGGGCAGAGTGGCCTGGAGTCCACAGACTGACATGACTTCAAGTTTCCACATCAGTGGCCAAAGGGCAGGGGCCATCTGGGAAAAGTGTTCTGGGCATGTACAAGGGTGGGTGTGTGGCCAAGGAAGCCTGCAGTGGAGGGAGCCCGAGGGGCCTTGGCCAACATGATTAATGCTGCCATCTTGACATGTGTCCTCTCGGATTTGTCCGTGTGGGGGGCGGGGGGACAGAGCTTGCTGGGTTTGAGATTCAGTTTGGGCCCCATCATTTGAGGAGGAACCATTCTCAGAAATGAATGGGAGAGTGGCAGGGTGGCTGAGCCCTACCCTGCGTCACCATGGCACCAGGGGTTCCTTAACAGCCCTGGGGGGGGAACCAGTACCCCTATATTGTGGTGGGGGAGACAGTCCTGGAGAGTTAAAATGACCGTCCAAGGTGACAGAACTTAGAACAGGTAAAGCCAGAATCCCATGCATGCTCTTGCCCCAGTGTGTCCATGCGCCTTCCATAAGCAGCGGGAATGGCATGGCAGGTGGGGAGGGCTTCTGGGTCCCATACAGGCCTGGGCAGTGGGACTAGCAGGTCCCCTCACGGCCACATGGAGGCTCTGAGCCCCTGGCCTATGGAGGGACGGGCCCTCAGCCAGCAGATGCCTCTCCCCCATGGTGGCGGTCTGGCTTTGACTTCTCAGGGCTTTGGACCTGACCGAAGAGGGCCCACCCCCATTCCTGCCACAGTGGGGCACCTGGGCTGAAAGCTAAAATACAGCCCCTGAGACCACAGATGTCCCTTCCTGTCTTTCAGTCCTTGGACCTCTGCCCTCTGCCCCCTGTGGGAAGGGCTTGGCAGCAGAGTCAGGGCAGGTCTGTAACTCCCATCTTTGTCCTACGAGTCTGCGTGGTCTTGGGTGTGTCCTAAGGGAGAAGGAGGTGAACCCCTGCTCCAGCCTGCATTAAATAAAAGTGGTGCCTCCTGAAAGCCAAGGGGTGTGTCTCTTCTCCAAACAGGGGTCTTCTGGAAAGAATTCTTGGGGTCTTAGTGATTCTGACACCTTGGAGGAAAGAAAAAGAAACTGCTTCCAAATGTTGGAACCCGGACTGGGCCCCCCACATTAACCTCTAGGACTGCCCCTCCTTTCTCCTCACTGAATAGCTGGCAAGTGCTTCCCTTCCTGGGGCAGAGGTCAGCTCCCACCTCTCCCTGGGCGCAGGGAGTATGAGTGCAACCCAGAACAGCTGGGTCAGAAGTGGGGTACACGGCCCTACCCAAAATGCCCCAACAACCTCCTCTTCACCCTCCTGCAGGCCCACCTGGGAAAGCGGATTTGAGCTTTCATGCTGGCCCCTCCCTGTCCAGGAAGTGCCCCTGACCAGGGTGTCCCAGCCTCCTGGCTACACCTGGGCAACTTGAGATATCCCGGAATCTTCAGGAGGGGGTGGAGGGGGCTGGGAGTTCTGAGTAGAACAGCCAGTCAGAGTTCCACTCTCCCCACGGCCCTACACTGTACCCCCCAACTCCCCAGTGCAGAGGCAGTCCAGCTGCTTCCCCTCACCCCAGACAATGGAGGGAGGATGGAGGCCAACCCCAGTGGGGCAGATGGCCAGGCCTTCTCCACCCTCAGCTGAGCCACAGCCTGTGGTCAACCCTGGCTCCTGTCCCTTGACCTGAGGGATTACTGAGAACCCCGCCTTCCTGATGTCCACCCCATGTCCTCCCCTTGTCTGTGGAGGACAGCCTGACTGCCCATTCACAGGGAAACAGGGGACGGGTCCCCTCCCCTTCCTGCCACCCCCTGCAGACCCACTCCTTCCTTCCTCCCTTGGACCTGAGCGGGTGAGGCCTCCCCCAGGCTGAGCCGGCCCTCCATCTCCTCTAGGGCCCTCCGTGAACCCTCAGCCCCTCCTTCCCAAGTATACATACAAAGGTGCCCGACTCTCTCACATCCTTTAACAAACAGTAACACATACCACCCTTTTTTAGGGCGAAGGGATATACGCCATTTCCTGGAGCAGGGTCCATGGAACAGACTATCCTGCCAGGCCTCGGGACACACACTTGGCCAGCATCACAGTGACCCCTCCCATCAGGCTCCTTCCACAAACTCGACCTGCCTGAGGCTGGCCAGGATGGCCCCTGCAGCACACGGGCCTCACTGACTCCACATGGCACATGGCTTTCACTCACAAACCCTCTCTAGTGTCACAGCAATGCTATACCATAGGCAGAGCAGGAATCATGATTCTCTCTCCTGATGAGATGAAGGGCCGGGGCCAAGGGGTGGGCAGTGATCTGTGAAGGGCTACACGGCACATGAGCACCAGGCCCCAGGTGCCCCGGGCCCATCCGGACTCTTGTCAAGGCAACCTCCTCCCAAACTGCTGTCCTTGTCCATGAAGCCAAATCCCCTCCCCCGCCCCATGGACTTCAGGTCCTGCAGCCCTTTGTAGAGGCAGCAAACGATCAGGCACCAGCCTACGGAGTGGCTTCCCTCTGGCTCCAGGAGGCCAAGCTGACCCAGAGCTGCCTCATTCTCCTCCACCCCAACAGGCCTGCCCAGTTCCACCACGCCCCGCCCCACCGGGCCCCCTCCAAGGCAGGTGCATTGTTGAGTGAAAACCACCCTGACTCAAGCCAGACCACAGACAGAGGGCCACATGCTGTCCACACACACCACACGGTCCATGGAGACACAGACCCATCATGCATAGACAGACTGCTGTCACAAAGAAATTATCACATAGAGACACAAAGAGATGCGGACACACAAGGCATATAACCAGACACACCAAGTCCCACAACGACACGTCTGCTGTCAAGCAGGAACACAGACACAGCACAGAGTCACACAGAGGCAGGAGGGAAACCTAGACCTCTAAGCCGTGCAGTCACATTCTTGGTCACACACCCACCCCAATGCTATGCCGTCACCGTGTCCCATGCACTCCCACACTCCCACACCGGTACCCTGCAATGCCTGCACGCTCACAACCACCAGATTACACCCTGTCTCCCTGGGGCAGGCAACCCCACACACACACCACCCTCACACCTGTGCATCGTTCAGGTGCACGGCTCACGCCAAGTCACCCTCAATCCAGGCACACAGATCCTGGAGATGTACATAGTTGATTCCACGCATACTCCTGCCTCCTCCCTCTTTCCTTCCCTGCCAGGGCTGGTCCAAGAGTGGAACAAAAGCCCAGCGTCCCCTCCTCCCCTTTTCTCCCCTCCCCTCCCCCCTGGCGTCCAGCCCCTTTGTCCTCCTGCAGCTGAGCCTGAGCAGAGTCCGGGCAGAGCGGCAGGGACACTGGAGCTCAGGCTGCCCAGGACAGACAGGAGTGGTCCCTGTGAGAGCAGCAGCTGCGGGCACCTGGGAGAGGGCGCGGCCAGGTAAGTGCCAGGTACCTCGGGGGCGGGACTTAGGACACGGGGCTGCCCTGGCTGTGTGGTGTCTACAAGTCTGAGCGTGTGTTTCTGTGAGAGGGTGTAGGTGTGAAAAAGAGACAGGGTGGCATGTCAACTTCTAGGGGCCGGGTCACTCAGTCCACATCAGGACCCAAGGCTTAGGGCGCCTAGACTCTTAGCTGGGATGGGAGAACGCCGGATCCAGCCCCACCTGGGAATCCTCACCTTCCTTGTTCCAACTACACATCCTCCGGCCCCCGGACTGGGAATCCCAGGGTGGGAACTGGGTCCGATGTTCCCGTGTGTCCACAGTGCCCAGAGCCATAGACGGCAGTGACATGAATGAAAAAGTACTTGTGCACTCCCCAGGAGGGGACTCCCTCCTCCCCTAGTCAGCCCCGTGCCAGGGGACTTCTCTGCAGGCAGAAGCCCCTCCTCATGCTGATAAGTCTGCCTCCTGGATCTCAGCTCAGAGTGCGGCCACTTCCTCAGCCAGGGGAGAAGAGAATGGGGGCAGCATGCTCTGATGACTTCTCTCACCTCCCTTCGCTGGTCCTGGGCTGCTCCTCGGGACACGCCCCCACTCTAGCAAGTGTGGCTGAGCTGCTAGGCGCAGGGTCTGGAGCCAGGTGGGTTCAGAGCCCAGCCCTTCTACTTGGGCAAAGTAGTTAGCTTCCCGGGACCCTGCCCATTTCCTGTGATTCTGAGGCAGGGGACCCACTGGTCATCCACTGCCCAGGATGACCCAGGCACGATCAGTGAAAGCCAGGGTGACACTGGGCAAGATCTGATCTCCAGGGCAGAGCGGTCTCAGAGGAGGCAGAGCAGCTAGGGTCAGGAGAATGGAGGGAGAGGCAAGGGGCAGAGGCCAGCGGTGCGCACCCCTAGAGTAAGTTGCCACATAAAGGAGTGAGCTCCCTGTCCCTGGAGGTGTCTGTTCTAAACAGCCAGATCACAACCAGCACAGTACAGCCCTTCAGTCTATCGGGTGCTTTCACGAACACCCCTCCTTCGATCCTCACAGCACCTCTGAAGGGCAGGTTCCCTCTGCGTGCTCGTTTGCTCACGACAAACTTAAAACAGAAGGGTGAGGGGCTCTAAAGAAACTTCTCAGGGCTGTGGGGATCCAGTGAAATGCTGTACAAAAAAGCACCTCGCACATGTGGCGTGCTCCCTTTCTCTTCAGTGAAAGCAACGTCAGGAAACGTTTGTTGAGTTTGTACTATGTACCCAGCACTTTTCATGCATCCCATTTAACAGTCACAGCAACCCTGTGAGGTAGGCCTTATGAGCCCATTTCAGATGAGGAAACTGAAGAGGAGTCACACAGGTCACACAGCGAGTCAGTGATAGAGGTAGATTCGAACCCGGATCAGTCCTCAGAGCCAGCTCTTTTCCCTTCCCCACAGCGCTTCCTTGAGAACACAGAGAACTCACTAGAGGGCCAAATGCCCTCAGCCTGGGCTCTAATTTCATGCTCTCCCTCCCTCTGGGCCTTTGCACAGGCTGTTCTCTCAGCTGCAGACTTCCTCCCTCCACTTCCTTCTCTTCACCTGGCTAGTCTTACCTATCCTTCTCAGTCTGAAGGTCCCCTTGCCAGGGACACCGTCCCTGACTCCCCTCCAACTGGGTTTAGTGCCCCTTCTATGAGCTCTCCTAATACTCTGTCTGGTGGTCTAGTGGTTAAGATTTGGCACTGTCACCACCACGGCCCAGGTTCGTTTCCTCGGCAAGGAACCACACCACCTGTCTGTCGGTTCTCATACTGTGGTGGCTGTGTGTTGCCGTGATGCTGAAAGCTGTGCCACCAGTATTTCAAATACCAGCAGGGTCACCCACACTGGAGAGGTATCAGGGGAGCTGCCAGACTAAGCCACACTAGGAAGAAGGACCCGGCCACCCACTCCGAAAAAACTGGCCATGAAAATTCTATGAATAGCAGCCGACCACTGTCTGATATAGCACCAAAAGATGAGAGAATGGTGCAAAAAGACTGGGCAGGGTTCTGCTCTGCTGTACACAGGGTCGCTACGAGTGGGAATCTAAGCCACAGCACCACCACCACCAATACTCTGTACTTCCCTATGGGACCCCCGCCAAGCTGTGAGCTCCAGGAGGGGAGGGACTATGACTGTCTTGCTCACTGCCTGGCACAGAAAAGTCTCTCAATAAATACCGTTTAATATATTCACTCGACCTTGAACAGGTTTTGAGCACCTACAATGGGCCAGATTCTGTGCTGCCGGGGGAAGGGCAGATATTTAATAGACCCATCCGAGTTTGGTCAATGGGAAGCGCCTAGAGGAGATCCGCAGGAGACCCGGATGGGGTGAGGAGAGGGAGGCAGAGTTATACCCCCACACACACTGGGTCTCTGTGGGGTAGCCTGAATCCCTCGACCAAAGGCTACAGCTCCTGTCAGGGGCCCTCCCTAGACAGATATTTTGAGCACGTCCCAGTAACCTCCCAGCCCTCTCCTTTCAGACCTGGGAGAGGTAAAATCTCCCCGCTGTTGGTGGCCACGTGGCACTGCTCTATCCCTTGGGGGGGGGAGTCCCTAAACACTGTCTACGCTTTTGTAAATCGCTCCTTTATTAGACTCTCCTCAAATTACCCCATTTGAGAGCGTGCCATCTGTCTCCTGCTGACACTGATAGGAAAAAGCTTAGCGAGTCTGAAGAACAGAAAGGGCAATATGGCTGAGTGGGGAAGCCAGGGAGAAAAGGTGGTACAGCTCAGGCAGGGCCCAGCCCTTCAGGTAGGCAGGGACTAGATCGCTGCAGCCATCAGGAACCCGGCTGGGTGGATGGAAGGAAGAGTGGTTGCCGAATGAAAGCGCACTCGTTACGTTCACGGACGCCTGCATGAAAAAACTAGTGAAGAAACGGGGGAACGAGTGGATGGGGGCCTCCCGCCCTCTAATCCAGCCCCGGCCACGCGGATCTCCCGACGCTATCTGTGTTCTCTACCCAGCAGGATGCGGGAGAGCCCCGTGCCGGAGGAGTCGGAGCCGGGCTCCGGGGCGCCGTGCGCGGGCTCCTGCCACGCGCAGCGCGTCCTGCAGACCCTCAACGCTTACCGGCGGAGCGGCACCCTCACCGACGTGGTGCTGCGCGCCGGCGGCCGCGACTTCCCGTGCCACCGCGCGGCGCTCAGCGCGGGCAGCGCCTACTTCCGCAGCCTGTTCGCGGCCGGGCGGCCCGAGCGCGGCCTGGCCCTGGTGCCCGTGGCGCCCGAAGCTCCGGGTGGGGGGCCCACCGGGGCGGCGGCGGCGGCGGCGGCGGCGGCGCTGGCCGTGGTGCTCGACTACGTGTACGGCGCGGGCGTGCGGCTGCGCGCCGAGGACGAGGCGGCCGCCGTGCTGGCGCTGGCCGAGCGGCTGGGCGTGGCGGGCCTGCGGGAGGCCTGTGCGCGCTTCCTCGAGGGCCGCCTGCGCGCCGCCAACAGCCTGGCGCTGCGCCGCGTCGCCGCCGCCTTCTCGCTCACCTCGCTGGCCGAGCGCTGCGGCCGCGTGCTGCGCCAGGCCTTCGCCGAGGTGGCGCGCCACGCCGACTTCCTGGAGCTGGGGCCCGACGAGGTGGTGGCGCTGCTGGCCGACCCGGCGCTGGGCGTGGCGCGCGAGGAGGCCGTGTTCGAGGCGGCCATGCGCTGGGTGCGCCACGACGCGCCGGCCCGCCGAGGGCAGCTGCGGCGCCTGCTGGAGCACGTGCGCCTGCCCCTGCTGGCGCCCGCCTACTTCCTGGAGAAGGTGGAGGGTGACGAGCTGCTGCAGACCTGCGGCGAGTGCCGCCCGCTGCTGCTCGAGGCCCGCGCCTGCTTCATCCTGGGCCGCGAGGCCGGCGCGCTGCGGGCCCGGCCGCGGAGGTACGGCCCCTCGCCCCCCTTGCCTCCTGCCCTCCGTCATTCCCGCGTTCTTCAACCGCTCCCTCATTCTACCGTCATCCTTTAATTCAGTCACTTGATCGTGTCTTTTAAAAAAATTTAAAAATTCAGTCATTCATTCAGCAAACATTTCATAGGCTTGGTGCTGGGAATTCAGCCCTTGAAGAGTTAACAGTCCAATGAGGGAGATGCAGGGATCTCACACCTTGCGCACATTCTTTTTCTTGCCCATCTATCCATAATTCTGAGTGTTCCCTCTGTGCAGGTCTTTTGCTGGGAGACCGGGACTCGGCAGTGATTTGGAAACACCCTTTATGCTCCGGGAGCTCAGACTAGTAAGGGATATAAATAGGCAGGGCCTGGGGAAAAAAATGAGAGAGACTTACTCCCACCCCTGGAACGCCATGCCGCGAGACTTTGGGTGGAGTAGTCTGAGATGGTGTGTCACCCTCCCAGGGATAGAAGACAGGGATGCCTCTGTCTTACTCACCACTGTATGTCCAACACTAAGCTCAGGTCCTGGTACAAAGAAGATGCTCAGTATTTGTCAAAGGAATTAGGTAGGAAACCAGTGGCTAAAGGGTTTGGAAATTCTGGTGGGGTCAGAAGACTGAGAGGTCAGTGGGAGGGGAGAATGCTTTGCTGAAAGGGTGTGTAGCCTGGTTTAGTGGAATTAGTGATTAGGGTATGGATTTAGGAGATGGTTATAGGAGGAGAAGGGCAGTGGAATTAGTGCAGTCGGGGATGGAAGTCTGAAAAGGGAAAGAGAATGGATTAGCGTCAGACAAACCTGGGCTTGAATTCCAGCTCTGACACTTATTGACTACATGACTCTGAGCAAGCCAAACTCTGTGAGCCTCAGTTTCCTCCTCTGTAAAAAGAGTAATAGTCACTGTCTAACAGAACTGTCATAAAGATAAACCAGGTGATTTTTCTAGAGAAGGCTAAGGGCTCTGTAAAGATTCCTTTCCTGAAATTTAGAGGTCAGTAGAATGGGGTAAGGATTAGTGACTCTCTTCCCATCAATAGCCAGAGGGGAGGTTGGAAGTGGCGGAGTCCAGCATGGGGAAGGGGGTGCCGGGGACGGACGAAGCGCCAGAGGGCATGAAAGGGCAGCAGGACCGTACGGAGTGGTCAACGAGAGGGTGAGAGAGGGGCGCAACTTGGGTGCGGGTCAACGGGCATTGGGCTTATCCCCACACCAGATTCATGGACCTAGCTGAAGTGATCGTGGTCATCGGCGGTTGTGACCGTAAGGGGCTCCTGCAGCTGCCCTTCGCCGACGCCTACCACCCAGAGAGCAGGCGCTGGACGCCACTGCCCAGCCTGCCGGGCTACGCGCGCTCGGAGTTCGCCGCCTGTGCTCTCCGCAATGACGTCTACATCTCCGGTGAGGGCGGGGCCGCAATGGAAGCCCCACGGGATTGGCTCATCGCCTCCTGCGCGCCGCCCCCTTTGTTTTTACCTCTAACCGGGAGGTGGGGGGGGGTGTTCCTGATAATCTACCGTTATTGGCTGAAATGGGGGTCCTGCAGAGCCAATCACTCGTGTGACTCCGCCCTTTAGTCAGCAATGTCCGCTTCAATTCGTATTAGTATTAATCACTTCTCTTTATCTAGGCTACTACGTGCCTGGCATTACGTTAAGCAGCTTACATTAGTTATTATTTAATTCCTCCTCTAACCCCATTTTACAGATGAGAAAACAGGCTCAGAGAGGTTAAGAATTTCCCCATTGTCTCAAAAACGGCAAAAGCTAGGAGGAACACAGATCTGTTTGATGCTAAGGGACTGTGCCCTCCTTGAGATTAAAGCCCTAGAGCCTCAGAGAATAAACACAGCCCCTGCTCCCCTGGAGCACCCTGGAGAGCAGGAGACGGAGACTTCACTTCACCACCAGGCAGAAGTTGATGGGAGCTATCCAAGTCCTCAGATGATCCGGAATCCCACTCGGAATCTGGCCCAACTTCATGGAAAGGATGACTTTTCAGCTGGACCTTGAAAGTCGGAGGGAACAGCATAGGCAAAAGCATGGAGGCAGGAACCTGCAAACGAACCCCGGGGTACTGAGGGGTTTGAAGTGCAAGTTGAGTGTATCTGGGAGAGGAGGGGAAGCTATTGTAGCTGAGGCACGAAAGGGATTCTGGAGCCAGATCAGGCAGGCTTTACTCCAGGCCTAGGTAGACTGCACTTGACATTGTAGGAAGCTATGGGTGCCTGGGAAGGATAAGGAGCAGAAGAACGAGACAGGAAGGCCTTAGAGACTAGCCAGGCCACACTTTATTACTAGACAACTTATCCAAGGACACTGACGGCCTCTGAGCAACATGCAGGGCCTCTGCTGGGTGCTGCTGAGAATACACTGAGGCAAGGGCTACAAGACAGAGATGTGGCTTGGGTTACAGGCTGAGGCTGAGGGGTGCAGTCAGGGTTGTCCCTGGGGAGGCTACTCCTGAGAGGTGAGTCCCTGATCAGGAACCCCAGGCAGCCAGGCACGGGGAGGAAGAGCCCACAGCCTGCATCCCCAGTGCCTGGCCCCATAGGACCTACCAATGCCGAGCTTGGGGCACTGGAAGGTCTGGTTCTGGTCATTGCTCTGGCTGTGAAAGGCCTTGGCCTTTAGCATGTCATTCCTGGTCTCTAAGCCTCATCTGAGTTTCTCATCTGTAAACTGGGTATGATAATCCCAACACCTCAAGGGGGGATGAGAACAGACCTGAAATCATGAAGGTGAAGGCAGCAGTGAGCAGGATTATTGGGTCACCTTCTCCCCATCCCCGCCCCAGTGCAGGAGCTCTGCTTCCTCTGTGCCCCAGCAGATTCCTGATCCTTGTCTTGGGCACCCTTTGCACTCCTACCTTCATTGGAGTTCTAAGTGCCTCCCTTTTGGCTTCCCTGAGCACAGAGCCTGGCACACCACCACAAGGCACCCAGTGAAGACTAGTTCCTTCTCCCTGATTCTCTCAGGCCTCTCCTCTCAAGAGTCCCTGCCTGTTGTCCTACCTGCTGACCTTCCCAGCACTCGTTCAAAGCACACTGTCTAGGTCACAGGCCCAGAGTCTCACACCAGCCCAGGGGAAAGTCCGTCTTGCTGTCTGGCCTTAACCCTTCCTTTGTTCCTGGGGGCCTTGTTTCTAGCTCTTTGGGGGAGGTGGGGATAGCAAGAGGGCCAGGGGGCAACAGCTGCTTCTCTCTCCCCAGGAGGCCACGTCAACAGCCGTGACGTGTGGATGTTTAGCTCCCATCTGCACACCTGGATCAAGGTGGCCTCCCTGCACAAGGGCAGGTGGAGGCACAAGATGGCAGTCGTGCAGGGCCAGGTAGGGACACGCAGCAGCTGCTGCCCTGGGGCCCAAGGTACAGATCTACCATCATCCTGGGGGAAGGCCCTCTGAGGCCCTCTCTTTGTAAGAAGGGATCTGAGGCCCCAAAAAGGAGAGGGACTTGCCCCAGGTCACATAATAATGCTAATGCTAATAATAATAGTAATTACTGTAATAGTACAGCCTAGCAGTCAAGGGTGTGGCTCTGGGGCCAAACAGCCTAGGTCTGAATCTTGACTCTACCACTTAAGACCAAAAAAAAAAAAAATCTGCCCAGTATCCTTGTAAGTAAGCTACATCCCGAATTCAGAAATGCAAATAAAAGTGATTCTTAGAATCATTTAAGAGGCGGTAAACCCTTAATAAATTACTAGCTATTATTATTAAGTATCAGCTTGGTGCAGGTATATTACAGATCTAATCCGCATTCAGTACTCATCCTCGAGACCGATCTCATTAGCCCCGGTTGATAGAGGGCACCTGCTAAGGGAGGCTCAGTAATTGGGTGGAGGTCGCCCAGGCGGTGGCGGCGCTGGGATGCGCCCAGGTTGACCTGGCCCTTACGCTGGGGTGGAATAGTCTCCCGCACACAGCCGGAGGTGGTGGGGCCGAGACGCAGGCAGCCCTGACGCCCGACGCACCGGCCCTTGTCCTCACTCGCAGCTGTTCGCGGTGGGCGGCTTCGACGGCCTGCGGCGCTTGCGCAGTGTGGAGCGCTACGACCCCTTCTCCAACACCTGGGTTGCCGTGGCACCCCTCCCGGAGGCTGTGAGCTCGGCCGCGGTGGCGCCCTGCGCCGGCCAGCTCTACGTGATCGGGGGCGCGGGCCAGGACGGCGTCAGCACGGACAAGGTGGGCGCGGAGAGGCCGTTGGAGGCCTGCTGTGTGCCGGGCGCAGAGCTGGCGCCTTCGTGTCATCGTGCGTTTTCTCACTTAACCCCGTCAACAGCCCTGAAGAGTCACCCCCATGTTTCAGGCAAGGCAGTGAGTTCAGAGAGATGACCCCAAGGTCACCCAGCGGGTCAGCAGCACAGTTGGACCCAAATGTTTGGGCTGGTGCCATGTGGTTTCATAGATTTTAAAAATTAAGTGAGGGCAAGGGTGGGATTAGTTAAAATGTTTTTCCTCCATTCAAAAAATACACTCATTATTGAAAATTTAGAAAATACAGAAATAGGGCCGGCCGGTGGCTTAGTGGTTAAGTGCGCATGCTCCACTACTGGCGGCCTGGGTTAGGACTCTGGGCGTGCACCAACGCACCGCTTCTCCAGCCATGCTGAGGCCCTGTCCCACATACAGCAACTAGAAGGATGTGCAGCTATGACGTACAACTATCTACTGGGGCTTTGGGGGAAAAAAGGAGGAAGATTGGCAATAGATGTTAGCTCAGAGCCGGTCTTCCTCAGCAAAAAAAAAAAAAAAAAAAGAGGATTAGCATGGATGTTAGCTCAGGGCTGATCTTCCTCACACACACACACACAAAAATACAGAAATAGAAAAAAACCCACCCATAATCCCACCACCTAAGGGTAACTACTATTACTGATAATATTTTGGTGCATTGCCTTCCAGGCTTCCTCTGAATTGAGTTTTGCTTTTCTTTTTTTTTTTTTTTGGTGAGGAAGATTAGCCCAGAGCTAACATTCCAATGCCAATCCTCCTCTTTTTGCTGAGGAAGATTGGCCCTGGGCTAACACCCATGCCCATCTTCTTCTACTTTATATGGGACACTGCCACAGCATGGCTTGACAAGCGGTGCATCGGTGCGCGCCCAGGATCTGCACTGTGGGCCGCTGAAGCGGAGCGCGGGAACTTAACCGCTATGCCACCAGGCCAGCACCAACTTTTGCTTTTCTGTTTCACTTTTGTGTTCTTACTGTTAGTAAACTTTTGCCTTCTGCTTTCTATTCTTCTAAGTAGAGCACTTTCCACGTGCTTAGCAACTCTTCACAGCCAGCATTTCAGTGTCTGTGTAACAGGCCACTGGGTGGACGAACCATAGTCTACTAATCTAATTTTCTGTTGTTGGATATTCAGGCTTTTTGTGGATAAAAACTAATCTTCATCGTGGCAGCGCCCTCCCCCCACTGATGGCGTCATAGGCCTGTGGCCCTGAGATCTGACTCTTTCCCAAACTGGGATTCTTCACCCCTTCTTATTCCCGGACCCCATTCCCCAGCACACCTTCCTGGAGCTGGCTAGGGGAACTGGCCCATTTAGTAGCCTCTTGTGCAGCACTGATTTGTTATAGGCCCTTCTGCAGGTCTCCAAGGAAACAACTGAAACAGGGAGTAAAGGTGAGCAGGCAGGTACAGATGTGAACCCTCAGAAATTGTGAAAGGCATCATAGACGCCCGTGGGCCTGGGAGGCCTGTGGACAGCTGTAGGAATGGGAGCTGGATGACACGCCAGCTGGAATCTGGTCATGACCTCAGAGCACAAGGGAAAGAGAAGGGGGTTGACAATGCACGCAGCCAGGAATACATCTCCATGGGGGACCTGCTCTGAGGACTCTCTATAGCACTAACGCAGACTTCTCCCTGGATCTTGAAAGATGAGGCTTGCCACACAGGGAGTCCAGGGATAGGGGCTAGAATGCAGAACCAGACTGAGTACACTTGAGGGCAGGGGCGATGGGTCTCCCCTACCCTCCCAGACTTCGCTAGCTCAGGCCTGGCGGACACAGGCAAATATTGTTGTGTTGATTGAGTCCCCCTCACAGAGGTGGGAGGGCATGGGCAGCAGGGCAGTTGGGGATGCAGCTTCACCACTGCTGCTCCTCCCACCCCTCAGGTGCAGTGCTTTGACCCCAAGGAGGACAGGTGGAGCCTGCGGTCCCCAGCGCCCTTCTCGCAGCGGTGTCTCGAGGCTGTGTCCCTCGAGGACACCATATATGTGGTGGGGGGCCTCATGAGCAGAATCTTCACCTACGACCCTGGCACAGATGTCTGGGGGGAGGCAGCTATCCTCCCCAGCCGTGTGGTAAGTGGATGCTCCTGGGCATGGGCCCTGGCACTGGTTCCATTCAGGAGAGTGGAGATCCACTTCAAAGGATCTGGATCTCAGAGGGAGTGTCTTGGTCTGACTCCCTGCTAGGCCGTTTTACAGTTTTCTAGCTTTGTTCTCACAATGATAATCAGCCTTGCTTTTCACATATGAGGACACTGGCCTTAGAGAGGTCGAGGCCCCAGCCCAAGGCCACCAGTTAGGCCACGTTAAGGCAGAGCCTGGAATCCCAGTTTGCAGTGCTGTAGCCTTGAGTGGAGAGCTTGGTCTAAATGATCCTGCAGTCTCTCCTGCCCTGAAGGCCCCCAGCTGGTAGCCAACTGTTGAGGGGTTGGGGGTGGAGAAGGGACTGTAAAGTTCCCCTGTTCCAGTGATGTCAGAGAAGGGAGGCCTGGCCCGGGATGCTCTGGCCCCTGCATTCCTTGCCTCCCCCACCTTCGATCTCCCTCCCCTGAAACTCCAGAGAGGCTATATAAGGGGTGTGGTTGGACTGGTGGTCCCTGCCAGTTCTGACCTTCCGTGATCCTAAGGTGGTGGTGGTGGTGGGAATTACTATTATCGT
Organism: Diceros bicornis minor; assembly: GCF_020826845.1. NCBI lineage: Eukaryota > Metazoa > Chordata > Mammalia > Perissodactyla > Rhinocerotidae > Diceros > Diceros bicornis. The sequence continues at coordinate 55,772,086 of NC_080746.1, forward strand.
TACTGAGGTGCTTACTATATTCCAGGCACTACGTAAAATGCTTTATATGCTCACCCCCATTAACTGTTAAGGGAACCTTATGAGGAAGGTACTGCTGTTCTTCTCACTTTGCAGATAAGGAGACTGAGGCCCAGAGAGGCTAAGTGACTAAGGCTATCGTTTAGGAAGGGTCACGCCAGAGCTTGAACTCAGGTTCTCCAATTTTCTGCCTCTCTGCCATCCAGACTGCCTGCTCATATTCTGTGTGTCAAGGTTTTGTTGTCTGGCCTGGCCAGCTAGGGACAGTGGGAGCCCCAGGCTGGACCCAGTAGCTGACTGTCTTTCTGTCTGTCCACCCAGGAGAGCTGTGGCGTGACTGTGTGTGACGGGAAGGTCCACATCCTTGGCGGGCGGGATGATCGCGGGGAAAGCACCGACAGGACCTTCACCTTTGACCCCAGCAGTGGGCAGGTGGAGGCCCAGCCGTCCCTGCAGCGCTGCACCAGCTCCCATGGCTGTGTCACCATCGTCCAGAGCCTGGGCAGGTGACTAAACTTGGACAGCCTGAGCCAGGGGGCAGAGAGAGAAGGGAGAACCCGGGCTCACCACTCTGCTCCCCTCCTGGCCTCCATGTAAATAGCCCCTTAACTTATTGCCCCCTTTCCTTGTAGAAATAAAACCTCGTTCAAAGGTTGGGTCTGTGTTCCGGCTCGAGCCTGCTTTGCCTGGAGAAGTAATGCCCAGTATCTTCTCCCTGCTTTGACTCCTTACAAAGCACCTTCATACGTTTCCTCATTTACTTTCACAATAGCAGTGTGGACATTTTTTTTTTTAATTTTTTTTTTTTTTTGTGAGGAAGACCCTGAGCTAACATCTGCCAATCCTCCTCTTTCTGCTGAGGAAGACTGGCCCTGGGCTAACATCTATGCCCATCTTCCTCCACTTTATATGGGACACTGCCACAGCATGGCTGGACAAGCAGTACATTGGTGTACTCCTGGGATCCGACCCGACAAACCCCGGGCCACCGCAGTGGAGCGCGAGCACTTAACCACTTGCGCCACCAGGCCAGCCCCTAGTATGGACATTTTTTTTTTAATTATGAAATATTTCATGCTTAAAAGAATATACATTGGGGCCAGCCCGGTGGTGTAGCGGTTAAGTTCGGGCGCTCCACTTCAGCAGCCTGGGGTTCGCGGGTTCAGATCCTAGGCACGGACTAATGCACCGCTTGTCAAGCCACGATGTGGTGGCGTCCCATATAAAGTAGAGGAAGATGGACACGGATGTTAGCCCAGGGACAATCTTCCTCAGGAAAAAAAAGGAGGATTGGCAACAGAGGTTAGCTCAGGGCTAATCTTCCTCACAAAAACAAAACAAAAAGCAAAATTCCTCAAACTTTCTGAAGCTAATAAAGATACAGAATACAACATTAAAACAAAAAAGTATATATTTTTGTATAGTTAAGAATAATAAAATATCTGTGTTCCCACTACCTAGCTTAAGAAATAGGTGGTTACAAATGCCTTTGTAGGACCCTGTCTATTCCCAAACCCACCCCTTCCCACACTCCTCCCATAGGTAATAATGATCCTTCAATTTCAGATTATCAGCACTTTTTATTTTTTTTTTTTAGTGAGCTAGTTATTAATATCAGTATCTTACAGAGAAGGAACTGCCTTAAAAAGATGAGAATTCGCCAAAGGCCACGTACTTAGCATGTGGCAGAGTCTGTGACTCTTAAGATTTCATGAAGCTTCAGAATCTATGAGGCACTCCTGGTCAGGATGGTTCTTTCTAAACCACCCTCTCCAATTCAAACACCTAGCAAGGACAGAGAAAATGAAAAGCCAGACAACTGAAACGACAGAGGCATAGCTTATAAGAAACCAAACATATCGAGGAGCAGAAACGAGAGAATACAAAATTCTGTGAGGAAAATTCCTGTGAGGAAGGCAGAAGCTTGAGCTCTGGGGTTTAGACTCTGGGAGGAAGGCCTTAGAAACAGGATCCAAAACGGCTCACTGCTGGAAGCCAGGGCCCAGGTAGGACTCCTCCACACAAGAAAGAAGCTGAAACAAAATACAACAAACCTAGGTAGCCTTGGGGTGGAGGCTCGCAGCAAACTGCGGGCCCAGGGTGGCAGGTGCCAGAGCCACAAGCCTGAGAACCCAGCCAGCCAGGCTCTGCACCTGGATCCCCAACGTCAACAGGGGGCACAAACCCTGATGCCATTATACGTACCCAGGTTGGCCTCGGGCTCTAGGGACAGAACATAAAACTGCTGGGTAAGGAGGGGTGAGCTCAGAGGGGAGAGACAGATTCTGCGAGGCAGAGGCCCAGCGGTTCAGGTTCTGTGCCTCTGTTTCTGAGGCCTAAGGGGCTGGCCAGACCCCAGCTGGGGCTCCCCTTCATTTGCACTCAGATTGCCTTTTTAAGAGCTGTCCTCTGCACCTGTCATCCCCTCCAGCACAAGGCCAGCCCCACACCCCTCCCATCTTCCAAAGCCCCAGGGCCCTGTGTGCAGGGTCTCTCCAGCTGGGGCTGGCCCGTCATAGCCCAGCACAAAGGTCCAGGTCCCAGCTGAGCTCCTACCCTCCGATTATCCCAGATTAGGGAGCCTGTCACCATCTGGACACAACTGATAATGGCAGAAGGGGGAGGGGTTTGGGGTAGAGGCCCAGCCCCTCAGAGCCTCTCTGCCCCCACCCCACAGATAACACCCAGGACAAAGCTTAGAAGGTGCCATATTGCTTGCCTACCCCTGCAAGAGCCCAAGTGGAAAAGTAGGGGCAAATCTAGAGCAAGCTCTCTCCAAGGACATGGTGGCCTCACCTGGGCTGGGTACTTCCTGTGTGCCAAGCAGACTGCTCCATTTCCCCTACGATGACCATTCGTGCCCTCAACGCTTTTTCGTGCAAGTGCCGATGCCCTTTCCTGCAGTCTGCCTGGGCCGACTCGACATCTCCACCCTGGAGCTGACCTCTCCCCTTGTGCCCCTTCCTTATCTGCCCCTCTTCCATCACCTGACATATGGCCAGGCCTTTATGTGTGATGTCTTTAGTCTCCCCTGACACACCCATAGGATGCCCTCTGAGGCAGGAAAGGTGTCAGCTTCATCTCTTGTATCCCCCAGTGCCTGGAACAAACCTGCGCCTCCCCTCCCCACCCCCCGAATACACTAAATCAAAGTTTCCTGGATTTCTATCTCATAATACCTGTGAGGTAGGTACAATTGCCCCCTCCCCTTTACAAATGGGCAAACAGAGACTCAGAGTTGTGAAGTGACTTGCTTACTAAGGTCACTGGGCTGGTGGGTGAGTGGTGGCAGAGCCAGGATTCCAACCTGGGTCCAGCTATCTCCAAAGCCTGCTCTTTCCATGTGGCCTCACCTAGGCTCTGCTAACCTAAGAAAACAGTGTTGAGGGCAGCCCAGGAGTTGTTTAGAGGTAGGAGATGTATCACTTCCACCATGGGAAATCCAGCCCAATGGGATATTGTCCCTGTCTTTGTGGGCCTCCAACTGGATAAGTGGAAACATGGTTCATGTCCCTGGTGTGTGAGGCTCACAGGAACACAAGCAAGTGGCACCCCATGTGTGCTAATTTCCTAGGACTACTGGTTAGATTGAGAGACCATATATGGAGGGTCTCCCTGGCTCCTAGTCCTCTGCTCTTTGGCCTCTCCCCCAAGCTGCCTGCTGAATGGGAGGGACTGTTACCATTCAGCGGGAGGCCAGACCCCAAGTCCTGAGCACTGACCCCTTAGCCACACAGGATTGCCATCCTCTCCCCAGCTGAGAACAGAGACTTAAGTCTTGGTATACCTTCAGAAACCATTGGACCCAAATTTAGTTTTTAAGTTTCTTTGAGCAGCTCTAACTATTTATAAGGACTAAACTGTTATTCTTTCTAATGGGCTTCAAGAACGATGAGAAAATTAACTTATTTTTTTAAAAAATAGAATGAAACTTATTCTATTTTATAATCACCATATGGTCTCATTTATAAATCTAAAATACATTATGAGATCTTGATGAACTTATTTTCCCTATATATTGAAAAACTTTGCTGTTTCATTATCCTAAAAATTATTTCATCTTATTCATCAATTATTCCCAACTATGCCAAACAAGATGATAAGAAAATGGAAGAATGATGGTATTGCCTAGAAGATGCAATAATGAAATAAACCATCACTATTATATGATCCTTCAGTTTCCATATTGCATTTCCCAAAGTATTGTATATATCATCTTTCAAGAAGGTACAAAAGAAATCCAGAGACATTGGTTGAGAATTAAGGGATTTTTCATTTTCTACTCATAACAATAAGAAAAGAAACTTGACAGAGAACATTTCACACTTATTAGACAAATCAGAAAATGAATGTTCTAGTCTTTCTCAAACTCAAGAATTGGTGAGTGAACAATATATTTCTAAAGACAGAAAGGAAATATGGTATTTTAAGTTAAGTCATTATTTAGTTAAGTCATTCAACAGGAAGGATTTCATCACACAATATTTTAAGACAAAAACCTGGACCATCCTGTTTTGCTAAAAGGTGATGTGACAATATTCATCTTTTATGATGCCTATGCCCTAAAATTTACTTGATACAGTTTGTTACAGTTCATAAGTGGAGAAATGCTGAAGGCAGTTGTGTACACAGGCGATTAGAGGGAAATAGATGCTGTAGAAATTTTTAAAAATTCATTGATTTGGTCATTTGAATTGATCTTTATAAATCTAAAAAAGAAAATGTTTTAAAATTATGAAGCAAAGAAAGTGCCTGTCCTGTCTTCAACAAAATTATGAGCCATTAAAAATTTTTAAAATATTGTGTGTTGACAAGTGCAAAAGAAAACAAACAAAAGTCCCAGAAGCAATGATAAGCTAGAGACCATTAGAAATCTGAAATCAGTAGTTACAAGATGAGTATGTTCCAGCTTCACACACAGCAGTTAAGGAGCATTTCATTGCATTCAAAGGATGTTGCTCATTTTGGCTACATATACCTTCGAGACAAGGAAAATATGAAATTGCTATGTTTTAATTCATATATATGTGTGTGTGTGTATATACACATTACATATTTTCATATATCTATGAATGGCAACTTTACTGAGATATAATTCACATAGCATAAAATCCACCCATTTGAAGGGTACAACTCAGTGGTTTTTAGTATAGACTTGTGCTGTTAATACTTGTTAAAATTTATAATAAAACTGTTTTCCACTATCCCTTTATTCTTACTTCTGTGAAGTATCTGTAATATGACTTAAAATATAAAGGTGGGATACCTCTTGGACCCAAACAGGAAAAAGATGACTCTTTTTCCTGATATATTGAGGGTAAAACCAGTGGGCAAGATCCTTTTCTCTGACAGGTAGGAAAGCAGCCCTCTTGCTGTGCTTATGGTCTCCCTTCCGCGCCCTCTAAAAAGCATAAATGTTCTTAATTAAAGGCCAGGGGAGCCCTACCCTCTCTATGCAATTTAGGATTCAAAGAGTCCAGCTCCGCTGGCTCACTGCACAAAGGGTGCCTGGTGCAGGCTGGTCATGGGGGCAGTCGATGGCCCAGCAGTGGGGGAGAGATGAATCCATCACAGCAGTACTCCCACTTGGTGGACAAAGGCCCAGCTGCACCTGGTTAGCGGAGCTGTTAGTACAATACAGGACTGAGCAGCAGAGGCGTGGTTTTATTTGAATTTCAGAGCTACTGGGGCTCCATCTTTTTTTTTAAATTGAGGGTTTGGGATCAGACAACTTGTTCCCAACCTAGAGTCTCATGTTATTTGTTTTCAAATCAGAAATGGGGATCTTGAGATATTCTAAATACTGTCCAAAGCCTGAGAGAAATCACACAGGGATGTACTGCACAGTTAAAATTGCTCTGAAATGAGGTTAGTACTGCAGTGGAATCTGCCCATTACAGGGATGTGGAAGACTAAATGAGATGTTCACAGCAGGCTCAGGGAATGTTAACAATTATCTTCTCACCATGCTCATGCTGCTTACCAAGTTATAAATACAGCTTTGATTAATAACAAATAGGGAAATGGTTTGTTTCATAGATAAAATATCAAAATCTCACATCCCTGAGGAAGAAAACTATCTTTTGAGGTTGAAAGTGTTGACTCTCAAGGATAACTAAATGTTTTCCTGCTCTGATGTTGACAGCCCTGACATAGAACAGCTGCATTTATTTATTTATTTATTTTTTCTGAGGAAGATCAGCCCTGAGCTAACATCCATGCTAATCCTCTTCTTTTTGCTGAGGAAGACCGGCTCTGAGCTAACATCTATTGCCAATCCTCCTCCTTTTTTTTTTTTTTTTTTTTGCCCCCAAAGCCCCAGTAGATAGTTGTGTGTCATAGTTGCATATCCGTCTAGTTGCTGTATGTGGGATGCGGCCTCAGCATGGCCGGAGAAGCGGTGCGTCGGTGCGCGCCCGGGATCTGAACCCGGGCCGCCAGTAGTGGAGTGCGCACACTTGACCGCTAAGCCACGGGGCCAGCCCAGAACAGCTGCATTTATACACAGCAACATCAGAGCTCAGAAACAATCACTTGGATGGATCACGGCACAGAAAAAGGCCAACTTCGCCCCCTGTAAAATGGGGCTAATGACACCTGTCCAGCTATGCCCACTTCCCAGTAGAAGCAGAAAGCACGGCCCCCTCAGTTAGGATGGGAGAATCCATTACCATGAAGTTAGCTATCAGTCATTTTCAAGAGGACATGCTTAAGGTAGTAACAACAGCTAGCATTTTCTGAGCCCTTACTAAGGGTCAGGCACTGTGTGAAGAACTCCATATGCAGATGAGCAAACAGAGGCAGAGATGTGTACCTGATGTGCCCATGCTCATATTGCTAAATTGTGGACCTGGTTTTAAATCCAGTCTGGATTGAAGGCCTGGGCTCTTTTATGTCTCCAAACAAATATACTAAATTATAAAAACTAGAGAAATGCATTTAGATTTCCTTTAACTCCCACAACTTGCCCTGTGAGATAACTGAGAATCAGAAAGGTCCAAAATCACCCTCAGTGCATCAGTGCTTGTGTCAGGATTTGAACCCAGGTCTCTAATTGCAAAGCCCATCTTTTCCAGCACAACCTCACCTTTGTCAAGTGCTCTGCAGAGAAAGGTGTCCTCCACCCCCACAGGGCTGACCTCCGCATAGCCTTTGCCTCATTTCCCAGGTAGGAGTGGGGAGGATTGTCTGACTGGAGGAGAGGAGCAGGCCCCACAGATGACCACCATCTGCTGTGGGCTCCAGCAGGTCTGCAAGCCCAGATTTTGTCTGGGGGCAGAAACCCCTCTAAAACCTTTACCCATTGTCCTCTGACCCCCCAGTTTGTTCTTCCTGGGTCTCCACACTGACAGTGCTATCCCCTTGTCCCCGACCCTTGCTGCCCTCTGGGCCTGTTCCCAAGTTCTCACATTGCAGCTGCTGCTCTTTTCCTTGCCTGATGGGCAAGCTGGCCAATCAGCTCCCAGCTCCTGTTTGAGCCCCATCACCAGCTGCCAGGAATCCTAATGATCAGAACCTAACTTCAGAGCCTGACAGTAGCCTTTTGGTGAAAAGTCAATGAAAGGCTATGGCACTTGCTTCCATGTTGCCAACAGCCACACTTCCAGGGTTCCAAGGGCTATTTCACCATAGTTTTAGCTGTCCAGCATCAACACCCTACCTATTGAAGGGACAGGGGGCACTGTGCAAGGCAAAGGGGCCAGCTCTTTCTCCCTACCCCCCAGACACCAGGCTTGACCAGTCAGATGCTCACACCTGGAATCTTCAAACTTGAAGGGAGTGACACAAAGAAAAGGACAGCTGAAAACTCATTCACTGGGAGAGTCTGCGGGTGGCGGTGATGACATCCTCTAGGGTAGCTTGCATTTCTCAATGGGCTGTGGTTAGGGAGTGCTCACCTAAGCCCTACATTTATCTTGTGTGGTTTTCTGAAATAAAGATTTAAAAAAATCCTAAACTCTCTCCCTTTCTTGATCTGAATGGTGGCTATACAGGGGTGTTCGTGCTTGTAATTCAAGCTGTAGACTGGTACACTAATAATTTGCACCTTTCTGTGTCCTACTTCCATGAGTTACTTTTTCCTTCCCAAGCTGCTGCTTTGGTGGACATTCCTGTTACAGCACCTCCTGGTGGGAAGTTAACAGCACTACGGAATCCCACAGACTTGACTTCCAGTTCTTAAGTGGATTGAGGTTTGTAGAAAACTCATGAGGAAAATTTAAAAGATCACTTAATCAAATATACAAATACCTGTTACTGGCTGTGCCAGTACTAGATGCTAAGATTTGAGATGACCAGGACTGTCTTAACCTGTTTCCAGCACCCAGTACTCTGGATGCTCAAATTAGAACTAGTTTCACTACCAATCTCACAACTAACTGCATCACAAGTCCAGGAATAAAGGAGTTGAGCTCAGTTCCAACACTAACATTTTCAGTAAACTGCAAAATGCCAATAGTTTTACCCACAAGGGATAAATAAAACCTTATAAACACACCCAGCTCCCAGGGTAGCCAACAGCACAATAGCTGCCTATATTGTATTAGATTTGGAGGGTAGGCACACAATCATTTATTCAAAGGCATTTAAATCTCACTTTACCCATGTGCAGTTATGAGGTGACCCAACACTAGCCAGTCTGCTCAAAACCACCTACCTATTAGCCCTTCGCAGGAAACTTGCATTAGCTTGAGAAAGGGCTCATTCCTGGAAATGTGTCACCCCAGAGTGAGGGGAAGCGAAAACCATTTTTGTATTCAGGCTCCAGTTCTTAGCCACAATATATACAAATCCACTCTCTGGAACACATTACATGGATAACACATTAGCTATGCCAGTGGTTAGAGAAGAATCTAGAGACTGTCTCTAAGACATAGTCTCAGTTACATTAACACTGACAAAAACAGTGAGACGTTACCGTCTAGACAAAGTCAGTACAGCCATATGTCACTTAATGACAGGGATACATTCTGAGAAATGCTGGGTGATTTCGTCAGTGTGATCATCACCGAGTGTACTAACACAAACCTAGATGGTAAAGCCTACTACACACCTAGGCTACATGGTACAAATCTTCTGGGACCACCATCATATACGCAGTATGGCGCTGACTGAAATGTTATGTGGTGCATGACTGTACAGACATCATCAAAGGCTGTATTAAAAAGGGAGGAGGGACACATGAGATACATTTGTCAGTGTGCTCCCAACATAATTCATTAATTCACTCTAATTAGTCTTGTAGGATTTTCATGCCAGCCTGTCCCTCACTAGTTTCACCTAAGAGCACCCAATTTCTTATAAAAAGACATCACTGGAAAACACTTCAAAATGACAGATTAAACTGTAAACAAACATTCTTTATACTTTTCTAGAGCATAATGGCTGAGAATAGGACAGAGAAATGTGAATTCTAATCACAGCTCTACAATGCTTAGGCCAATTTACTTCTGAGCCTCAGACTCATCAATGGCACAAATACCCTTTATACTTTATAGATGCTGAGGATTAAATGAGAATGTATGTAAAGCACAACACCTAGAGCACAGTATGACCCAAGACATGACAGCCACTGTTATTCTGTGTGCAATACAGGAAATCATTAGATATATACCTCTTCTAAACCTGTAACCCTGAACCACAGGTGAGTCAATCAAGGTGCTGGCCCTGTTAGCAATCAGCCTTCACGGTCACCAGATATACTCCCCCACAGGACATTTTCCTGCTTAGCTCTCCTTGGGTCTTCCTGTTCTGGCCCTTGCCTGACAAGTTCAGTCGAAACCAAGAGGGGCCGGCCCCGTAGCTTAGCGGTTAAGTGCGCGCGCTCCGCTGCTGGCAGCTTGGGTTCGGATCCTGGGCGCGCACCGACGCACTGCTTCTCTGGCCATGCTGAGGCCGCGTCCCACATACAGCAACTAGAAGGATGTGCAGCTATGACATACAACTATCTACTGGGGCTTTGGGGGAAAAATAAATAAATAAATAAAATTAAAAAAAAAAAAAAAAGAAACCAAGAGGATTCCAGGGAAAGCACAGCAACATCGTGGGCCAGGTAGCCCTAAGATAATCAAGTAACGCTCCCATGGGGCGACATGACCCTCAATCTGAATACTGGACATAGAGTCTGGTCAGGCCACATCGTATCTTTTAAAAAGATTTTATTAAAGGTCTTTATAGAGCAACATCCAGACTCCAGATTCAGCTGCCAAGGAGACCCTGAAACCAAATAAAGCACAACAGTAAGAAAAGAAATTTCATCTGAGTACCAGGTTCTTTCATTTACCAAATGGGGAAACACTCCCACTCAGGGTTTGCATGAAGATTAACAAACACACACAGAACACCTAGAAACAGAAAAACAGCTGCTGGGCATAGGAGAGGCTTCATGTTACTGCTTTATGGGGGGCTGCTGAAACAGATAGCTAACTACTAGCAAGAGGGCCTTGAAATCTTTGAGCAAGTAAAGGAGGACAATAAAGGAAAACTCCTATTTCAAATAGTGGTAAATGTAGGAACTTCTTCAAGAGACCAAAGGCAAACACCTTTCCCAACAGAACCCCAGGTTAAACGGGCCCCTGGCTCCAACCTGTGTTTTCCCATGAGAAGCAAGTGTAACCCAATTTTTATTCACCAAGTGCATAGCACAGCACAGGATACAAGTATTAACAGGGAGACAAAGGAATAGGGTTCTATCCAGCCCCAAGAGGCCCCCATGGACATACCTGTTATGCTGTGGGTACCGGCTGGGGCATGGCAGGCGGTTCTGGCTTCCCACCTTTCTGTTCTGAGATGGGGGTGGTGGGCAGTATCTCATCTTTGGGTTCCACAATGCTCACATGGTCAGGCAGGGGCTTCTTAGGGCCAATCTTACCACTTGGGTCCCAAGGCAGCATGATCTTCACTTTGATGCCCAGCACACCTAGAGGATGCCATAGTTAGGATCTAACTGTGGTTTCACCAGCTCCCACTACACAACAGAATACAGCACAGGGGAGAGAACAGTAAGCTACTCAGGCACCTCTGGCTCTGGTCCCTTCTCAGACAAATGCCTCTAATCAATCAATGACCAGGACACTTTTGCAAAAGGAACCCATGCACAGCACCACAGAACGTGGCACTGACAAGGACCAAGAGCAGGACGTGACCTTTCTGACTCGTCATCGTATCATCACTGAAGGGTACACCGGTGGCTGAGACAAGGACAAACCAACTCTCAGATCTGACTGATCTCAGCCAATTCACTTCTTACAGTTCAATGCAGCTAATCAACAACCCAAGGAGTACAAACATGCTCCACTACTCCCAGGGTGAATTCCCCAAACACTGAGGCATGCATGGAAATCACATCTACCCGCTAAGGACCTTTGCCCCAAGCACTCCCGGCTGCTCACCCTGTCTGAGCAGCACATGACGCACGGCGGTGTCAACGTAGTAGTTAACAGGGTCCCCACTGTGGATCATCAGGCCATCCACAAACTTCATGGATTTAGCCCTCTGTCCTCGGAGTTTCCCAGACACCACGACCTCGCAGCCTTTGGCTCCACTCTCCATGATGAACCGCAGAACACCATAGCAGGCCCTTTGGGAAAGCAAGAGACAGACATCCGCTTGTGTTATCATCAACAACAGGACTGTTCAACCCCACCCCACCCCACCCCCATGACGTTAAAAAACAAAACAGTAAGACTTATTAATCTGCCCTGATTGTCTTCAATGTTCCTTTCTCTTCCTCCCATCACACCTAACCTTAGGCTAATTCCTTAGGGAATGCATGCCAAGTTCCTTCTAACCAAGTGTTTTCCAACCTTGGCTGCACATCAGAATCACATCAAGAAAGTTAAAATTATAAAAATGAATAATAAAATAAAAAAATAAAATTACAAAAAAAAGTTAAAATTAAAACAAAAACAAAAACCCCCTGAAGCCTAGGCCCTAGGCCAGGCCAATTAAATGGTAGGGGTGGTAAAGTTCAGCCAAAGGTATTTAAAAAATACTGCCTAGGCAATTCTAATGTGCAACTAAAGTTGACAACTGTGCTGCTCCTGAACTCACGATTATCAAGGTGACGACCTCTCCTCCATTCTGGAGCAGGCCCTTCCAGTCCAGTACATCTTTGCAAACTCAGGATTTCTGAATTAGGCAAGCAATCAGTAAAAACCTAGAAACATTTCAGTTGCTGAGTGACCCCTTCATAGATTACTGAAATATTCTTCAACCTCCAGCACTCATGTTCATTAGGAACCCTAACTATCAATTTAGGCTCCTAGCTGCCTCGACTAGAGTGGTGGAGAAAAACATTTCTAGGTCTATAAAATTGACAGCAAGCCTTAAAATATCATGCTCTCTAACTCATTCATTAGTTTACACTCTGCGAGACACTAACTGGAAAGCTAGCCACCACTTTCAACAGGGAAAGGAAAGGCGTAAGACCTACCACCATGCCCCAGGCCCTTTCACATCACCTCATTTAACCCTCATGAAGAGAAGAGATGGTATGATGATCTCCATTCAGAGATAGGAGATCCAAGGGTCAGAGAAGCTCAATAAGTTGCTCGGCTCTCAGAACTTTCAAGTCAAACCTCAGTGTACAAAACCCACCTGGAGGGCCTGTTTAGACAGAGTGCTGGGCTACACTCCCACTCTGTTTCAGTGGGTCTAGGGAGGAGACTGGGAATTTTTATTTCTAACAAGTCCTCAGATGATGGCAGTGATGTTAGCCCAGGGACCAAACTTTTGAGAACCACTGTTCAAAGTTGTGTAGCTGGCATTCAAACTAGGCGAGCAGTCTTTTCCACACGTCCTTGCCTACAGCCTTGCCAACCACCCATCCCCACGTCAGTCTGCCTACAGCGCAGCTATCATTTCCTTAATCTGCTGAAAAACCTCCCAGGGCTCTGCATTAAGTACTGACTAAATTCCAAACACCCAGGCAAAGCATTCCAATTACTTCACAAATAGCCAAACTGCACCAAGAACTGCCTGCTGAAATCTTTTCAGAAGGCACAGCTCCAGGGCCAATCTAACCACCGCACGTCCTTTACAGCCCATCCTACTCACTATCTACACACAGCTTACGGAGGTAAGTGACTAGATTTTAAGCTCTCTCCCATCAGGACTATGTCTTATCTCTCTATAGTCCCCAGAGGAGTCAACATGATGGATCTGCATGACTCCAAGAGGAAGCCTAACCTCCCCTACCCAGAGAGCTCTATTTTGGTTCTACTCCCAAAGCACCCACAACAGGTCTCCACTACAGCACTGACCACTCTTTAAAAACTTGTTTTGGGCCGGCCCGGTGGCGTAAGCGGTTAAGTGCGCGCGCTCCGCTGCGGCGGCCCGGGGTTCGCTGGTTCGGATCCCGGGCGCGCACCGACGCACTGCTTGGTAAGCCATGCTGTGGCGGCGTCCCATATAAAGTGGAGGAAGATAGGCACAGATGTTAGCCCAGGGCCGTCTTCCTCAGCAAAAAAAGAGGAGGATTGGCGGATGTTAGCTCAGGGCTGATCTCCTCACAAAAAAAAAAAAAAAAAAAAAAAAAAAACTTGTTTTTTCACTCGTCTTCCTTGCTAGACTGTCAGTTCAGCAAGGACATGGATTGCCAACCTCAGAGACTAGCAGAGCCTGCCACGTACAAAGAGTTCATTTGCTGAATTAGCAAGATGTAAGACACACCATATTCTGATCCACAAAAACGGGCACAACCATTAAAAGTCTCAGGACACTTACCTCCGCACAGCAAGGCCTCCCAGGAGTTTGTAACGCAGAGACTCTGCCTGGGCAATGGCACAGAGACCTCTTGTGGCCACCTTTTCAGCATAAAGCTTTAAGAAGGAAACAAGGCACATCCTTAAACCTGTTACCATCACCACTGTACACATCACTGCAGTATCCCTCAAGCACTAAAGCACCTCTAGCATCCACACCTAGCACACACTGTGACTGAGGCTGAACCACTCCACTCCTGCCCTTCCACTCCTACCTCTTCCTATGGCCAGACCAAGAAGACGGATGGGGCAGCCAATCCATCATACATATCATTACTATACCCAAGTTGAATGCAAAATCCCTTAACCAAGAAATGAGTAGAACAGGCCTGTAAAATTAAGCCCACTGCTTATTAAGAGAACTTCAACAAAATACCAATCCATTTGTAATACTCATTAATCATGAATAAACAAAGTCTTCAGGGTGATGGTAAGGGTTTTTAGAAGTACCATCCTAAAGAGCCATTTCCAGGTCCACAGTAACCTCTGGCACAAGCCAGGATCCCTCACCTCTACACTGCCCTCAGGGAAGCCAAATCTCTTCTGAACCACAGCGGTCAATTCCCGGATCCGCCGGCCCTTCTCACCAAGAACATTCTGTGTCCTGGAGAAAATAAAAAGGGACAATTCATAGCTCTCACAAAAATTCCAGACATACCTTTTTTTTTGTTTTTGTGAGGAAGATCAGCCCTGTGTTAACATCTGCCAATACGCCTCCTTTTTTTTTTTTTTTTTTTTTTGCTGAGGAAGACTGGCCCAGGGCTAACATCCGTGCCCATCTTTCTCCACTTTATATGGGATGCCGCCACAGCATGGCTTGCCAAGCAGTGTATCACTGCGCGCCCGGGATCCCAACCGGTGGACCCCGGGCCACTGCAGCAGAGCGCGTGCACTTAACTGCTTGCGCCACCGGGCTGGCCCCCAGACATACCTTTAAATCTTGTATATATTTGGTAGTAAAGTCTCATTCAACTGACAAACAAGTATAAATTTTGAATGACAAGAACTAGAGTTGGATAAAAAATGCAGTTTGAAAAAAATTCCATTTGCTAAGGCCAAATTCACTAGCTGTCCCCTTAGGTTTACAGAATAAACCATCTTAGTAGATACAACAATTATAGGTGATAGCCAGGAAAACAAGTTTTTACCTGGTGGCCAAGATGATGATTTCTGTCCTGGTTGGTGTCACTCGGACCTCAACTCCAGAGTAGCCATCTTCAGCCAGCTCCCGAGTGAGAAACTCGTTCAGTTCAGCTTTGAAGATGCCATCAGCGACAAACTAACCAAAAAGCAAAATTCAAAATTACGACATGGGTGCAGGCTCACTTTCTCCTGCCTAGACTTTCAGCCAATTTCATCAAAATTCAGCACCTCCAACAAATCATCCATCATCAATTCTATTACCCTCCTTCCAACAGGAATGTAGCAACCCTTCTCAGACAAATGCCTCTATGTCATCTCTCAGAAGTTACTCTGACCCAGGACCCTTAACACTGTGCCACAGAACGCAGCACGGAATAGGAGCCACCAGGACAAAGATGACACTTTCAGTCAGACTCGTCATCTTCTCTTCATTGAAGGGTTTTCAAGACTCATTTATATGCAAACACGCTACACAGAAAACTACTCCGAAAAAGCACATTTACAACTCATTCATTCCACACAGCAGGGACACTCCGCTTGAAACTAGCGAAAAGGACAGACAATAACTGAAGTTAAGCAGTCTCCCTTGTGGACACAACTTGGACCATCAGAAGAACCCCAGCCACGTTGTCTCGCCTCCCTTAAGGTAGCTGTGTCTTACAGAGCTGGCAAATCCCAACTCACAAAAGCGTGTGGATTTCATCTTAACATCGATGTATGTACACACGAAATGGCAAACTGCCTGTTTCTAAAGCAAATGGACTTTACACGTTTCTCTCCCATGGAAATGCGAAAAGTTAAACTTCAGAAAGTGTTCGTCCCAGGTCCCCTCCCTCCACTCGCCCACCCCTTTTCCTTGGACCCCGGATGGAGTAAGAAACTGTCGGTAGCCTCTCCAACTGCGGTCTTTGGGGCCAGACGGCCGCACTCAGACACGACTAGTAAGAAGGCAAGAATACGTACACGGCTACCTCCCTCCCCAAAACAACGGTGCCCTCAAATACAACGCCTTTACCAATTTTATTTGTTGACCAGTAAATGCTCACAAGCCCCTTCTCCGGAGCAGAAGCGGCGCCGGGTGCTTATGTCTGCTCTCCGCCCGGAACCGGCGGAAATCTGTCTTTCCCTTCCCCGCCACACTGCGCTCGCCCGGCTCAGGCCCCGCACTCAATCCACCACCATCCGCGGCCCCCGGGGACGCCACACGGCCCAAGCCGCTTCCCACGGCCGGGCACGGAGCTGCGGGTCTTGCGGCGGCACCTCGAGAAGCCTCTGAACTGCGCGAGGCCGCAATCCCACGGACCCGGGCCCCAGCGTCTCACCTTCCTCTTCTTGGAAATCTGGACCGCCATCTTGCCGCCGCGCGCCGCCGAAAGGAAAGGAAGTGGCTCTCGGGCGGAAGTGGGTATAAAGGGCGCGGAGCGACGACAAAGAACTGCGCGACGTCGACGCCTGTGGGCCCTCATGGGAAATGTAGTTTTTACCTTAGCATTAAAGGAAGAAGAAAAGTGATGGAGACACCTGTAGGCAGAAACAGGAAAGGGAGCGGATCGTGAGAACTTCAGAACTGCAAGGGAGCTTAGAGTCCAATTCTCATTGGTTTAAAAAAGAGCAAGAGGGCTGGCCTGGTGGCTTAGCGGTTAAGTGGCAGCGCTCTGCTACTGGCGGCCTGGGTTGGGAACCCTGGGCGCCCACCGACACAGTTTCTGGGACATGCTGAGGCCGTGTCCCACATACAGCAACTAGAAGGATGTGCAACTGTAACATACAACTATCTACTGGGGCTTTGGGGAAAAAAGGAGGAGGATTGGCAATAGATGTTAGCTCAGAGCTGGTCTTCCTGAGCAAAAAAAAAGGAGGAGGATTAGCATGGATGTTAGCTCAGGGCTGATCTTCCTCACAAAAAAAAAAAAATGAGGAATGTGATGTGCAGAGATGGGAATTACAGGCATTGAGCTCACAGAGCAACAGCGTTTAACAAGCATGGAACCCTGGTCCCTCCACTCTACACTGTAATGAAAATCCACCAAAAGCCCTCAGTGAAATTCAGTTAGGCGCCCAGCTCCTCCATTCTGTGTCCATTTCCTTCGTTCCAAGTGATAATATCTAATGTTTATTAAGTATTCTACAGACTGTTCTATGCCCTTTATATTATTAACTCATTTACCCCACCCCACTTTCATAAAGTCGGTTACAACTTGTAACAAAAGTCACAAAGCAGTGGCTCATGGGCTCACAATTCTTTTTCAATTAAAAGAATTTCCCCCCATATTTTATTATGAAACTTTTCAAGCGTACAGAAAAGTTGAAAGAGTTGTGCAGTGCACATCCGTATACACATCACCTAGCTGCTACAATGAACATTTTTGCTATTTGCTTCGTTACATATCTATCCATCCCTCCACCCACCCACCAATGCATCTTTTGGTGCATTTCAAAGTACAGTGCAGATGTCAGTACACTTCACTAAACACTCTAACAATGATTTTATTTTAAATTTGAATAGTTTGCTTGCATTTAAAAATCAGGAAATTTCTCTATAAAACCCTTTTAGGTTATTCTTAAAAATATATAAAGATCTAGCAAAATACCAGGCCCACATGTCCTCGTGACTGTGCTCTCCTTCCCTGGTAAATGGAAAAGCGCTTTGCAATGTGCCACAGTCCCTGGCAGCTTCGCCCATTTGTGGTCTGGTCCTAGAAGCCATTTGAGCTTTTCCCTAGCACTAAAACAACTCTGATGCAAAGATCTGTCCTATAATCGTGGACAGAATTCTGGGGGGAGCTGAGCAGAGGGACCAGGGAAGAAGTGGATGAACCAAAGAGATGGATAGGCTGTGGACTCAGTGTATCTCGATGACAGATTGAGGTTGAGGGGGCATTGAGAATGATGGTCCGGATTCTGACTCCAGTGGTGGATATTTGGTGATGACTGTCACTGAGATGGGGAACCTGGGAACAGGCTCTTTCTCTGTGTGTCCTCTCCCTCTGCTCTTCACTCCCCTCCTCATCCAGATCACTGTTAATTCAGTGGTGTCAGGCTGCTAAAAGCTCAACCCTGATGTATCTGTCTACTTGACCTGTCTACACCCTCATTCAGGATGTGGGTGCTGTGAGAGAGCACCCAGCCTTGCATGCTGGGGCCAGAATACTTCCTCATTCAGATATGCCCCTCATTCTCCTATGGTGCTTATTGTAATCTTTGTCAAATCAGAGCCTCCCCCTCACTCTCAGCAGTCAACCTCCCTCCTAACCCCTTGCCCCCTAAGTAGATTGTACAGGCAAGAACTGCCCCTCATTTACCCTATAATTGTATGTGTCCTTGGTCATCCTTCCTTTCTCCTTCCCTGTTCTTGCCCATGGTCACCCTCCTCTATGTGTTCTGGTGCAAGTTTAGTTCTGTTC
This sequence comes from Diceros bicornis minor, assembly GCF_020826845.1. Classification (NCBI taxonomy): domain Eukaryota; kingdom Metazoa; phylum Chordata; class Mammalia; order Perissodactyla; family Rhinocerotidae; genus Diceros; species Diceros bicornis. The sequence goes on from NC_080746.1 coordinate 55,790,414, forward strand.
CCTTGAGACCTTTCTCCAGTGGTCATGCCCTCCCTTTCCTATGATATTCTTCCTTTACTGGCTCTTTCCTTCCCCACCATCATGTTAAATATGTCTTTTCCTCCAGGGTTGGGCCTCTCCTAGTTGCTCCCATAACCACAACACTCATCTCACTGGGTTGGAATGGCCTCTTCATGTGTTTCTCCCACTGGACTGTAAGCTCCGTAAGAGCCGAGACCAAGCCTGTTTTGTTCATTAGATGCTGAGCCAAGAACATGGCCTGGCTCAGGCCCAGTGTCAATACAAGTTTGATAAACAAATCACTGCATGGATTCTGGTTTTAGATCAGTTCTTGGTAGCGTGGTTCAAATGAATTTGCTTGCAAAGGCCATGTCTTACCTGGGATGCTCACAAAACCAAGTTCAGGAGACTCAGAGCTGAGGACCAGACCATGGCAGGTTCTCTGAGGTAAATGCCACCTCTGGAGGCTCCATGGTAGCTCATCTGCTGTCCTTTCCCAGTGACACCAGGAGGCTGCCTGCCTGGATATTGTCCTCTGGTCCCAGGAGAAAGCCCACGAAGCAAGCCTTTGTCTTTATCATGATACTTTCATTTTATCTAAGACCATTATAAGAAGACGACATTATATGGCTTAAAATAATGCTGTAAAAAGAGTAGTCACAATACACTGAATTCTAATTAAGAGCAGGGCCTGTGAGAGAGCCTTAATCTCTGCCGTGGTATCCAAACTGTAAACAAGGGCTAATCTGTTTAGCCCACAGTGCCACGGAAGTGTCCCTGGAACTGTGAAGAGAGGGCCATGTGTCTGAGAACACATATGGCCTTGTTGCCACCCTCAGGCCATGCCTGGGCCCTGTGAGTGCCACACAGGTCCTGTCCTGGAATTCCTAAAAATCAGAGTTGTGATTTGCCCTGGTTCAACGAATATAGACCACAGTTTTAGAGAATGTAGACCACGATTTAGTCACTTTAAGACTAGTACAGTGGAATCTCATAGAAAGCATTTAACTTACCTGGATCCAACGGGAGGAGCTTGGAAAAAAAGAAGAGAAAATTTTAAAGATTTTATTTATTTATTTATTTATTTACTTATTTATTTACTTATTTATTTATTTTATTTTCTATTTTCTTCCGCCCAAAGCCCCAGTAGATAGTTGTATGTCATAGCTGCACATCCTTCTAGTTGCTGCATGTGGGACGCAGCCTCAGCATGGCCGGAGAAGCGGTGCGTCAGTGTGCGCCCGGGATCTGAACCCCGGGCCGCCAGCAGCTGAGCGTGCACTTAACCCTCAGCCATGGGGCCGGCCCTTTTTTTTTTTTTTAAAGATTTTATTTATTTATTAAAAGAAGAGAAAATTTAAACAGTGTGAGGGAAGGTGGGTGTGCCTGTCTTCCTGCTCCAAGAGCCCTGGGGCTCAGAGTGAGGAGGGAGGACAGAGGGGCCTTCTGCTTTCCCAGGCAGCCTAGGTCTGCCTTCCCTGAGGACCTTCTCTGAGCATCTAGCTGGGCTGATTTTCAAAGATTTATGTTTTTTTCTACAAGACCTCCGAATAAGCTAACAACTTATCTAGTGTTCAACCAAAGAACCAGGGGTCTGTGCCAGTCTTGGAGGGAACTGGATTCACGGAGAGAGGGCCCATCCGTCTCCACCAGGGCACCTCTTAAGGGATTATTGTTCTAGGATAATATTGACCATATTTGGTTGTCACTTACTTTAGATAATAACGCCCCCAGTAAGACATGATGATGTCGTCAGGTTCTCATTGATTTGATTAAAATTGAGCAGTGACTCACTCTGGGTGGGCCTGGAACTGAGTCTTTGGATATGAATAGAATACTGCAGAATAAATATTTTAATAATTTTTTTTTCACTGCTTTTGTATCATTGCTAACACTCACACTTCTGTTTTTCTTTTTTTGGTAAGGAAGATTCACCCTGAGCTAACATCTGTTGCCAATCTTCCTCTTTTTGCTTGAGGAAGATTGGCCCTGGGCTAACATCTGTGCCAGTCTTCCTCTATTTTGTATGTGGGATGCTGCCACAGCATACTTGATGAGTGGTGTGTAGGTCTGCACCCGGGATCCGAACCCATGAACCCTCGGCTGCCAGAGTGGAGTGCGTGAACTTAACCACAACACCACTGGGCCAGCCCAGACTCATACTTCTGATACCTCTACTTACAATAAAAATAAGATCTAGTGTATGGAAAGATGTGAGAAAACCAGCATCCTCATACTGTAGGAGGGGTGTGAATTGGGCTTCCTTTTGGAGGGCGACTGGACACTACCTACCATAATTTAAGATGTAGATTCCCTTTGGCCCAGCAAATACAGTCCTTTTATCTATTCCAGAAAAACACTTATACAAATACAAATGGAAGTGGGTGCAAGAATGCTCATTAAAGTACTATTAGTAATAATGAAAAAATAAATTGAAAACAGCCGAAAAGCTCCCCCAGTAGGGAATTGGTTATGGGATATGACAAGGTGATTAAAAAGACTGAGGTGGATCTGTGTACACACATGAAAAGAGCTCCAAGAAATAGCGCTACCTGACAACACCAAACTGCAGAACAATACGGATTGTGTAATATTTATGTACAATAAAATAAAATATATATGAATCTAAATGCATAGAAGGATCTAGACCCAACTGATAGATAACTAAGCATACTTCTGGGAACGGAGCAGTATTGGGAGAGGTTAAGGGGCAATTTATTTTATTGTTTGACTTTTCTTATAATAAAAATACAATCACATATTACTAGTGAAATTAAAAACAAATAAAAATGGAAAAATACAAAAGCCACATCCTCTATGGATTTTTGATCACGTGGCTATTAGTGAAACATGTGAATGTCCCAGCCTCCAACACCAAATCCTGTAATCTTTTCTTCTGAAAGCTCAGGGTAAAGGAAAGTTTATTCTCTTAATCAGACTATAAACCTGTACTGTCCCATATGGTGGCCACTGGCCTCCTGGGGCTCTTGAGCGCTTGAAATGTGGCTAATCTGAGTGAAAAGTTGCTGTTAAGTGTAAAATACACACCAGATTTTAAAGTATTAAAAAAAAGAACATCTCATTAATTGTTTTTTATATTGACTACATATTGAAATAATAACATTTTAGATATATTGAGTAAAATGAAATATGCTATTAAACTTAAGTTCACCTGTTTCTTTTGCTTTTTTTTTTCATGTGGCTTCTAGGAAATTTAGAATTACACGTGGTGGCCCCCATATTTCTGTTGGACAGTGCTGCTATCTTCCTTTCAACCATGGAGATCAGTGGTGTCTTATTTCTCTGTGTCCGTGAGGTTAGGCACAGTGATTGGAAGAGAGTGGGCACTTAGTAAATGTCACAGGCTTCATGAACAAAAGGAAGCCTGTGGAGTGTCACGTGCCAATCTTGTCCCCCTGTTTGCCCGGGGCCCTAGGAAACTCAGAGCTAAATTTGATGCTCAGTTGAGTTCCTGAGGCCCCACCTTGGCCCAGATCAGCTCTAGACGGTGCAGGAGGCTGATCAGGCAGAATTCAGGATTGTTCCTGGAGCCAGGAACGTGAGACCACGCAGACCCCCTCTTCCACACACACACGCCCTTTCTCTCTGTAAACTGAGGCCCAAGTGGTCCATGAATGAGTAGAAGTGAACTCAGTGAGAGCAACTATTTAACCTTGTTCGGGTTTTTCTGAGAAAACTGCCCGTGTGACCGCTGGGTCCACAGCGGGCTGGGGTATGGGTTTAAATCCCTGCCTTAGTGCCAGCCAAAACATCTTTCAGGCTGAGTGATACTTTGGGAAAACTCTCGTTTTTCTCATTCAGCAAGACTTTCTCAAGCGTCTATTTGGTATGGCATAGTGTTTAAAGTCATAGACTTGAGCCACACAGCCTGCGTTCACATCCCTCGTCTGGTTGTTTACCAGCTATGTGACCTGAGTTGAGTTATCTCTGCATAAGTTTCCTCACCTGTAACATGAGATAAAGATAGTAATAAACCTACCTCGTGGGATGGTTGTGAGATTAAATGATCGATACAGACAGAGTACTTAGCACATAGTAAAGCACGTGGAACACAGTAAGTGCTCAATTAGCATTAGTTATTATTGCTCGGATCCACTGCCTGTGCCAGTCAGACATGAATCCGACTCAGCTCCTGCCCTGCAGGAGCTCAGAGCTGGGGTCAGGGGCTGGGGAGACAGATAAATAAATGTGTGATGAGCATCATAACCATTTGCCAAACCAACGGACACATCAGGCAGAATGAATGGGAGCAAAAGGACTTCCCCCCATTATGAAAATAGTTTTCTGATTCAAAAAATAAAATACATTCAAAGCCGGGTACCTGAGTGTTACTGTAAATATTCAATAAGATTACTTTTCCGCTTTGTTCCCAACACAGACATAGATGAAAAGAAGTTAATCTTGTCAATTTGCTGTTTTCTTATTTAACCTAAGGAGTGACTCAAGGGTCCCAAGGATTTATGAGCTTGTTTTACAGAGGAAAAAGAATGTCTTTGAGGATCACCAGACAACCAGCCCCCAGCTGCTGTTGACCCCAGAAGTCAGATTGCCCAAGGGCTTATGGGGAGTGAAACACAGATTAACTCTCTGTTTCTCTGAAGCTCCTCCTGCAAGCCCCTTAGCTCTATAAAACCCCCTGCTTTCTGCTCTTGTTAAGGTGGATTTGAGAGCACCTATCCTCCTGCCTTCTTGTTTTGACCAATTCAAATAAAACTTTCTCCATCTCCAAGCCCACGTCTCAGTGATTGGTTTACTGCACATCGGGCTCATGAACTTGAGATTAAGACGTTCAGTATCACATTCCTAAAAAATATTGAAAAGGATAAAGAAGCAAATAAAAAGAACACTGTTCTGGTTAAGCAATGTAAACATTTTGGGACACATTTCCAGATCTCTCTTTAGGCAGTGAGATACACTGTGATGAATAGGTACACACCTGCAATGTCACACAAATGGGGTCACCACAATGCATGGGTGCCATGAAGGATGCTGGTGCCATGCCAGGAGGGTGCAGAGGGAGGGGATAGCTCAGTCAGAGGTGGGGCAGTATGGGAATAATGAAGCCAGCTCAGTCTGTTTCATATCCCAGTGCTGCCACTTACAAGCTCTGTGATCTCAGGCAAGTCACTTAACCTTTCTGAGTCTCAGATTCTTCATCTGGAAAGTGGAGAAATGATCATTAACCTCCTAGGATTTCTATGGTTGAATTAAATGGTATCTTTTTTTTTTTTTTTTGCGAGGAAGATTTGCTCTGAGCTGACATCTGTTGACTATCTTCCTCTATTTTGTATGTGGGTTGCCACCACAGCATGGCCACCGAGGAGTAGTGTAGGTCCACACCTGGGGAACCAAACCTGGGCCACTGAAGTGGAGTGTGCTGACCTTAACCACTAGGCCACTGAGCCAGCCCCTAAATGGTACCTTTAAAGCACTCAGCACTGTGCCCAGTAGTGGAAAAATGTTTGTTAAATGGGACAGATTATCATTGCTCTTTGTGCAAATAAACAACTGGGCATTTAGGTTTACATTAATCTTCAATGTTTTTGGTTAGGGTGAGTCACCTTGCCAAGTACCACCCACCACTAACACATGGGCTCACACCTCTGCTCTTTGCAGACGGCCACACACACCAGGACTTTTCATTCCCACATACACCAGGCACTGTTTGAATACAGGTAGAAGGACCATACTATTATAATATATAGAGCAGAGAAATCTTCCTTAAAGGAAAGATGTGGAAACAATTGGGCCAGAGATCAGACTGCTGACACAGAAAGACATGGCCAAGGGAGAGAAAAAGGCCAGGGAGGTCCCAACCATCAGGATTCTCCCGGGGGTGTGGGATCAGCGTCTGGTCTGGAGAGGTGGGACCAGCGGTAAGAAGGGCGTGCCCAGGGCCAGTGAGGGCTAGGAGTGGGAGGGCAGTGTGTGAGGGGGCAGGCAGGCAAGAAAGACCAGCTGAAGCCTTCCTGAGGGGATGTTCCCGAGCCCAGCTGGAGGATGGGGAACACAGTTGGAGCCAGACACAGTAAGTTTGTCCAGTCTAATTTTATTTTATTTATTTATTCATTTATTTATTTATTTATTTGTGAGGAAGATCAGCCCTGAGCTAACATCCGTGCTAATCCTCCTCTTTTTGCTGAGGAAAACCAGCTGTGAGCTAGCATCTATTGCCAATTCTCCTCCTTTTTTTTTTCCCCAAAGCCCCAGTAGATAGTTGTATGTCATAGCTGCACATCCTTCTAGTTGTTGTATGTGGGACGCCGCCTCAGCATGGCCGGAGAAGCAGTGTGCTGGTGCGTGCCCAGGATCTGAACCCAGGTCACCAGTAGCAGAGCGCACGCACTTAACTGCTAAGCCACGGGGTGGGGGGGGGGTGTGGGTGGCCTGTCCAGTCTAATTTTAGAACGCGGAGATTCCATCTTTCCTAAGTGGCTCTCCCAAAGCTCTGCATACCTTGCCCTCTGGCGGCCACAACCGGCAACTACAGGGCCTTGGTCACACTCTTTCCCAGAAAGGGGTGAGGCTGCTGCTCTCCCCAGCAGGCACTTCTTACCCCTCCCACTGGTCCGCCAGCGAGTGGGCATCTTTGGGAGCCCCATTCAAGGGACTGAGAATGTGGGACAGTACATAGCTAGGAGGTGGTGTGCTCCACAGAAACAAGAGACAGGAGGCCGGCTTCCCAGGATTTGACTAGGGAAGCCCACGCATAAGGGACAGAATTTACTGTGACTCCACAGAGGTGACCCGAGGACAGGAACAAGATGGTCACAAGCCAGTGCTACCAAGAGCCTAGCTTCCTGCCCAGAGCAAGGCCGTGTGAACCGACAGCTGGTTAGCTCGGAGACAAAGGGAGAGGGCAAGACCCAAGGGCTGGCATGCAGCCAACACTGCCCAGGGGCAGGAGCCAGGCCTGGGGGATGATGGGCTGCCTGCGAGAGCAGAGAGGGATCTTTCTTAGAGATGAGGCTTCTGGCTTCTGAAGAGAGAAGCCATTAGAACCATCTAATGGAGTTTTCCAGACCCTGACTCCACAGGCTCAGAAGGCCTGGGATTCTGGCTCCAAGTAACCTTTGCGCTTCTGCAGAGAGACAATGGACACGTCTGCCTAGTCAGTGTCGCAGACCTCCACCCAGTCATCCAGTGTTGGGGAGGATTCCCAGCAATGGAACTCGCCTCCACTGGGTGGACGTAAATTAGCACAGCTGCTTTGGAAAGTTCGGCATCCTTGAGGAATGTTGGTTGTGCGTCCCCAAAACCCAGAAATTCCACTCCTGGGTATACGGCCTGGGGCCTGGTCTTCAAAATTTTGTGCTCACATTCTCCCTACAAGAATTTGAAGGATGCGGTTTTCCTTTGTACATTCTACGTTATGTGGAACTTTAACATAGGTACAACTTTTCACCATAAGTTTAAATAAACTTGCAAAGATTATAATTTCCAGCATTATCATAATGTCAACACTTTAAAATAAAGCAGCTAGTCACTCTTTTAAATGTATCCATTGGAATATAAATACCACAGTGATTTGATACCCACAATTATTCACTTTAAACATACAAAAGCAAGTTTTTCTTGAACAGTTGCACATTTTGTATTGTTTCATCTTTTCCTTGAACTTATATTTCCATTCTGTACAACCCTGGGAATGTCTTCACACACCCTGGAAAACCCAGAGTTCCCTGCAGAGTGGATGCATGACCTCTTCCCTGTCCATTCTCCCTTCCTGGCTTGGCTGAGTTAACTCAGGTTTGGTTTAGCTGGTGATTTTCCTGATCTGGAAGATCCTGAACCAGCTGGGTGTTTTCCCAGCTCGGTGACCTGCTGAAATTTAGTTTCTTGCCTTTACTCTCTGTTTACTCATCAACAAGGGTCTGAACCAGGGTCCTGCATGCAGGGGCACAAGGGCTTCGAGCCACAACAGTCTTAAAAGATTGCTGCTGGGGCCGGCCCAGTGGCGTAGTGGTCAAGTTCACGCACTCCGCCTCAGCAGCCCACGGTTCTCGGGTTCCAATCCCGCACAGACCTACACACCACTCAGGAGCCATGCTGTGGTAGAGTCCCACATGTAAAATAGAGGAAGATTGGCAACAGATGTTAGCTCGGGGCCAATCTTCCTCACCAAAAAAAAAAAAAAAGATTGCTGCTTATGTCAACAATAAATAACTGCACATACTAACAGCTACATATATTCAGAGTTCATAATGTACGAGCACTGTGCTAAGTACTTCATATACATTATTGCCCCATAATCCTCACCATGCAGTTTAACCTATTTACCATACTATTAACCGTTTTACCAACAAAAGGAAACTGCCATCTAAGACCCAAAACCTAGCCCTCTAAATAAAATTACTTATTTTTTGTGTGTGAGGAAGATCAACCCTGAGCTAACATCCATGCCAATCCTCTTTTTTTTTTTTTGCTGAGGAAGACCAGCCCTGAGCTAACATCTATTGCCAATCTTCCTCCTTTTTTCCTTTTTCTTCCCAAAGCCCCAGTAGATAGTTGTATGTCATAGTTGCACATCCTTCTAGTTGCTGTATGTGGGACGCCCCCTCAGCATGGCCGGGCAAGTAGTGTGTCGGTGCACGCCGGGGATCCGAACCGGCCCGGCTGCCAGTAGCGGAGCGTACGCACTTAACCGCTAATCCACGGGGGTCGCCCCTAAAATTACTTATTAACATCCAGGAATTGAAAGGGTTGGGCAATGCCGTTTTCCAGACATTACTGATAATTTTCCACCAACCAGAAGCCACAGCTGGAGAAGAGATTCCTGAGACATCTTCATGGTATTGACACCTGTTGAGAAGATAGTAACTAGGGACCGGATACTTCCTAAATTCTTTCTGTAAAGCGACGTTGAGTTAACTAAAATCAAAATAAGTGGTTTGGGACCACGAGATGTTTTTCAGGAATCCGAGTCCGGCCCGGTCCCACCACGAAGATGGGATGCCGCTGCAGAGCAGGACAGCTTGGAAGAGGAGCCGCTAGAGGGCGGCAGAGCACAGCGGACCCGGAGCGGTCACGGACGCCCGGCCGCGGTCCTATTGTCCAGTGAACCCAAGTGAAGAAGCCTGGCGGGGACCCCATCCGACTGCCCAGCCCTCGCCACCGAGCCCACGGCTTCTCACCAAGGCCAAGGGAGGCAGGTGTCTGGAGGACGGTTATGGACCAGCGCTGTCCAGTAGAAATACAATGTGAGCCAGATACGTATTTTCCAGTTTTCTAGTAGCCACTTAGAAAAGGAACAGGTGACGTTAATTTTAATATTTTTCATTTACCCCCATATACCCAAAATGTTATCATTTCAACATGTAATTAATATTAAAATTATTGATATCTTACTTTTTTTTTAAGTCTTTGAAATCCGACGTGTGTTTTCTGTGTACAGCCCGTCTCAATTTGGACTAGCCGCATTTCACAGGTTCAGTAGGCACTTGTGATTGTAGACATTTAATTTCCGTCGGGTAAGTACCTCCTGCAGGACAGGGCCCTTACGAGGATTCCAGTAGCGTCCCAGGGAGAAGGTCAGGCCAAGGACCTCTCTGGCCCTGCCTACAGCCTGGACCTACAGCACCCCACCCCCAGCACCTCGTGCAGATCCGTCCCCCAGCACACTGCTCTCTCCTCACCTCTCAGGCCCCTCAGCTACACCAGAGCTGCTTTCTAAAATGCACTCAGCCTGTCAGGCCCCGATTAGGACCCTTGTGTGGCTTCCCAGTCCCCTCTGTTGCCCTCTGTTCCGAGACTGCAGTCTGGGCTGCTCAGTCTTGTGGAGGGTCTGGAGTTTAGCGAGCTCCACTTCAGAAGAGCGCAGTGATTGGGAAGACGCCAACAACAGCTTGGTTCTAGATCCAGTTTCCCACTGAGAGAGGCAGATCCTCCAGGAGGTGAGAGCAGGCTCTGCTTTAACCAAGCCTGGCGTGGATCCCAGCTATGCTGGCCGTGGGCAAATGGCTTAAAGCTCTCTCAACGCTTCAGTTTCCTCATCTGTTCTTTTTTTTCTTTTTCTCCCCAAAACCCCAGTAGATAGTTGTATGTCATAGTTGCACATCCTTCTAGCTGCTGTATGTGGGACGCCGCCTCAGCGTGGCGGGACACGCGGTGCGTCTGTGCGCGCCCAGGATCTGAATCCCCGGCCACCAATAGCGGAGCGCACGCACTTAACCGCTAAGCCACAGGGTGGCCCCTCAGTTTCCTCATCTGTAACATGAGGATAATGATAGTACTTATCCAATAGGCTTGTTGTGAGGATTAAATGAGATACTTATAATAGTACTTGGCACATAGTAAGAACAAAATAAATGTTAACCCTTAAAAATCTATATTCGCACAACTGCATTTCAAAGTGTTTAAACAATTATTATTTGGGAAAATATATAAACTGCTGAGAACTGTCTCAGCTGCTGTGCTGCCAGATGGGCCTGATGATCTGATCAAACCCTTGTCTGTGGTCCCTGGATGGGGCTGTAACATCATTACCTCCTGTCACCTTCAGCCAGATGGATCCCATCATGACCAGTATGCCAACTAAAATTTTTAAATGACATAAAGAAAAAGATTACCGATTAAAATACCTTTAAAAGCAATTTACTTATTCACTGATAAATGGTTAACGCTTACTGGATGCTTGCAAAGCGTCTGGTGTTTTTTTAATTAACATGCTTTAACTCATTTAATTTCCACAACAACTTTATGGATTTGATTCCATATTTTATGGAGGAGGAGACAGGTCACACAGCTAGGAAGTGGCAGAAGTAAGATTCAAATCCAGATCATCTGGCTCCAGAGTCCGAGCCCAGGCCACCCGTTTCTGCTTTTCACCAGCAAATCTATTCCTTTGACCCTTAGGCCTCACCTTAAAGGCTCTTACCTTTGTGAAGCCCTTTCAGACGCCCTGGCCCCACCCTGACCATCCTGTGCTCCTGGGCCTGTGTTCCCAGGCACTCGGTTCAGGCCGCCTGTCACCTGTCACGTGACATCACTGTGAGTTATGCTGGAATCCACTTCCTCATACCAGGGTGTCAGCCTCCCGCCTGGTGACAAGGCCCAGGCCCGGGCCCAGGGTGGGGAGCCCGACAGTCTGAGGTTTGATTTCTGGCTCCGCCACCTGCTTTGTGGGGGCCTTCACCCAAAGGCTTATTCACTGTACCTCCAAGGTTCATGAGAGCTGTTGGCAGGAGGTATAAAGTCCCCGACACACAATAGATGTTTTATAAATCATGGTTTCTTATCATCAAAGACAATGACTGCTATGTTTTTCCCTGAATTAAAAAATAATTTCTTTACAATCATGAATTGATAATCAATGAATTGATAAGGAAGGCAATTTGGTTACAGCCTAAAACACTTGAAATACACTTGCCCTTTGACCCAGCACTTCCACTTCTAGGTAATTACCTACAAATATATTCCCATATGTAGAAATTATATGTGCACAAGATAGTCATTGTAGCAAAAGATTGGAAACCACCAAAATGTCCAACACTAGGGAACTGTATAAACGAATTGTAATATATCCATCCAGATGGGATAAAGTGAAATCCTGAACAACAATGACATGGCTCTATGTACAGTAGGATGGACTACTTTCTAAGATTAAAAAAAAAAAGCAAAGCGCAGAAGAGTGTGGAAAATGTTATGAACTGTGTAAAAACTAAAAAGATAGGCTGAATGTGTAAGTGCTTATATGTGCATTGAATATCTCTGGAAGAAAATCCCAGAAACAGTTCTGCATGTGGTCTCTGAGAGGGGGCTGCAGAGCTGGGCTTCAGACATAGGAAGGAGGCTGACTTTTCGCTGGCTACTCTTTTTGAATGTTGTATGATGTGCATGTATATCGATTAAATTTTTAATTCATTAATAATAAAAAATGCACAGCTGAAGATAATCAATCTTAGTCATAACATTTTTCCAAAGATAATATACAAATGGCCAACAGATATATGAAAAGATGCTCAATGTCACTTATCAAAACCATAAGGAGGTATCACCTCACACCTGTTAGAATGGCTACCACCAAAAAGACAAGAAATAACAAGTGTTGGTGAGGATGTGCAGGAAAGGGAACCCTCGTGCACTGTTGGTGGGAATGTAAATTGGTGCAGCCACTATGGAACCCAGTATGGAGGTTCCTCAAAAAATTAAAAATAGAGCTACCATATGATCCAGCAATCCTACTTGTGGGTATTTATCTGAAGGAAATGAAAACACTATCTCAAAGAGATATCTGCACCCCCATGTTCATTGCAGCATTATTCACAATGGCCAAGACATGGAAGCAATCTAGGTGTCCATTGATAGATGAATGGATAAAGAAAATGGGGTATATATATATACAATGAAATATTATTCAGCCATAAAAAAGAAGGAAGTTCTGTCATTTACCACAACATGGATGAACTTTGAGGGCAGTGTGCAAAGAGAAATAAGTCAGACAGAGAAAGACCAATACTGTGGAATCTTATATGTGGAATCTTAAAAAAACTCCTGAACTCGTAGAAACAGAGAGTAGATTGGTGGTTGCCGAAGGCTAAGGCGGGGGGGGAGATGGGTGAAGGTGATCAAAGGGCACAAACTTCCAGTTATAAGGCAAATAAGCTCTGGGGATGTCATGTACAGCACGGTGACTTATAGTTAACAATACTGTATTGTATACTCGCAGGTTGCTAAGAGTATAGATCTTAAAAGTTCTTACCACATACACACAGAAGGTAGCGATGTGAGGTGATGACGTGTTAACTACTCTTACTGTGGTAATCATTTTACAGTATATACATACACCAGATCATCACATTGAATACCTTAAACTTACACAATGTTATATTTATTTGGGATAATTATAGCCCAAAAAACCAGAAGTCCGAATCTCCCCGGGAAGCACACCCGGAATCTGGGAGAGCTTCGAGGGCAGGCTCACGGGGCCTCTCCTACTCAGGATTTGGGGAGGTGGGGACCCTGGGGGTTGGGCCCACTGGGCCTGGCAGGGGTCCCTGGGAGAGAGGAGAAGATTCAGAGGCTGGAGGCCGTGGATGAGACTGTCCAGTCATTCGATAAAGTTTATTTATTGAGCTCTCACTGTGTGCCAGGTGCTGTGCTAGGTGCTGGGGAGGCGTCAGCCACCAGGCAGAGCTGGTTCCATACCTCTCAGGTGGGCAGGCGTGGAAGGTGCAGGCAGCGAGCATGGTCCACACTGTCCAGGAGAGGGCGTCCAGAGGACCGGCCTGACTAGTGTGGGGGCAGAGGGGTATCAGCGGGTGGTGAGTCCAGCCCTGGACCTATGTGGAGTCCAAGGTGCCTGAGATACCCAGAGCCAGGGCCAGGAGGCAGAAGAACTGGGGGTCTGGGCTAGGGAGAGAAATGTGGCAGAAGACCTCGGGGAGGGTGGGATGGCGAGAGCTGGTAAGAGAGAGAGAATAGGATGAGGATAGAGCCTGGGAGCCTCAGTGTTTAGGGACAGTGAGGACACTTACAGGAAATGGTCAGAGAGGTAGGTAGGGGTTGACGTCAGGAGGGCCAGTGGGGAAGAGAGTTCCCAGGAGGGGGCGGTGGACAGCTGGCAGCACTGCTGAGAGGCGGGCGGGCTGGAGGCGGCGATGGAAGGCACTGAAGACACTAGCCAGTACAGTTCTGGGCATCACACTGTAGGAGGAACAGTCACGGGCAGAGAAGATCCATGGGAGGACCAGGTGTCATTTGGAGAAATGTTTGAAAGAACTAGGGATGCCAGCATGAGAAGGGAGTCTCCCAGGGCCCTGAGCCCCCGTAGCTGCAGTCCCTCAGACTCAGAGCGCCTGGGATAGTACCCTCTGCCCCTGGCTCACTCTGCTCCAACTCAGCTGGACTGCCAGGGGCTTCCACCTCAGGGCCTTTGCACCTGCTGTTCCCCCTGCCTAGAACACTTCCCCAGTACATCCTCATCTCCTTCAGGCCTTTCCTCAAATGTTGTCTTCTCCATTAGCGTTTCCCTGACAATCGATTTAAAATAGCAGCACCCCCTTGCAGCATTACCTAGTCCCGTTCCCTACTTTATTTTTCTTCATTTCACATTTATCATCATCTAATAAAACCTAGACTAAATTAAAATTTTTTTTGTTTTGATTTGAATGGATAATACATTCACGTGGTTAGGTTCAAAGTTGTGTGTTTGCTGTTACAAATAGTGCTTCAATCAATAACCTGAGCCTACATCATTTTTCACTGTGCAGATGAAGCCCTAGGCGAAAGTCTAGCCATCCCAGAAATGGGATTGCTGGGTCAAGGGGTAAATGCATTTATAATTTCATCTTACTTGTTGATTTTCCCCTGCTGTCCTGACTAGAATGTAAGTTCCATGACAGGGCAGGAATTTTTAAACTTTTATGTATTGCTGTATCCCCAGTGCTTCAAACAAGGGGACACAATAGGTGCTCAATAAGTACACGTTGAATGAATGAATGAATAAATGAACCCATTCCTAGAAGCCTGAAGATGTGCTCCTGATGACCATCCCAACTTCAGGGCTCTGGATCCCTAGAGATCCTTGAACACAGCGCATAGTCCCCACCGGCCCCACAGCCCCTCCGGAAATCGAAAGCCTTTTCCTCAGCAGATAAGGGGGGCTGTTCTAAGGCCAGTATTCTCTCCCTCTGCTTCCCTTACTTTACCCGGGAAAGCAGTTAAAAAAATTTGTCTACAAAACAGCACGTGTCATTTCACCTCTAAATTCCCTTCCTTGGCTACAGTTTTCTCTTTTCTAATAATTTACAAAATCACTGAATAATTGAAGAACTATCAGGGGGCAGAGAGAGTGGGCTAATTTGCAAGAGGGAAATTCATTCACGGAGTGTTTACTTTGCGCCTGGCCCTGTGCTGGCAATGAGAATAGACGACGAAACATGATGAAAGTCGTCCTGCCGTCAGGGGTTTGTCATTCACAGGGAGAGAGCACCCAGGGAGTTTCCTTGAGGGCAGGGACTCAGTGTCTGGCATATTCAAGATATCCACCCGCCCCACTGAAAAAAAAAAAAATTAGCTGGTAAATGTCACCCAGGCTTCTAAGGCAACACCGAAGAGGTTGACGTGAATAATTCTTTGATTTTCCCTCACCTGTCAAAAGGACCGTTTCTGTTGGTTGGTTGGTTGACTTTTGGTTTCATGTTTCTGGGAGTGTCTGTTGATATTTGTCTGAGTCAACTGTTTAACTGCAGGAAACTTGGCTGTTCTGATTCCCTTTGGGGCTCTCAGGGAATACCCAGGTCACCTTAGGACTTCTCCCTTGGCTCCCAGCTTCCATGGGAGTGAGGAGGAAGGAGAAGGGGGTAAAATATGGAGCCGGACTGACCTGGGTTCAAACTCTGGCCTGACCACTTGGTAGCTGTGAGGTCTTGGGCAGCTGAGATCAAAGCTCCCTTCATCTTGTGTTCCAGCCCTGCCTGTCCTCTCTGCCCTTCCTGTAACCAGCCACCAGATAAAGAGGAGAGAAGGACTAATCAAGTCCAGAACCTATGACCCAGGGTTGGGCCAGAGGCAGAAAATTCCGTGATGGCAATCTGTGTGCCCCAGCCCAGGCCACATCCACATCTCCGTGGTCAGGAGGGCTCTTTATAACAAAACCCGGGATCCACGGCTGCAGATAGTTCCTGAGTGTCTTTTGTGGCTGTAGCTCCAAACACCTTTTGGCTCCTAAGCTAAACTTTCTGGATTTTCTGAGAAGTTCACATATCAATCAGAGCCATGTCTGCATATCTTTAATCCCATCTGGCTCTCAAGTGTCCATAGCATGTGTAACCAGGGGCAATCTTAATGACCTTTAGTAAGCAGAAGAGTCCAGAAGATTTCTAGACATTGGACACCTGCCTCAGTGTTTACGCCGGAACAGGGGACCCCAAATTTCTATATAGACTGGACCACCAAGAAAAGGTCCTTTAAGACCAAAAGAAATCGGAGATTCTTTTGACTCTAAAGAAACTGAAGATTTGAGAGAGCTTGAAGCAGCCGGAACTTAAAGACTGCCCAGTGGTTATTTCAGGAGACAATAGTGATTAAGACAAGGGATTTGGCCTTAAAGCAGGAGCAAAACAATCCTTGCAGATTTTAGAGGGTGACTGGATCAGCAGAGAAGGAAATGTCATTGTAAGTCCCTAAACGGTGCTGTCCAAGTGGAGCATTCCCCTGTGGCCTGGGAGAGATTTAGGAGACATAGCAACTAGATGCAATATTTTATTTTATTTTATTTTATTTTATTTTATTTCATTTCATTTCATTTCATTTCATTTCATTTCATTTCATTTCATTTTGTTTTCCTCCCCAAAGCCCCAGTGCATGGTTGTATATCCTAGTTGTAAGTCCATCTAGTTCTTCTATGTGAGCTGCCACCACAGCATGGCAACTGACAGACGGGTGGTATGGTTCCGTGACTGGGAAGCGAACCTGGGCCACCAAAGCCGTGACAGCACCGAACCTTAACCACTAGGCCATCAGGGCTGGCTCTAGGTACAATCAATAGACCTTGTTTGGATCCTGATTCAAACAAACCAGCTGTAAAAAAGGGAAAAAAACGTGAGACATTTAGGGAAATTTGAAAACTGACTAGATATTTGTGATGGGTACATGGGGTTCAGTTTGCTATTCTTTCTACATCTGCATATGTTTAATTTTTCCATAATAAAAGTAAAATAAATTAAGGCCAAAAAAATAAAATATTTCATATGTTAAGGTCAAATGCTTCACTTTCCTTAGATGTCATCAATTGCTTACAATCATGCCATGTTTTTGTTTACTTCATATTTGAATCACTATTTTCTGGTACAGTTTTGCATTTTTCCTGAAGCTTCTTGGCACCTTTTTTATTCCTTTCTGAGAAAAGAAACATGTACCTTCTTTGCCATATGACTAAGAGCTTCTAGCTTCTTAATTGTACTTTCTGTTGACTGGAATCCACTTCACTCTTGAAGACATTTTTAAGACATTGTTATCAGATCCTTCTGTTTTCCTGTTCTACTTTAAATCAAATACTTCTAGGCGAACAGTTAGCACCCTGGGGTTTCTTTTCAATATGTGTCTGGCTTAGTTCTATTGTTTCTTGGATATTATGTGTCTTAGGTCAGGCTCCCCAGAAGCAGAGCCTGAGACAAGGATTCTTGTGAAAGTGAGACCACTCCGCCAGTTAATCGCTGTCACTAGGACAGAACGGGGGAAGAAAGCTAAGCAAGGAGGTGCTCTTGGCTGGAGACTAGCTTCAGCCTGGTCCCATGGAGACTCTGGAGTTTGTCCCACCTTGAGACAGGGGAGCATTTTGTGCAGCAACTCACAGCTGCAGGGTGATGGCTGCATGGGACTGGTGAAGGGGATTTGAAAGCACCATCCACGACCCCAGTTAATTCTCAAACTTGTGAAAACACAGATCACTGGGCCCCATCCTCAGAGTTTCTCATTTAATAGGTCCGGGATGGGGCCTGAGAATTTGCGTTTCTAACACATTGCCAGATGCCGCTCCTGGAACTATGCTTTAAGAATCAAAGCACGACATTATATCTTTCCTTTTTTGTTTTCCTGGAGCACAAGCTCAAGTAATTTTTTTCAGCAAAAGTGCATAGGAAGTGAACTTTATTCATTCTCACAAGTCTATTTTGCCCCTACACTTGTTTTTTTTTTTTAACTTTATTTGTTTATTTTTCCCCCCAAAGCCCCAGTAGATAGTTGTATGTCATAGTTCCACATCCTTCTAGTTGCTGTATGTGGGACGCGGCCTCAGCATGGCCGGAGAAGCGGTGCATGGGCGCGCGCCCGAGATCCGAACCCCGGCCGCCAGCAGTGGAGCGCACGCACCTAACCACTAAGCCACGGGGCCAGCCCCCTACGCTTGTCTTTTAGTTTGGCTGGTTCAGGAACATTTTCCCTCAGCACTTTGCAGCCATTATTTCCTAGCTTCTATCTTCAGAGAAGCCCAATGCTAATTTGATCTTTATTCCTTTATAGATAATCTGTTTATTTGTTTTCAGTTTCCAGAAGCTGTTGGGCTTTCTGAAACCTCATGAAGCCCTAGGTATGTATGTTTTTTTCTTTGATTCTGCTCAGAATTCAATGGGCACTTTTAATCTAAAGATTCATTTTTTGGTTGCTTTTGGGAAATTTTCTTCTATTATTTCTCTGATTATTTTCTTGCATCTATTGTCCCTTTTCTCTCCGAAATTCTCATGACACAGATCTCAGGCCTCTTGAATTGATCCTTTATGATTCAATTTTTTTCCCTCATTTAAATTAATTCTTTTTTCTCTCTGTATTCTTGGAGAATTCCATGACTTTTGCTTCTAGACATTTTTAAAGTAAATTTTCTTATTTTGGAATAATTTTAGATTTATAGAGAAGTTGCAAAGATAATGAAGGCAGTTCACATATACCCTTCACCCAGTTTTCTCTCACATTAGCATCTTACATAACCACAGGACATCCGAATGAAGAAATGCACATTCATACATTACCATTATCGAAACTCCAGATTTTATTAGAATTTCAACAGTTTTTCCACTAATGCTTCTTTTCTGTTCCAGGACCCAGTCCAGTATGCCACATTGTATTTAGTCATCATGTCTCCTGAGTCTACAGTGTGACAGTTTCTCATTCTTCCCTTGTGTGTTTTTTTTTTTTTTTTTTTTTAATCACTGTCAGTTTTGAAGAGTACTAGTCAGGTATTTTGTAGAACATCCCTCAATTTTGATTTTTTTCTCCTGATTAGGGGGTGAGGTGATTTGGGGGAGAACACCACAAAGGTGAAGTGCCCCTCTCATCACATGACATCAGCTAGTGATGGTACCCTTGATCGCTTGAATAAGCAGTGTGTCAGATTTCTCCACTGTCAAGCTACTATTTTTTTCCCTTTCCATACTCTATTCTTTGGAAGTGAGTCACCAAATCCAGCTCACATTCACGGTGGGAGAGCCAATTAAGCTCCATCTGGAGGGGAGAGAAGCTACATATGTTATCTGGAATTCTCTGTAAGGAAGATTTGTTCCTTCTCCCTGTGTATTTATTTATTCAATCGTTTATTTATATCAGCATGGACTTAAGTATATTTATCTTATGCTTTGGGTTTATACTCCAATCCTACACTATTTATTTTGTTGCTCAAATTGTCCCAGCTTTGGCTACTGAGAGCTCTTTCAGGATGGCTCCTGTGTGCCTTTGACACACCCCATCTTGATTTATTTAAGCGCTTCCTTACTTTCCGGTGCTAGCTTCCAGACTTTCAAATGATATTTTTAATTTTCACAATCATAGTTTTTATTTCCCAGAACTCTTTCATGTTTTCTGATTGATCCTTATTCTCAGCATTCCTTTCTTGTTTTATGGACCCAATATAATCTCAAGTTAGAATTTATTTCTAATCACAATATTGTATGTGCTGTTGACTGGATTTAAATGATCAGAATGACTCTCTAGATAAAGCACCAAAGACGTAATTATAGTTACAGAACATATGTAAATATGATAACTCTTGGCAATGTAAAAGTAAGGGTATAGGTGTCTGAGTCGGCAGGCTGGGGTGGAGGAGAGGTGAACTAGAGCGCAGGTGCGAAGCTCTTCATTTTACAGGGTAGAAACCACGAGATAGAGCTAAAGTGGATGGAACTGGAAATAAAGGTTTTAAGTGATTATTGAGCTTGAAGAAGTAACCAATAGAAGAATGAACTAACACTATAACTAACACAATGTGGAAGGAATTGGAAGATGAGCAGTCGTGTAAGTGAGCAGATTTCTTCATTTTTTCATGAAGGGAGTCAATAAATACTAATTCAGTTGCTAAACCAAGCAATGGAAGTATATGCATGTTAATCAGATTTGTGGTGAAAGCCACCACACCTCAAAGCAGAAAAGGTTACTGGTTTCCTCTAGAGAGGGGATATAGGGCCGGGTGGGCTGGGCTGGAGCAAGACTGAGTGTTTCCTTAGTAATGTTCTGTATTGAGCATTTTGAAAAAACAAACAAGTATTACTTTTATAAAAATAATTTAAATGTATGTAAGTGCTGAAGGCAGAAACACATTGGTGGAGCTTTGACAGAAGGTGCAGAGTGGGAGGGGACATGACGGGGCTAGATGAGGGCAGTGTGTGCAGGGTTGTGGCTGCAGAAAACAGCCCACCTTGGGTAGGTGTGGTCCCAGAGGCACGGCCCCTCTGCTCCTTCAGCATGGCCATTCATCCAACAATTTACCTCGCACTTGCTGAGCTTCAGAGCTGTTTTGGGGCTGAGGATATGGATATCTATTTGTCTTTCCTTACACCAGTACCATTCCGTCTTCACGACTGGAGCTTGATATTAAGTTTTGAAATCATGTCGTATGGGTCCTCCGACTTGTCCTTTTTTTCCCCCAAGATTGATTTAGCTCTTTCCATATAAATTTTATATATATATATATTTTGTGTGTGTGTGTGTGTGTGAGAAAGATCAGCCCTGAGCTAACATCCATGCTAATCCTCCTCTTTTTGCTGAGGAAGACCGGCTCTGAGCTAACATCTATTGCCAATCCTCCTCCTTTTTTTCCCCAAAGCCCCAGTAGATAGTTGTATGTCATACGTGCACATCCTTCTAGTTGCTGTATGTGGGATGTGGCCTCAGCATGGCGGGAGAAGCGGTATGTCGGTGCGCGCCCGGGATCCGGACCCAGGCTACCAGTAGCGGAGCGCGCACTTAACCGCTAAGCCACGGGGCTGGCCCTCCATATAAATTTTTCATATCAGTGTCTACTTAAAAAAAAAACCTTATTGAGATTTTGATTGGGATTCTATTGAATTTATAGATCAGTTTTGGGAAAATAGCCCAATACTGAGTCTTTCAAACCCTGAACTTGGTATATTTCTTCATTTATTTGGATCTCCTTTGATTTCTCTCAACAATGTGTTATGATTTTCAGTGTAAGGGTAAAGGTCTTGCATGTCTTTTGTTAAATTTATTCCTAAGTATTTTATGTTTTTTGATGCTGTTGTAAATAGAATTTTAAATTTAATTTTCAGTTCTGTCATGCTAGGATATAGATATACAATTGATTTTTTATATATTGACTTCATTTATTAATTCTAGTAGTTGTTTGTACATCCCTTAGTATTTTCCATGTTAACAATCATGTCATCTGCAAATACAGACAGCGCTACTTCTTTCCTTCCAATCTTTGTGCATTTTGTTTCTTTTTATTCCTTAGTGCAATGATTAAGATCTCTGGTATCACGTTAAACAGATGTGGTGAGAACTGAGGTCCTTGCCTTGTTCCTGATCTTAAGGGGAAAGCATTCAGTATTTCAAGTTTAAGTATCACATTAGTTGTAGGCTTTTCATAGTTCCCCTTTATTAAGTTGAGGAGGTATCCTTTTATTGCTAATTTGCTGAGTGAGAGTTTTTATCATGAGTGTTGAATTTTGCCAAATGCTTTTATCTGCATCTATTGGGATGGTCATCTGGCTTTTCTCCTTTAATCTATTAAGGTAGTAAATTACACTGATTTTAGAATGTTGAGCCAACCTTATATCCTGAGATAAATCCCACAGGGTCATGACGTATTGTGTCTTTCATCTACAGCTGGATTCAATTTGCTTACAATTTTTTTGCATCTAGATTCATGTGGAATACTATTTATCTACAGTTTTTTTTTTCTTGTAATATCTTTTTTAGGTGTTGGTATCAGGATTATTCTGGCCACATAAAACAAGTCGGGAAGTGTTCCTTCCTTTATGTTCTGAGCATTTTTGTGCAAGATTGGTATTACTTCTTCCTTAAATGTTTTTTATAATTCACCATTGAAATCCTTTAGACATGGAGTTTCTTTGTGACAAGGTTTTTGATAATGAAATTAGATTTGATTATGAATTCAGATTTTCTATTCTTTTCGTGTCCGTTTTGGTAATTTGTGTCTTTCAAGGAATTTACCCATTTCATCTAAGTTGTTGAATTTATTGGCATAAAGTTGTTCATAATTTCCCTCATCATCCATATTATGTCTATAGAATCTGTGTGATAATTCTCATTTTCATTCTTGATTTTAGTAACTTGTATTTACTTTAAAAAAATCAGTGTTAAAGGGATTTAATAATCTTATTATTTTGTTTTTTACAGTACTAACTTTTGGCTTTGTTGACTTTCTCTATTTTTTTTATTTCATTGACTTATCTTCCATATTATTTCCTTTCTTCCACTTGCTCTAGATTTAATCTGATCTTTGTTTTCTTGATTCTGAAGGTAGAAATTTATTTATTTATTTATGTATTTTTTTGTGAGGAAGATCAGCCCTGAGCTAACATCCGTGCTAATCCTCCTCTTTTTGCTGAGGAAGATCGGCTCTGAGCTAACATCTATTGCCAATCCTCCTCCTTTTTTTCCCCCAAAGCCCCAGTAGATAGTTGTATGTCATAGTTGCACATCCTTCTAGTTGCTGTATGTGGGACGCAGCCTCAGCATGGCCGGACAAGCGGTGCGTTGGTGCGTGCCCGTGATCCGAACCCGGGCCGCCAGTAGCGGAGCGCCCCTGCTTAACCGCTAAGCCACCAGGCCGGCCCTGAAGGTAGAAATTTAGATGATTGATTCTAAACCTTTCTTCCTTTCTACTATAAACATAGAAAATACACATTTCCCACAAACCACTGCTTTAACTGCATCCCACAAATGTTTATATGTTGCATTTTCTTTACCATTCATTACAAAATAATTTCGAATTTTCCTTATGATTTCTTCTCTGACTCATAGGCTATTTAGAAGTCTGTTTTTAAATTTCTAAATCTAAATGAAGCCCTAGATATCTTAATTTTAGTGATTTCTTTTTTTGTGTGTGTGAGGAAGATCAGCCCTGAGCTAACATCCATGCTAATCCTCCTCTTTTTTGCTAAGGAAGACCGGCTCTGAGCTAACATCTATTGCCAATTCTCCTCCTTTTTTTCCCCAAAGCCCCAGTAGATAGTATGTCATAGCTGCACATCCTTCTAGTTGCTGTGTGTGAGACATGGCCTCAGCGTGGTCGGAGAAGCGGTGCGTCGATGCACGCCTGGGATCCGAACCTGGGCCGCCGGTAGTGGAGCGTGCGCACTTAACCACTAAGCCACGGGGCCAGCCCAATTTTAATGATTTCTAATTTAATTCTCTTGTGTTCAGAGAATGTAGTCTATAAGATTTCAATCTTTTGACATTTATTTAGGGTTTTTTTTTAATGTAGCAGTTCATCTTGGTGAGTATTCTATGTGCACATGAAAGGAATGTGTATTCTGCAATTGTTGGTTGTATAATTCTACAAATGTCAATTAGGCTAAGATGGTTGACAGTACTGTTCAAATCTTATGCTTATCCAAATTTTCTTATTTATGGAGAGAGGAATGTTAAAATCTCCAACATAATTGTGAGTTTGTCTATTTCTCTGTTTAGTTCTGTCAGTTTTTCCTTCATGTATTTTGAAGTTCTTTTAATAAGTGCATACCCATTTATGGCTGTTATATCTTCCTGATCAATTGACCCTTTTATCATTATGGAATGTCCCTCTTTATCTCAAAGAATAATCTTATCTTGAAGTCTACTTTCTCTGACATTAATATAACTAAATTAGCTTTCTTATGCTCACAGTTTTCATGGTATGTCTTTTCTGATCCCTCTATTTTCTATACATTTGTGTCTTTAAAGTGCATCTCTTGAAGGCAGCATATAGCTGAATCTTACTTTTTTATTCTTTTAATTGGAATGTTTATTCCATTTATATTTAATGTAATTTTTTTATATGGTAGGATTTAGGTTTACCATTTTGCTTTTCGTTTTCTTCTTTTGTCCCATGTCTTTTTTGTTCCCATTTCTCCTTTTCTGTCTTCTTTTGGGTAAATCAAATATTTTGAATACTCCATTTTAATTTTATTTACTTTTTTTTTCTCAGTGAGTATTTATTGACTGAACAAACACAACCACAGCCAGATCTAGACATAGGATGTGTCTACCACTCCAGAAGGATTTCTTGGGCCCCTTGCAGTAAATACTGCCTCCCAAGGAATAACCTTGCTTCTGCCCCATCCCTGTGGTTTCTGCCTGCTTTTGAACTGTGTGTACAAGAGTCATACTGTGCACTCCATGGGATGAGTCAGTTGGTCCTCCGAGAAGCAGATGCTGATACTGAGTTAGAACTGTAAAGGGTGTATTAAGGGTGACAACAGGAGAAATAAAAGTGGAGGGGCAGGATTGGGCAGGGAAAGCATCCAGAACGTAATAAACTGCCACAGCCTGTTTATCACAGCACAAGGTCCTCCCTTCAAAATGATGGCCCAGTTGGTGGAGGTGGAGGCAGTAGTTGAAGTCTCAGAGGCCTCCAGGGCTAATTTATTTACTTTTTAATTTTTAAATGATTGCTCTAGGGATTATAGTACACATGCTTAATTTATTACAGTCTACTTAGAATACAATATATGATCCTTGAAACAATATAATTTTATGTATCCTGTCCTCTATGTCCTATTGTTGTCCTATAGTTTACTTTTACATGCATTAAAAACCCCATAATAAAATGTTATTATTTTGGTGTTTAACAGCCGGTTAAAAGTAAAGAAAAAAATGCATTCTATTTGTCCATATATTTACCACTTCTGGTGCTCTTCATTCCTTTCTAAAGATCTAACTTTCCGCCTGGTGTCATTTTCCTTCAGCCTGAAGAACTTCCTTTAGCTTTTCTTGTACTGCAGCTCTGCTGGTGATGAATATTCTCTACTTTCATTTATCTGAAGGTAGTATTTATCTTTATTTCATTTTCATTTTTTGAAGGATATTTTTGCCAGATATAGAATTCTGGGTTGACAGTTTATTTGTTTTTCCCTTTCAGCACTTTAAAGGTGTTATTCCATTGTCTTCTGGCCTCTGTTGTTTCGGAGAAATCAACCCTCATTTGTATTGCTTCTCTGTGTATAGTCTCGTGTGTGATGAGTCTTTTTTCTCTGGCTGCTTTCAAGATTTCCTCTTTGTCTTGAGTTTTCAGCAGTTTGATTACGATGTACTTAGATGTTGTTTGTTTGTATTTATCCTACTTGGGTTTTTATGGGCTCCTTGGATCCATAAGTTGATGTTTTTCATCAAATTTATGAAATTCCTAGTCATTATTTATTCAAAATTTTTTCTGCCCCATTCTCACTTCTTTGAAAAAATTATTATTCTTTAGGATTTTTTTTAGAGAAATTTTAGGTTCACAGCAAAATTGAAAGGAAGGTACAGAGATTTCCCATATACCCCCAACCCCACACATGCATAGCCTCCCCTACTATCAACGTCCCCCACCAGAGTGACATATTTGTTACAACTGACGAACATACATTGACATATCATAATCACCCAAAGTCTATAGTTTACATTAGGGTTCGCTCTGGGTGTTGTACATTCTAAGGATTTGCAATGACATGCATCCACCATTGAAGTATCATACAGAGTATTTTCACTGCCCTAAAAATCATCTGTGCTCACCTATTCATCCCTCCCCTCTCCCTCAATGCCTAGCAACCACTGGTCTTTTTACTGTCTTCATAGTTTGCCTTTTCCAGAGTGCCATATAGCATGGAATCATATAGTATGTAGCCTTTTCATATTTGCTTCTTTCACTTAGTAATATGCATTTAAGTTTCCTCCATGTCTTGATAGCTCATTTGTTTTTAGCACTGAATAATATTCCATTGTCTGGATGTACACCAGTTTATGTATCCATTCACCTACTGGAAGACATCTTGGTTGTTTCCAAGTTTTGGCAATTATGAATAAAGTTGCTATAAACATCTGTATGCAGGTTCTTGTGTGGACAGAAGTTTTCAACTCATTTGGGTAAATACCAAGAAGCACAATTGCTGGATCGTATGGTAAAAGTATGTTTAGTTTTGTAAGGAGCTGTCAAACTGACTTCCAAAGTGACTCTACCATTTTTCATTCTTATCAGCTATGAATGAGAGTTTCTGTTTCTCCACATCCTCACCAGCATTTGGTGTTGTCAGTGTTTCAGATTTTGTCCATTCTAATAGATGTGCAGTAGTATCTCATTGCTGTTTTCATTTGCATTTCCCTGATGACAAATGATGTGGAGCATCTTTTCGTATACTTATTTGCCATCGGTATATCTTCTTTGGTGAGGTGTCACTTCTTTTTCTGGGACTGAAACTACATGATTTTGTCCACAAGTCAGTGAGGCAATCCTTTCTTCTCTTTATTCTTCAAAATGGATGATTTAAACCTATCTTCAAGGTCACTCACTCTTTCTTCTGCTGCTGCCAATCATAAGTAAGCACAATCAGTGAATTTTTCATTTCAAATATTGTATTTTGAGCTCTAAATTTTCCATTTGGTTCTTTAAATTTTTTTTCCATTTCTGTGCTGAAATTTACCCATCTGTTCACTCATTATGAACATATTTTCCTTTAAGCCCTTGAACATATTTATAATAGCAGGCTTAAAATACTTGTTTGATAATTCCAGCATCTGGGTTATCTTGGATTCTGTTTTTATTGACTGCTTTTTTGCTTGACTATGTGTTACATTTTTCTGTTTTGCTTGTTTTTCACATGTCTAGTAATTTTTATTTTTATACTGGATGTTATAGATGACACACTGTGGAGACTCTAGACTCTGTCATCTTCCTATGGAGCATATTGACTTTTGTTCTAAAAGGTGGTTAAATTACTGGCTGATCATCTTGAACTGTGGAAGCTTGATTTTATGCTTTGTTAAGGCAGATCTATTTCACTTTTTATTAATTTTTTATCATTAATAGTTTAGAAAAGTTTCTTTCAGCTTAAAAATCTGTCACCGGTAATGTCACATAAAATTTTGAGGTTCTTGTCAAATTTGGTACAAAACAATGTTTCTTTCATATATAAACTGTAAGAAGATTTCAGCTTAAAAAATAATTTAAATTTTTTTTAAATTTTTTAAATTTTTTTTTGTATATGATGACTAATCTTAAATACTCTTTTATTCTTTAACTAGGTTGTCATTGAGCACCTCCCTGTAGTGTCCTGTCATGAGTTTTATATTATCTTCATCAATGTCAGTATTTTATGTCAAATCAGGAAAACATTAAAAAAAATTTCAATGTGTTAGTTTAATTATTCAAACTATTCATTAATTGAATTCCTCCTATTCATTAGGAGGAATTGAATAACTCCTATTCATTAACTGAATTGTTGAGAAATCTAAGAGAACATACATCACTTCTATTTAAAATTTCTCTCTTCTGGGGCCGGCTCCGTGGCTTAGCAGTTAAGTGTGCGCGCTCCGCTACTGGCGGCCCGGGTTCGGATCCCGGGCGCGCACCGATGCACTGCTTCTCTGGCCATTCTGAGGCCGTGTCCCACATACAGCAACTAGAAGGATGTGCAACTATGACATACAACTATCTGCTGGGGCTTTGGGGGGAAAAAGAGAAAGGAGGAGGATTGGCAATAGATGTTAGCTCAGAGCTGGTCTTCCTCAGCAAAAAGAGAAGGATTAGTATGGATGTTAGCTCAGGGCTGATCTTCCTCACACACACACAAAAAAATTTCTCTCTTCCTCTTAATTACCCTTTTGGGGATGATCTGGAAAAAAATTGTTACAATTCACAATTTGATGTTTAAGTAATTTCTGTTGATTTTATCACTCAGTTTTTGAAGATATAACTTTATTGAGGCATCTTTTACATAGAGGCATATCATATAATTCATAATTTCAAGTGTACAATTCAATGATTCTTTTTAGCAAATTTACCAAGTTTTAGAACATTTCCTTCACCCCAATAAGATCCCTCATGACCATTTACTGTCAATCCCCATTTCCTCCCTTCTCACCTCTGTCCCAGGCAGCTATTAATCTACTTTCCATCTCTATATATTTGCCTTTTCTGGACATTTCATATAAATGGAATCATACAAAATATGATCTTTTGTGTCTGGTTTTTTCCACATAGCATAATGTTTTTGAAGATCATCCACGTCATAACATGTATCAATATTTAGTTTCTTTTAATTGCTGCATAGTAGCCCTTTATATGGATATACCTCATTTTGTCTATCCAAACAATGTAAAACCAGATTTAGATTGTTTCCAATTGTTGGCTATTGGGTCTATTTTATTTCACCTTTAATCTTGGGCCAAAATCCTTACTCTTGGAACACAGTCTTTATTGTTAAAGTATGGCACTTCTGAGGTTTCATTGGAAAACCCAAGGTGTTTGCTAAGTTGCTGTAACTTGGGGAGACTCAAACCTATCTCCCCTGTGTTAAACATCTGAAATGGAAACGTCCATGTGGTGGGAAACATCTGAAATCTCTGCTCAGTTCTTTCGGCTTTCTAACTACTGCTTTCCCCTGGGAGTCAGCCCTGTGTATATACAGTTAGGAGTCAGCCAAGGACCCGAGGACAGTCTATATGCAGATTTAGAATCTTAACCCCTCTATGGCTCCCTCCTTCCCAGGATCCCCGCCTTCAATTTCTAGCCATTCTAGCAGCCCCCAAATTCCTTCCTCTAATACCTCAAGCAGCTTTCTGCTCCCTCCAGTTTTCTTCTTGAGTTCTTGAGTTCTAGCTTCCCTACACTGCCCAGACTGAGGAGTGCCCTCAGGGGAAAGCATATAAAAGTAGATTTCACCCAGTGTGGTTCCCATCTTTCAAGAGTGAAGTCCCCTCCAGTTTTGGACTCTTTTTGTTTGCTCTCCAGTGCCTTCAAATCCTTGTTTTTATATTTCATCCAAAGTTTATATTGTTATCTGCGGGAGGGTTAGTCTGATACAAAATACTTGACCATTACTAGAATCAGAACCACTGTATCTCTTTTCTAGAAAGCTAACAATACTAAGACAACCTGGCAAAGGCCTCTCTGTTAGCAAGGGCATCTGTCATCTCCTGGCTCTGAGCTGTTATTGTAACTCACTTAGCTGCATTTCACAGTGAAGTGGATATTTGTATTTTGTGGCTACACAACCTCTAAACTCCCTACTTATGTCTGGGGAATCCTCCACCCTATGAATCTTGGAGTAAGTTAAAGCCTGCCTCCCAATATGGAAATCACAAATGCCAACAACACAGTTCCTCAGTGTCCTTGCAGCAAGGGCAAGATCATGTGACTAGGGCAAGGGCACATGACTAGGCTCAGCCAGTCAGATGCAGGGGGGCCTTTGACTCAAAGATGTTGGGTCAGCGAAGAATCCATTCTGGTGACAGAAGTGGCAGTGGCCATATCTATTTTCTGGGGCCTCAAAAGGGCTAGGTTTGGTGCTATCAACAGTGGGGATATGAGTTGTGATGTTTGCTGTTCAGCAGTTGCAGCTACCTGAATATGCTGCCAATAAATTCTTTGTATGTTTAAGTCAGCCAGAATTGGTTTTGTTGATTACAAATGAGACCCTCGAATTGTCCATCTAGTGATAGTTAAATACGAATAATCCCACCATGACGAAATTTTATTAGGCAAACTGGAGATCTTGTTAGACAAACCTAAAACAGCCCCTGCCATAAAGGGGGGCTGACCTGTCTGTGAGCCTGCTTCCTCAGGATATGGCCTCCATCCTACTTTCCAGCCCTGCCCTGCCCTCTCTGTGCTTTGGCCACAGATCCATCTGAATTCTTCCAAAGTGTCGTGCCCTTTCCTTCCTCCCTGGCTTTGCAGCTGTTGAATGTCCTCTCCCTGGAATGCAATTATCATCTCTTGCCTTAACTGCGACACCACCTCCTAACTGGCCTCCCCCTCTGCATCCCCTCTGGCCCATGTCCAGTCCATTCTTCAAACAACAGCCAGAGCCATTCTCAAAACGCATGTCTGAGCATGTCACCGCTCTGCTTAAAATCTTTTAAAGCTTCTTCATTGATCTTTGGATAAAGACCAAATTCCTTAACACGGCCCTCCAGGCCCAGCGTGGTCTGGCTCCTACCTACCTCTCCAGCTTTACTTGGAGACACTTAGGAAGTAGATGTCCTGGACTGGCTTGATTTGGATTGAGTGGGGCAAAGGAGGAGTCAAGGATGACACCCAGATTTCTGGTTGGGGCCGAGGTAGGGAAGCTGCTTAGTTTATTACCCTTTAACATCTCAAAGGCATGCATCAGTCAGCCTCACATCCTTTGTTGAACGGGGAGCTGAAGACTCATACCCCCGCCACCCAGCCACCCGCGCACTCGCACTGCAGTCTGACATTCAGCTACCCCACCAGCTGGGCAGAGACTTCAGGTTTGAGCCACAGCTCTACATTTTATTTGCTCTGTCCTTGGCTTCGCCACTTTCCCTCTAGAGCCTTTGTTTTCTTATCTATAAAGCAAGAAAAATACTTCCTTTCTCTCTCTCTCTTTTTTGGTACGGAATTATTATTGTGAGTGGTAAATTTCAGGCATGGAACTGGCCCAAGTTGGGACATAGTTGAGGATGACCATCTCCTATGAGCCTCAGTAGTAGAATCTATTTGCCTTTTAGAAAAATCATTCTGATTTTCAGGTGGCGGATGTATTACAAATGAGTTGAGACAGGAAGGAAGGCGCCTCCAGTTCTCCCAACCATCAGTGCCCTTGGAGAAATGTGTGGGGAGGTGACCTGCGTGGAGGGTGGAACAAAAAGACCTGTCCCAAACCTCAGAGTAATCCTGGATCCTCCAGTGTCCACAGTTGCGAGCACCGCGTTGGCTCTACCTCCAAATATACATGAACCCCTTTACTTCTCATTTCTGCTGCCACCACCCTAGTCCAAACCACCATCTGCTCTCTCTTGTCTACTGCAATAATGGGATGCCCTGTCTCTGCTTTTGTCTCGCTCCAAGACATCTCCATCCAACAGCCAGCGTGACCTTTAAAAATGGAAAGCAGGTACTGTTACTCATCTCCTAAACCCTCCACTGGCTCCCCAAACTCCTCAGCCCCGACCACAAGCCCTGCACGATCTGCACCACTCCTTCCCTGTTCACCCAAACCCAGGCGCCCTGTCCTTGTTCCCGGCTTCAGAAAGGCCCCGCTTCTGTACTTGCTGCTCCTTCACAGGGTCAGCTCCTCCCCTGGCTCTCCCCGCACACCACGTATCACTGGGTCCTCACCTGCAGGTCTCAGCCAGAGGTCATCTCCTGGAAGAGCCTTTGTCTAAGTACTTGTGCCCCCCATCACTCTTTGCTTCATCACTGTTTTATTTCCCTCATAACAATTATTACTGCCTGAAATTAGATTGTTTATATTTATAGAGGTCTCCTCAGCATGACTACTTTTACATTTTTATTAATTTTAATTATACTGGGAATACATAACTACGTTGTCTGAAGAGCCTGACAAGTAAAGCAAAAATATTAACTCCTCTTCCCCCATCCTAGATCCCTCACTGGAATGACAGTTCTGTTTGTCCTATTGATCACTGATTTGTAAGTTCCTGGAACCATGCATGGCACATTCAACAAACAGTTATTGAATGAAGTGAATCAATGGCCAAGTTCTGCCTCTACTATGTATTAGCTTCCCTTTGGGGAGGACCCGAGGAAGGGAGGTCAGAGTCAAGGTCCAGAGGAGGCTACAGATTTGGGCAAACTACTTACCTTCTCTTACTATCAGTTTGCTCATTTATAAAAAAGGGAAAAGAGCATTTATCTCATAGAATTGTGAGCCTCAAGTAGTGCCAGGCACACCATACACCCCCTCATGAAGTTTATAGGCTAGTGGGGATGTACTTGAAATCTCGCATGTTGACTCCACAGCCTACCATCTGCTCAGTGTCCCTAGAATGTTAGAGCCGTGCTTTCCAAACTGGGCTGGGAAGAGCTGTGTGGGGCAGGGGTTACCTGAAACCATCTGATGCATCTTCCTAGACTGTTTGTGTTACTTGAAAGTAATTTACAACATTATGTTTTATAGTAAACTAAACACAAGTATTTATTGAGCCAAATGAAGAATTTGCTGAATTTTTAAATCCAGGTGCTTTGGGCATCATCACAAGGAAAGCCGCTGGAGATCATGTGGTTGGGTTGAACCTGTGTTTTCTAGGTGGGGAAATTGATGCAGAGAGTGGTGGGACCTGGCCTCTCCATCCTGGTTAGGGTCCTCTCTGGTTCACACAGTGAGCCTCCTGTCATGGTGCAGGACTCTGGTGTGCTCCTCTCAAGACCCCTGACCTCAGCAGAAACAGCAGGTGGCTTCTTCTCCTTCCCCTATGGGAGTGAGGGTGAAGCGGAGAGGCCAAGACCAGGAGGAAGGTTCTGGGCCCTAATCCACACTCTCCTAATTCCTAACATTGCTCAGAGCCTGGACCACCCTGCTTGCCCGTTGGCACCTCCCCTCCTCCACCACCCGCCCATCTGGACATAATTATGTAATTATACTGAGATATTGTTACCCAACTATATATAACCAGCATAGGTAACTGCTTCTGAGCATAATTACAGGAGATGTTTACAGACCCACAATCACATCAGAGTAAATGATAGCTTCCTTTCCTCCCATTAATATGCCAATATTAGGGACCTATCAGGGCCAATTAGCCAAATCCCAGCAGTGAGGGAGTAGGAAAGACCTCACGCTCTCCCACTATCTGCAAGACAGGAAGGGATCTCAGACAAAGCAGAGTTCCAGGATTTTGAGGACACCAAGAGGGTTGCGGAGGAATGGGCTAACATCTACTGGGTCCCTACTGTGTGTCAGGCACTCAGGGGAGGCCAGCAAACACCTAAGAACAATTCTGCAAGCCGGTGTTAGCATCCCACTTTACTCGTTCGGAGATTGGTTCTGAGAGGGCTGGCGTCCAGGGTCATTTACAGCAGGCGGTGGAGCTGGGCCCTGACACTTCCCCTTTTATGCTACCCGGCCAGGCCAAGACTCCCAGACCGCAGCAGGCCGGCTCTATGCCCCCTTCCTTATCTCTTCTCACTGCTTCCTCTTCCCGGCAGCCACCGCTGCCCCTGCTGGCCTCCGGTCCCCCTCCCACCCTCTCCAGTTCCCCAGCTTTGGCGCTGCCTTCTCCTGCCCCCTCCGCCCCTTCTTCCTGTCCCTGTTGGGTTGTTGGGTGTTTTCTCTCCAGAAGGGCGAGCAGTTGGGGCGGGGGAGGGCGACGCACAGGGCGAAGGCCACGCCAGACACCCGGACGGACCCCCACCCCCACCCCACCCCACCCCACCAAGGGCGCCACCAGGAGCTCGGCCTTGGGCGGGCAGACCGTGAGCTTCCACCCTCCCTCACACACAAAGGCTGCCTGCCCCCAGCGTGCGTGGGGGAGCAGGCTTGCACACACGCACAACTGCATAAAGACGTGCACACGGCTCATCCACACAAATACACTCCCACCGCACACAAGCCGTGCACACACACCCGCACCGGCACACTCGTGTGCACACACGCGCACGTATGTGTACCCCAGCGTGGCCCTCACGTACACCACACACACACACACACACACACACACACACAGCTGGGCACGCGCGCGCGTGGACCCCCAAATGCCGACCTCCGGGCCCTGACGCGCCCCTCCGCCCTGCCCTCGCGGCTCGCTGGGCGGCGCGCGCACAGACACGCGCGCACACTCCCCGCCCGGCTCCACGCCCCTGGCCCAGCCTGGGCGCTGTGCGGCGCGGCGGGCGGCGGGCGGGGACGGGGCGGGGGCGGCGGCGGCGGCGGCCGGAGCTCGGAGGAGGCGGAGCAGGGAGCCGGGAGCCGGCTGGCCCGCGCTCCTCCTGCCGCCCGGGGATTTTCCAGCCCGGGAGCTGACGCCGCGCACCTCCGTGCGGCCGCCGCGGACCATGGGCGACAAAGGGACACGGTGAGTGCGAGCGGCGGCCCGGCCCGGTGCGCGTGGGGGCGACCTGGGCGAGGGCACGGGCGGGGGTTCGAGTCTGCGTCCTGGCTCTGCGTTCACGGTCCCCCCAGGACCGCCGACGCCTGGCTCCGCGGCGCTCAGCTCTCCCGCCCGAGGTCTCCAGGGCGGTCGCTGGCAGGGCCGTGGCGGGAGTACCGAGGGGAGAGGACAGGACCACATCTGGCTTGCGGCTCGTCGCCGCCGCCGCAGAGACCCACTCACACACAGTCGCTCGCTGACACCCAGCACTGGCCAGCAGAAGCAGAGACACACGGGGGCAGGTTGACAGACAATGATACACTTGCTCATGTGGACACACGGGCACACTCATTCATGGAAACGCTCATGCTGGCACATACACTGTTATACAGTGCCACACATTCATCACATACAGTGACACACTGTCGCACACTTACTGGCACACACTCATCAACACATTCTTGCTGACAGTCTTTTTGGCATATATATACACAGGTCACACTCCAACACACACCAGCTCTAACACACCTTCATGCCAGCACACACATGTTGGCCTATGCTGATACACACATACGCTGTCACTTGCACTCACTGTAACAAACACTGTTCCTGGCACACACACATTGTCACCCTTCTGTCGTGAACGCTTGTGCTGGCACATATCTCACCAACACAGTGTCCACAAGACCACAGCAACACGGACCCCCGCAAACACACATCAAACTAATGCTGGTGCAGCCTGGAACCTCATGGTCACAAGCCAACAGACCCTGGGGCTGTTGACACACTGACTCCAGTCCCCACATGGCGAGAAGTGGAAACACACACACATCGTGCAGGGTGGGGGGGTCCCCCCTGGAGCCTGGGAAAAATGCATCGCATCCACTCTGTTTCCTTTCCCTCTGACCTCAAGGCCTGGGGGGCTGGCCAGGATCTGTTTGGAGCTAGGGGTGGGGAGAGGGGGTCCTGTCTTCTTAGGAGTCTGCTCTGCCTCAGAGAGGGAGAGGCGATGCCTCTGAAATGGGAACTGGGACAAAAGGGGGAGGCGGTTGGGGCCCAAGACAAGCTCTGGCCAGGCGCTCAGCTCGGTCTCCCTGCTTCTGCCCCTTCTCTCTGCCTACTTCCTAAGTTCTGATAGAAGCTTCTCCCTCATCTCCTCCCTGCACTCCTTCTGCAACTCCTCTTTTTCATTTTTTTCTTTCTTGACCCTCGTCTATCATTGCTTCCTCCTCTCTTCCCTCTCTCTCCATTCTTCCTCTCTCTCTCCTTGCTTCCAATAACTATTTATTGAACACCTGCTGTGTACTAGGCATAGTGTGAGGATCAAAAATGTGCAATACCCGTTCCCTCCCTGGAGGAGCTAACAGACTAGGGAGAAACAGCCCAGTGGTCATCACGTTTCGGGACCACTGACAAAGCAATTTCACACCCATTGCCATCTGACACTCTCTCAACAGCAGAAGAAAGGTCCTCCAGAGATTATTTCCATTTTCCAGAAGAAGAAATTGAGGCTCAGAGATAACTTGAGCTTCTGAGGTTTACAAACTGCTTCCCAGCCATCCTCCTGACAGTTCTTCAAGGAGGTGAATTTTCCTCTTCTTGTTTTCCAGAAGAGGAACCAGAACTCAGAGAGGTTATCTGACTTGCTGAAGGTCAAGAGGGGTCAGAGGCAGGGGAGAGGCTGGAGCCCACCTGGTCCGTTTCTCTGCGGCTCGCCCTCAGGCACTGCCAGCCCTGCTCTGTGTGTGCGTGGAGGCCCAGGCTGGTGGGGAAGGCTGCAGAAAATCGGGAGGCGTCTGCCTTCACCTCGATGGCTAGTCCCCATTGAGGCTGGCTGGCCAGCACCGTGACCCAGGTCTGTGTCTTCAGCAGGAGGATGTGTGAGTTTCTCCTCCAACACGTACAGCCGTGTCCCCCAAAGCCAAGATCCTCCTGACTAGTGGGGTTAGACTTTTCTCCCTGCAGAGAGTCAAGAGTCTGTTCCTCTCCTTCGTTCTCCTGTGCTGCTTCGCCATCAGGGTGACTCAGCTCCTCTTGGGCTTTGGTTTGCTTCTGTGTTTTGGGGAGGAGTGTCACTGCTCCCCTGCTGGAATAGGGTGTCAGCAGGATAGGGACACCACGAGCAGCCAGGCAGCTGTTGGGGACCCTATCTTTGGGGCCAGGGCCTTTTCTGTGACTCCCCCTGCTTTGCCTCTAACTCACTGGGGGAACTTCGGGACCTTGGGCATTGTCTTCACCTTTCTGGACCCTAGTTTTCCCACCTCTAAATTGGAGCTATCAATACTAATGAAAATTTGGGGCTGTCTTCGCGTTTACTGAACTCACTGGGCAAGGCAGGAGGTGCTGGCTGAAGCCTGGAGCCCAGGTCTGGCTAAACTCCATTCGATGGTGGCCCTGCTCTCCCTCTCGGTCTCTCCTGTAGCCCCAAAAGGCCTCCCTCTCCCTTCCAGACAGGTTTCCTGAATAATTTGGAAGAGAAGAACAAAATCAATATTGGGCCGTACCTTGCCTTGTTCCGTAAGCCGTGGGGTTTCACTTTATCTCTGACTTAGAAGAGGAAACTGCAGATATCCAGTACTCTGAGGATTGGGAGTCATCGCAAATGTCCCGGTGCCTGAATTTGCACCCGCCATATGAAAGTGACAGTGAGAATTACTCAGAAACTGCCACTGCCCTCTAGGAACTCCCAGAATCAAGGGGGAGAGAGGGGAGGAGATAGAGACCTGGATGGGCCTAGTTACATGGCGGGTAGATGATGAACTCTCCAACAAGGCGCTCTGGGAGCCATCACACATCCAGTCAACAAATGCAGCCTGAGTGCCAGGGGCTGGGGCTTCAGAGGGGAAGAGCTTTCCTGTGTCCCCAGAGGATTTGGAACAGAACAGGTGACTATAATGCAGGGTGACATGTGCTGTGGGAGGCTTAAGGAGGAGTCCCCAACCCAGTCCCAGTGGGGGCCATGGTGAGGGAAGCTTTCTGGGAAGGAGGTGGCATTGGAGCTACTGAGCTTCATCTAGAAGGATGAAGAGGCCAAGGGGATGGGATTGGGGTCGTCATTCCCAGCCGAGGGTACAGAATGTGCGAAGGTTGGAGGCATGAAGCAACACGTGCGGCCTGCGGGTTGGGCTGGGGCGGAGAGGTGAGACTAAGAGGGTAAATCCCGGCCAGTCATCCACAGCCTGGCATGTCAAGCTAAGGAGAGGATTTTCTCCTGAAGTCGATGGTGATTCAGAGAGGAGTGCGAGGAGGGGAGAATGGGAGCAGGTTTTCATTTCAGAGGGGTGGCTTTGGCAGTGGCGAGGAGGGTGGATGGGAGCAGCAGGCCTGGAAGCAGGGAGACCGATGAGGAGGCTGAGGAGGAGCCTGAGAGAAGGTGAGATCTGAACCAAGGCTGTGGAGAGGATGGAACTGAGAAATAGGAATACGGAGGTAGAGTCCAGCAGTCTTACTGGTTGGGTGTCTGGAATGTGTCAGGAGATTTACATGCATGATCTCACTTGGTTTTCCCAATGATCCTATTAATGGAGAGATTGTTGTTCCCATTTTACAGATGAGAAGACAGAGTAGGAGAGATTAAGTAATTTGTCCATTGCCATTCAGCCTATGAGCTTCTGGACCCAGGCCTGTCTGCCCACAAAGCCCCTCTGCTGCTCCGTGCATTCCCCCAGAGGGAGGGGGCTTCTCTGGCTCATACTTGGCCTCTTTGACCTCCCTGGTGGCCCCATCCTCAAACTGTGCATCCCTTCTGGTTCTTGCTGTTTCCGTTAACTTAATTGGTAACAGGAAGGATCAGAGTTACATGACAGGAGGGACTTCCTGAGAGGCAGTGGGATGGAATGGACTTTCCTTTCCTACAGATGTTTATGAACTCTTCTTTTTTGACAGGGGAGGCGGGGGGTGTGATGGGGACACGTAATCACCAGCTCTCTGTGAACCTTGGCTGTCGTCTTTCTTGGTGGTTAAGCTCTGTGTGACCCATCTTGGCTGGAACATGGGGAAGTCCTGTGGCTTTGGCCAGGGCCGCTTGTGGGGCTTCTGGGAGCAGAAGTGTTGAACCTGACCCACCGTCTCTGATCCTTGATTCGAGGACAGCCTCTGGGCTTCAGACTTCTCCGCAGCTCTCTTCTTCCAACCTCTTGCTTGAGGTTGAAGCCTCCTATTGACATGAGTTCAGGGGTTCTGAGTTGTGGGCTTGACACACCTCGGGGCTGCGGCAATGGAAGAACAATAGGCTGGGTGTCAGCATGCCCTGAGTGGCCTCCTGGCCTCTGTCAGGCCATCCTCCACTGCTACCAGACCATGCTGACCGTCTCACTGAGGCCTGCAGTGGGGAGCAGCTTAGCAGGGAGCATACTAGAAGTTAAGGAAGATGTAGTGAGACTTCTGCATAGATGGGTCAGGATCTCGGGGTAGAGATGGAGGTGATGAGTCTGCATCTCAGGCTAGGGATGGAGGTGATCGGTGTAGATCTCAGGGTCGGGATGGAGGTGATGGGTGTGGATCTCAGGATAGGGATGGAGGTGGTGGGTGTGGATCTCAG
Organism: Diceros bicornis minor; assembly: GCF_020826845.1. Taxonomy (NCBI): domain Eukaryota; kingdom Metazoa; phylum Chordata; class Mammalia; order Perissodactyla; family Rhinocerotidae; genus Diceros; species Diceros bicornis. Next base: position 55,828,698 of record NC_080746.1, read on the forward strand.
GGTAGGGATGGAGGTGATGGGTGTGGATCTCAGGGTAGGGATGGAGGTGGTGGGTGTGGATCTCAGGGTAGGGATGAAGGTGATGTTTGTGGATCTCAGGGTAGGGATGAAGGTGATGGTTGTGGATCTCAGGGTAGGGATGGAGGTGATGGGTGTGGATCTCAGAGTAGGGATGAAGGTGATGTTTGTGGATCTCAGGGTAGGGATGAAGGTGATGGTTGTGGATCTCAGGGTAGGGATGGAGGTGGTGGGTGTGGATCTCAGGGTAGGGATGAAGGTGATGGTTGTGGATCTCAGGGTAGGGATGGAGGTGGTGGGTGTGGATCTCAGGGTAGGGATGAAGGTGATGGTTGTGGATCTCAGGGTAGGGATGGAGGTGATGGGTGTGGATCTCAGAGTAGGGATGAAGGTGATGTTTGTGGATCTCAGGGTAGGGATGGAGGTGGTGGGTGTGGATCTCAGGGTAGGGATGAAGGTGATGTTTGTGGATCTCAGGGTAGGGATGAAGGTGATGGTTGTGGATCTCAGGGTAGGGATGGAGGTGGTGGGTGTGGATCTCAGGGTAGGGATGAAGGTGATGGTTGTGGATCTCGGGGTAGGGATGGAGGCGGTGGGTGTGGATCTCAGGGGGGATGGAAGTGGTGGGTGTGGATCTTGGGTTAGGGATGGAGGCGGTGGGTGTGGATCTCGGGGTAGGGATGGAGGCGGTGGGTGTGGATCTCAGGGTAGGGATGGAGGCGGTGGGTGTGGATCTCAGGGTAGGGATGGAGGTGGTGGGTGTGGATCTTGGGTTAGGGATGGAGGTGGTGGGACTGGATCTCAGGGTAGAGATGGACGTGGGAGGCGGGATTTGAAAGTCTTCAGTTTAGAGATGGTAGTTGACTTGGGGAGTGTGGGTAACATGGTTCAGGGAGAAGGCATGGCATATGAAGAGAGGATGGTTAGGGACAGCTGGGGCCTTGGAAAGCACCAGTGCCTGGGAGTAGAGACAGGAGGGAGGAAACAGGGGTGGCTGTGTCCTGGGAGCCAAAGAAGCAGGGAAGGACCAGAGGGTGAGCTTGGGGAAGATCCCTGGAATTTAGCCAGAAGGCAGTGGCTGGTAACCTGGTGAGAGGAATTTTAGTGGATTGATGAGGGCAAAGCTGGGCTACAGCAGGCAGAGGAGAGAGGAGGAGGGACTGCTTTTCTCTGTGCCTGGAGCTAGGGTGAGCCTCTGGAGGAAGGGTATAAGGCCCTGGGCTGGGGGTGGTGGGGGCTGTGGGTTTGGGAACCTGGGGGGTCAGGCTCAGCTTGGGGGTGGAAGGGACATTGTGGAAATATGAGCTGGTTACAGGGGAGCCACGTCTGTGTTGGCTTCTGGAAGAGGGGCATCTGACTCAGTCTGGGTTTTGGGGAAGGCTTCCTGGAGGAGGTGCCCTCTGAGCTGGGTCCTGGGGCTTGAGGAAGGCTTAGGTGTTCTAGACAGAAGGAAGAGCCTGTGCCAAGGTGCAGATGGTGGGTGCAGGTACGGGAGAGTGAAGAGTTGAGGCTGTAGAGGAAGATGGCAGCCCTGGCGAGCAGGCCTTCGATGCTGGGGTGGGTGGGTTTCATGGCACCGTCTCACTCATTTACTCATACCCCAGGTGGCTTTTTTCCCCAGTTGGTGAGCCCAATTGGTTTGGGGTTATTTCTGTTTCCTGTTTGCTGGTCCATTCTCCACCTCTGGGTCTGTTTATAGGAGTTGCCTGGCAGGGATTTGTCGACTGCGCTGAGCTGTCTCCTCCCTTCTTGCCTCTGCTCTCAGCTCAGGGGCTCCCTAAGTGCTGAAATTAGGTCTTTCCCATCAGGGAATTCTGAGGGTGGAAGCCATGTTTCCCACATTAGACTTCGTGCTGCGGTCTCCTCCATCAGATTGGGAAGTCCTGAAGGAGGGGGTTGGGCCACCCCTATCAGAAGGGCGTCCTGCGAGTGGAGCCTGTTTCTCCCCCAGCAGACAGGCTTCTGCAGGTGAGGGCCATGTCTCCTACATCAGACTGGAGGCTTCTGAGGAGAGAATGGCTCCCCCGTTCTCCTGTCTACCCCCTGACTATAGGGCATGTCTCTAGTGTGAGCCCCAGGACTAGAGTAGGTATCATCTCTGATGGCTCCTGGGCACCCTCACTCCCTCTTATGTGCAGGATGGATCCTGCCCCAGGGATGGCTTGAGTCCTAGTAGGGGGGTGTAGAACAGGGGGGTGGGCAGGATGGAGTGGCAGCTTTTGAGAGGGGAACAAAGGACTCTGTTGTCCCAGCCCCCTCCCGCCCTCCCCAAGGGGCCCTGGCAGGGTCGTCTCTTCGGAGACGCGCCTCCTCCTTCCTGGGACTGGCCCCATCTTTAGTCCCACTTTAGAAGAACTGCTTGTTCCTTCCCAGGAGACCTCGTGCCAGACGAGGTCCCCAGGAGGCCGGGCCCCAGGGACTGGACCAGAGAGTTCCTTGAGTTCTGTGTGACTGAAGTCACCACAGCCACTGCGCAGCTTTCCCTCTGCCTAGGGCTGGGCTGGCCTGGGTGAGACCACAGCTGGCCCTGTGGGTCCTCCTGTACCTGGAGAGAGATCTGTCCATTGGTCTGAAGAGCCTGGAGCAAGGCTGGGTGCTGGCTGATGTCAGGCCAGCGGGAGGCAGGACTCCTCACTCAAGGTCTGAGCTGTTCAGTGGCTGTGCAGGGTGCAGCCTGTCTCTCCAGGGTGCACCCAGAGCCCCGAAACTGAACGGGTGTGCGCCAGGATTAGGCAGGAGCTGCCTCCAACACTGGCCCTACAACTCATCCTCTTGGTCATTTTGCAGCTTCATCCCCTTCCCCAAGCCCATGCAGTCAATGGGCATGGATGCATTTTGGCAAAGGGCCAGGGGAGGGGGTAGGGAGTGGACTGCTGGGATGTGCCATCTCAGGAGGGTCCCAGAGGTATGCTGTACTTACTCATTGCTGTATGACCTTGGGCCTGACAGTCACCCTCTCTGGTCTTAGTGTCCCTATGGGAGTCAAATCAGCCAGCATGTGAAAAGCCTTTCTCCCTGAGTCATCTCTTTCCTATGTTCTGCTAGCAGGTTTGGGGATGACCTTTATTCTGGGGGGCCAGAAGTGGGGGATTGGACAGCTCAGGCCTCTGCCACAGGCCAGTGGGACTGAGACTGCTGGGGAGCTGGGCCTGGTGGGTGTGGGTTGTGCCCGTGGGCTCAAGTGCTCGCCCCAGCAGCCCCCTGCCTCTCAAAGCACCTGTGGTCCCCGGCAGCTCCTGGACGGTTGCTTTCTCTCCACCTGGGCTGTTCCCTCCTCATGGACATGCTCCTCTGGGTGCCCACACCCCCTCCGTGGTCTGATCAGCCTGGACTAGAGGCTGATTAGCATCGTGGGAGGGCTCTAGGAAGAACCAGATTTCCTAGTTTCAAATGCCAGCTCTGCCACTTGCCAGCTAGGTGACCTCCCCGCGATTCTTTAGCCCTTTCTCTGCTGCAGCTCCCTCATCTGTGAAATGGGGCAGTAACAGTGCCTGCACTGTAGGTTGTCGCGAGGATTAAATGAGTTAAGATAGATAAAGCTCAGAGACTGGCATAGGGCAGTGCTATGTGAGGTTAGCTCCTAGAGGATCTCTCACTGGGTCTGCCTCCCTCCCCAGGCTGTGAGCTCCCCCAGGGAGAGACCCTGTTTGATTCACTTTTGAGGCCCCAAAAGGTTCAGCACAAGCCTGCTTTATAGTTGGCCCTCAGTACACAGGTGGTGGCCTGACCCCACACAATGCCCTTCCTGTTCTTCAAGGACTGGATCACATGTGGCCTCCTCTTCCAGGAAGCCCTCACTGACCTCCAAATGCCTGGTGCCCTTTTTTTGCCATCTTCTCTCTCTGCACTCGTCCCTCGCCCTCTGCATAGGTCCTGGTTATTTGCGCACTTGTGATATCTTGTGTGAGGCTGAGGGCACCTGGCCTGAGTCTGTTGTCCTTAGCACCTGTGCAGGCCGGGCACGGCACTGAGCTCCATAAATATTTGTTCAACGAAAGAGGCTGAATATAGGTGTTTCACTGGGAAAAGATATACTTGGAGAGTGGACAGTGTGGTTAGTGAGGACAATGGGACATCATTGCTGATTTTGAAGTATCTAAAGGTGGCCCAGAGCCACAGGCCTAAGATTTTTCTTTGTGACCCAAAGGGCGGAGGTCACTGGATGATCGGCTTTACCTTGCTGTAAACCAGAGCCACCTGGCAAGGGGTCGGGTGGCTCATTCTAGCGTCCATGCCTTTACTTCTGCTCCTCCTCCGTCTAGAATGCCATCCTTGCTTCCCTCTGCTTGTCCAAATCCTGCTTTGTAAATAAGCGTCCCAGCCATGGAGCCATCCCTTCCTGGCCCCTAGAAGGTGGCTTCCATTCACCACCCGCATCCTCAGACGTTTACTGAGCCTTTCCTGCATCTGGGCAGTGGCCTGGGAGAGTAGGGAGTCCCCCTTTGGGATGGACGTCTGCATCTGGCTACAGCATATCCAGTGTGGTTTGACCTGGCCTGAGGTGGGGACCATGGCTTCCAATGACCCACCGGTGATCAACGAGCTCTTTATGCAGCTGGAGAGCCCTCCCTCAGCCGGCTGGCGGAGCACAGAACTCCCCATCAGCTTCCCACTGGGCTAGTACTCAGAACCCATCTAATTACTGAGGACAGGGTTCTGGGTGCTGGATCCAGCAGGATGCGGTCATAAGCAGCTAATTAAACCTCCCAAGAATTGCTCCTTGGCCCAGAGGAGTGGAGGGAAGGGGGTAGTGAGGCTCAGAAGAGATGTGAGAAGGAGAGGGATGCTCTGCAGGGAGGGTTCAGATACTGGGCCTGCTGAGCCGAGCTGGGAAAGGGAAGCAGGAAGCGGGGAGAGAGGGTGGGGGAGCAGGGAGAGAGACAGGCAGACAGACAGATGAGAGAGGGTGCTATCTGGGGACAGCACCCACATGAGATGAATCAAGGGCAGGGGCTCTGGTCTGGGAGACAGGGACCCCACTTGTTCACTGTCCCTGTGATAGCATGGATGAGTGTTTTCCTCTTTGGGCCTCAGTTTCTCCATGTGTCAAGCAGGAAGTAGCAGAGGCATTGGCCTGGAAGGTCTCTAGGACCCCTTCCTTCCCAGTTCTACAGCTGGAAGGGGAGAGGACGGACACAGCAGGCTGTGTTCTCTGCTGGATAGTGTGGCCTCACAGCCCTGTCTTCTGGCAGGGGTGGGTGTGTGCGGGTCTGATCCAGCCGAAGATTGAGTGGCTGGAAGTTAATCAGAATGGAAGGCTGTTGGTGGCAGCAGGCAAGCCCTTGGCCCCTCTCCTGCCTTATCCGTGCCCTGTCCTCATGACTGTCCTAAGGGCCGCTAACTAGTGTCCTCAGTGAGTGACCATTTAAGGCTGAGCAATGTCTTTTCCATCAGTCTAGGAATTTCCCAGGTGGCACTCCCAGGTAGGGCTCCCTGAAAGTAGAGCCACGAAGTTTGGAGTGTGGATTTCAGAGTCAGACAGACGAAGCTTTTCTGTCCAGCAGTGTTGCTCACCCTCTCCATGACCTTGGGTGAGGGTCTTAAACGCTCTGGGTGTCAATTTTCTCGTTTGTGACGTAGGTGGAATAGTGTCACTCCTGCATGAGGCTGCTGTGGGCAGAGAGGGTAAGGACTTGATGAAAAGTCACTGTTATTATTCAGGACCCAGAGTGGATCTCAGCTTTTCTGTCTCTGCCCGCCCCACTCCCGCGTACCCTCTCTCCTCCTGGCCTGTCCAGGGATGTGCGCACAGCTGGGTCTGCGGGGGCGGGGGCTGCCCTGGGCCCCAGGAGAAGCTCAGATGATGGCAGGAAAGGGAAGTGAGATTGCCCAGGACAGGGAGGGGCAGCCTGGGCCCCTTCCCTTTTGGCCCCTCACCCATGGTGGATTCTCTAGGAGGAAGTGGGGAGAATTTGGGGGACAGGAAGCCGGGGGTGGGGTTGGGCTTTGTGGAGGGCCCCAGGCCTCTCTCCCTTAGCCCCGCCCACAGGTGCTGGTGCAGAGCCCAGAGCCTGGTTTTCTGCCAGGGAAGCCAGCAGGCCAGTGTTTCACACACTCAGACAGCAACAGCCCTTCCTGGTTCCCAACCCCTAGCGGGAGGTGCCTGCTTGGAGCTGGGGCACTCGGAGAGCAGCGCCCGCCACAGAGGTCTGCCAGGTCTGGAGGAGAGGCAGCAAAGGAGGGGAAGAGAGCCGCCTCCCCTCCCCAGTCCCTCCCCACAGTGTTGGGCTGTGACTTGCCAGGGACTCTGACTCCAAGGAAGCTGGTTACATAACTCAGTACAACTCCCTGCTTCTTTCTTGCATTCCTCCCCAGAGGGGCTGCGGAGGAGGAGACGCTGCTTGGCTCAGGATTCCTGGGCCGAGAGGTCACTGTGACCATTCCCTGCGTGGCGCGGTGGTACGCGCTGCTCACAAACATCTCAGGAGGAGAGCTGTGTGTGCTGCCTTACTGCAGGCCGCTGGGGTCGGCTGTGTCCACTGCCCCTTCCCACACTCGTGGGGGCAGCGCTGCAAAGAGGAGAAGCCTCGTTAGAGGAAACAGGCAGTGTCCTGAGATAATTTGCCTGCAAATTGCCCTGAGAGGGGAGATGGCCTCTCTGCAGCCAGAGGAACAAACAGCCAGCATTTTTCAGCTTGTTCCACTCAATTTCACAAACATTTTTCCGGCACTTGCTGGGTGCCAGGCCCAGACCTCCATTCAAGGGATGTCCCCCGAAGCCGCCTGGCCCACCCCAGTGGCCTGTCTCTCAGCTAGTGGGAAGCTGCTTTTAGGAGCAGCTCTACTCCTGTGTCCCACCTGCGACCATGAGCTTTCCGGGGCCTGGCCCTGCTGGGTTCTGGGTGGCAGGAACATCACGATGAGGCTAGGCGCTCTGGGCTAGGCGTTCCCAGGGTTGGCTTATACCCTTTCTGTTCGGCCACCCCTGCCATCCCGAGGAGGTTCCCGTGAACAAATACGTCTGTGAGTATCTGCCACATTGCAGGCCCTGTGCCGGTCACCTGAGGATGAAGAGGAAACAGACAAGTCTCCTCCCTTGTGCTGCCTATATCTTTTGGGGGAGAGGAAATAGATCATCACACCACGCTCTAAGATGGGGTAATGGGGATTAATTTACACTGTGGGCAGAGCAAGCCCAGCGGTTAAGGGTCAGAGAAGACACTGGAGCAGGCTCTGGAGGGTGAGTCTGAGGTGAGCCGGGGGTGACGCTCATCTTGGCAGTCTCTGTGACAGGTGTTTTCAGCTGAGACTGTCTTCCTTCATCAGAGACTTGAGAACTCCCCATGTGCCAGGCATGGGATCACACATCTGCTGTCAGTAAGGGCTGTCCTGGGACTGCAGACTGCTCGAGGACAAAAAAATCTAGGGTGAAAAGTGAAAGTTCTGCCGCGTGGTGTCACAGTGAGTGTTTGGGCCCGGGGAAAAGGAAATGGGCAGGCATATGAGGAGACACGGGGCTCAGCAAACCTGCCAATGGAAACTAGGGTCTGCCCAGGGTCTCCTCGGGTGGAGTGCACGGGCGGCAAAGGCTTCCCTCAGGCCCAGGAGACCCTGTGGAGGTCTGACAACTGTTCCCTTCTAAGGGACATGAAATAGTTGGGAGACAGAGAAATGCTTCTTTTTTTTTTTTTTGTGAGGAAGATCATCCCTGAGCTAACATCCATGCTAATCCTCTACTTTTTGCTGAGGAAGACCGGCTCTGAGCTAACATCTATTGCCAATCCTCCTCCTTTTTTTTCCCCAAAGCCCCAGTAGATAGTTGTACGTCATAATTGCACATCCTTCCAGTTGCCGTACGTGGGACGCGGCCTCAGCGTGGCCGAAGAAGCAGTGTGTCGGTGTGCGCCCGGGATCCGAATCCGGGCCGCCAGTAGTGGAGCGCGCGCACTTAACCACTAAGCCACAGCCGGCCAGGAGAAATGCTTCTTATGAGAAATGCTGTAGGCTTCGGGGCTGGGGGCGGTGGGTAGCTGGGGGCCACGTGGGCACGTGGGCTGTCCCTGCAGCTCTGAGGGCCGGTGGCGGTGGCGTGGAGGAGAGCGACAACCGGATGGGTCTCTCACCTCCCCTCTACCAGTAGCTTTGTGTCTATGGACAACTTTTTCAGCCCCTGGGCATAACATTTCCGTCCTTTCTGTTATATCTGTGCTAATGAAAACAACCAGTGCGTTAGCAGGTCTCACCGAATGGGTGATTTTATTATGGGTCTGCATAGCCCCAGTGCAGTGGGAGAAACCTGGAAGCATTTTTAAACTCAGTATGGAGAACGTTTTTTTTTGCAACAGATTTTTTTTTTAATATTCTAAAAATGACAAAGATGATCACTTGGCATAATCGAGTGGTTAATATGCACATATTCATTTCTCATATTATTTAGAGTGCTGACTTCAGCAGCAGCGACTCAGTATGCATACTTGAAACGATCCAGCCATCTCTGATGTTCACCATTTTGCAGAGTCAACTTTGCAAAAAGAAAAGAGTAGAGTTTTTCAGTTGGAAGAACTTTCAAACAAAGAACCATGACCCAGTCCCAGACTGAGCCCTGATCCAGGCCACAGCCCAGCCTGGCTGGTTGGAGTGTAGAGCCGGGGTGGGGCGGGGGCCAATGTGCAGCAAGCTCTGTGGAGAAAAGAAACCCTACCCCTCTGGCACCCAACCTCATGGTGGTGGATACCTGTCCCCATCACCGAAGTGCCTTTCTTCTCCTGCTTCCACTGCCACCAGCTTAGTCCAAGCCCCACTTCTGGCCTGGACTGGTGCCATAGTCTTTTGGCTGCTGTCCCTCTGCTCAGTCTAACCCCCCCAAACCCTCCTCTTATTCTGAAATTCACATCTGGCCCTGTCCTTCCGCAGCTTAAAACTGATCAGTGGCTCCCCATTTCCTAAAGGACTGTCCACATTCTTCACTGGAGGCCCTTTGTGGTCTGTGCCAAACTTTCTTCCCACACTTCTTTCCCAGCTCTCCCCACCACACAGCCAATACTCTGGCTACGATGACTTTTTTGGATATTCTTCCACAGTCTTTGTACTTCCACACCTCTGTGCCTTTCTTCAAGCTGATCTCTTTGTCTGGAATGCCGTCCTGCTCTGACTGGTGAAAGCTCCCTTATATTTTAAGGTTGAAACTAACCTTAACGCAGTTCAGTTGAATACGTTGCGCTGGGCCCCTGCTGCGTGCTTGGGCATGAAGCCTTCCCTTGCCTCCGTGCTCTCCGCCCAGGCAATCAGTGCCCTCCTTCGTCCTCCCTTAGCGCCTTACAGGCTTCCGTGACAGCATGTTCTGTCGTGGTTGGCTGCTGATAAGTCAGTTTCCTGTGCTAGAGGGCAAACGTGTGTCTGATAGCTCTTGGACCTCCAGTTCCTGAAAGGGGCTGGCACAGCCGGGCAAGGTCCGGGTTTGCAGAAGTGCAAGCGCCACATGCACACACACGCACACACAGAGACACACACAGCTCAGACAAGTGGGGGCCAGAACTGGGTGGGGGAATGAGTCAGGGAAGACTCCCTGGAGGAAGTGAACCCTGAGCAGCTGATCCAAAGGAGAAGTACTCTTTCCCTCTTCTCACTTCCTGCCTGGCCCTGGTGCTGAAAGAAAACAGCTGAAACTGATTTTGAAAAGGGAAATGTATGTATTTTAAATTAGGAGTTGGGCTGTTCTAGCCTGGAGATGATTAAGCACAGCCCTCCTTCCTGCCTTCCTCCCTCCCTTCCTTCCACACACATTTTCTGAACCTCTGGGACATGGCTACAAAAATGAATTAAATAAAACATGTCTTTATGTTTTTGTATCTTCTTAATGTTCATGCTGGAACCTGCTGTTTCCTTTATGTGTCTCATTGGATCTGAGTCTTGGCGTGTCACTTATAGCTCTGTGACTCTGGGCATTCCTGTCACCTTTCTGAGCCTTAGTTTTCTTATGTGCACCATGGAGGTGATAATACCCTCCTCGTAGGTTGCAGCTGATAATGTGTGTGAGGTGCTGAGCAGGTGCCTCGACAGTGGTTCCTCATTAAGTGGGAGCCACCCTCAGACTGGAAGCTTCCTGAGGGCAGTGACCATGTCCAGTGTGTCCTCGGTGCCCAGTGCAGGACCAGGCACACAGTATGTTAGGGTGATCAGTCATCCCAGTTTTCCTGGGACTATCTCAGTGTTGCACCTTGGGAAACCCCTCAGTCCTGAGCGAATGGGGACACTTGGTCACCGTAGGCTACATTCTCCGTAAGGGTTTGTAGAATGGATACATGAACGAATGAATCATGAGGAAGGACAGAGGTGGTTCTCGGACAAGCAAGAGCAAGTGCTGGGCGGCTGGCTTGTGGGGTGAGAAGTGGTATTATGAAGGGTCTGGAAGGCCCAGCAAGTGCAGGTGGGAGGTGTAGGAGGATACAAGGCCCTGAGTCTGTAAGGCTATTGCTTTCAAGCAGATTTCAGACTTCCAGGGTCCATGCATTCTTCCTCTGATGCATCCAGAGAGAATGAAATTGATTTCCACTTTTCCGGAAGGGCCTATAATGAGCCCCCAGCTGCTCCTCTGCCTCAGAAGCTGGAGAGAGGACTATTGCTCCTCGACCCACTGTGTTCTGGCGTGTCTGCCCACTGCCTTCTGACCTGTCCACTCCAGACTGAGACAAGGCTGGGCGGAGGCCTGGGCTGGGAGGTGGGAGAGCAGGGCTGCAGCCCTATTCTCAGGCCTGTGCCCAGAGACTGAATGAGGCCTCAGTTTCCCTACCTGCTCCAAGGGGATACAGCCCTTCCTGCCAGGGCGTCTGTCACTTGTGGAAGGCCCCTTGGCGTGTGTAGCACATAGTGGGTGCACAATAAGTATCATTTGTTGTCCCCTTCTGTAAATGAGGACAATAAAACTTGCTCTGCATACCTCCCAGGGCTGTTGTGTGGGCCAAATGGGATGTGGGATGTGGGAGCACTTGTAAACCGTGTCATACCCTTCAAATATTTGGAGGTGGGGTCCTCAGTAGGGCTGCTTCTGCGGGCCCAGGGTTCCAGGCGCAGGTGGGGGCTGACCCTGCAGGCCCAGACATGGCAGGATCCTCCTGGGGATGTGCTCCAAGATCACAGGGAAATCCAGCGGTGCCGTCCGTGTGAGCACACACACTTTAGGCAGGTCTAGCGCTCCGATGAGCTCTGCTCCTTCTGAAACTGTGGCCAGAGAGACGGACAGCCTTGGACCAACTGCAGGGGAGGGTTTGGGAGCAGCGTGACAAGAAGAAGGAATGTCGTCCGGAGCCCCGGAGCCTCGTCTGTCTGTTGGGCTGGAGGCAGGGCCTTTGTGAAGGCGAGTTGCGCTAGGGTCGCCTCTGGGCCCTTCCTCCAGCCCAGAGGCAGCTTCACCATGAGGCTGGTCAGCTTCAGTGTCAGGCCCTTCACGCTTCAGGGCCCTTTCCAAGGCCTAGCAACGTGTCCACGTGCTCAGGGATTTTGTCAGACGTGCACAAGGAAGATATTTTTGTGTTCTCTTTTTTTTTTTATTATTTTTTTTTTTTTGAAGAGGGCTTCCAAACTCTGTGAGCTTCAGGTCTGTTCAAGCCTGGGTCTGCCCTGCTCTGGCCGGGTGGTCCTTAATGCTGGGGTGTTAGTGCCACATTGGCTGCGTGTCCTCAGGGAGGTCTCATCCCACCATGTGGACCTGGTCGCTAGTTAGAGCCCTCCCTGCTGACGCAGGACCTGAAGGCATCTAGGGGAGGTAGCTTTGGGCCAGGCTGACCGTAAATAAGAGACTGGAAAGGCCTCTCTGCTCTCAGTCTTACTCATCTGCAAAATGGACATAACACCTACCTGAAAAGGCTGTGGAAAGGTTTAAATTATGTACCACAGATGAAACTGCCTGGTATAGTCCCAGGCTTGTGGTGGGAGCTCAGTACATGTTGGTGGAAGCTGGATGGAGAGGGCTCCGGGAAGCCCTCTCCTTCCATTGAGATAGAGCCAGTTCTGCTGTCTGTCAGAGTCACCTGCGCTGTGCTGGGCCTGGTGCTGGGCGCTGGGGATGCTGGGGTGGGGTGTGGTGGTCAGATGAGCTAAGAGGGTGAAAGTGTTGATAAGCTGTGGAGTACAGCTCCCTGGGAAGGGCCTGTTGTCAACTGAGTGGACCTTTTGTGGGGGAGGGGCAGGTTGGAAGTCTGGACTGGCCTTTCTTGCTCCCGGGGTGGGGGGTGGAGTAAGGAGTGTGACCGGTTTTGTGTCAGAGAGAAGTTCCCCGAGCAGGCTGTGCTGACCTTTCCTGCTCAGAAAGGAAGCCAGGCCAGCGGGGTGTGCTGCTTCCCCCTGCAATATTGGGGAAGGGTAGCTTAGTAGTGGTTGCCTCCTGTCACTCCCAACTTCAGTGCCCACTTCAGGGAGGGGAGAGAGGAGGAGACTGGGGGTGGTCTCAGGAGAGAACATGGGCTTTGGTGTCAGGCCAGGTTTCAAATCCCACCTCTACTGCTTGTTAAGTCTGTGACCTTGAGATAGTTACATAATCTCTCTCAACCTCAGTTTTCTCATCTTGAAAATGGGGATGATAATATCCTCCCCACCCCCAGGGTTGTGGTAAAGCTTAAACGAGATAATGTAGGGCTTAGCACAGTGCCTGGCACACAGTCAGTGCTCAATAAATGCTGATTGTCCCTCTTTCCTGCCCCATGACCCTTGTTAACGTGTCTTGCACTCTCCCCCTTCACCCCTTTGTCTGTGCCCCCCGTTGGACTGTGGGCTCCCTGGGGCCCACAGGGGCTGTGTTGTTTGTCCATCATTACGTCCTAGCCCTGGCACAGTACCTTCGAGACACCTTGATTTGGTGGGCAAGAAGCTACACTGGCCCAAAGAAAAGAGCCCTAAGTTTTAGCTAGAAACTCACCGCAAACCCGCTATGTGCTCCTGCCAGAGGGCCACTGTGTGCTCTCTGCCCTGCAGAGCTCAGGCAGCTACTTGTAACTTGTGACCCTCTGAACCAGCCGCTTTGTTTTCTTTTCTTCTGAGCACTCAGCACCCCTGTAATCAAATCATTGTTTGGTCAGCATTCAAGATCTGCCTCTCCCCACTGGAATGCAAGGGCCACAGGAGCCGTGTCCCCAGGTCCCAGTGCCTGGCACAGGGGGCACGTGTACATTTTTGTTGGATGCATGGCTGTTCTTTCTTTCCCTCATCTGCAGTCAGGCCTCGTGCGCCTCCCAGCCTAGCTGCTCTCTAGGTAGTGCAGGTCACCCTGCCTCTCTCAGCTTCAGTTTCCTCCTTAAAATGGAGGAAGTAGTCATCCCAGATACGCCAAGTGCTCAGCTCCGCCTGGAAGAAGGTAAGCCCCCAGTACTGTCAGCTGCTATTTTTCAAAGGATCTCCAAGGGTCCTTCCAGTTCTGATCTTCAGTGACCTCTCGCCTCTGGCTGGGAGGAGACTGGGGAGAACATTCCATTCCTCGCAGACCCTCTCTCCTGGCCTCACAATGGATTCGGAGCTCTGTGCAAACTGTTTATGTTTCCCGGCAGAGTTTATTACCCAGCCGGGCCTTCTGCAATTAATTACCAGCAGAGCAAATAACTTGTCCCTGGGAGGCTGGGCTTGGCATAAACATTTACATCCAGCCAGGGGCCGGCCCAGGGGCTGGGCTCTTCTCTCCAGCCTGTGGAACAGAGAGGGATTAGCGGATTAGGGCTGGGAGGGATGGGATGGGGTGGGGTAGGGTGCCAAAGAGAAACAGTTTTCCTTCAACAACTTTTCCTGGACTCCTCCTTGGCCCTGGAGGTGCTGCCGCATGCTTTCTCTTTAACCTTCCTGATTACCCCAGAAGTAGAGTCCATGTGTGCAGATGACGAAATTGAGGCTCTGCTAAATTAAGCAATTTGCACAAGGCCACACTGCTTGCAGGGGTGGCAGGATTTAAAGGTTCACATGGCAGCTGTGTAGAAAATAGACTAGAAAAAGAGAGGCTAGAAGTTGGGAAATCAGTGAGGGGTTGTTCGTTCGTTCATTCACCACATGTTTGTCGGGCCTCTGTCAAGTGTGAAGTGGGCCTGAGGTGGCAGTTGTGACTTAGTGACTGGGCTGTTGGCTCCCACACTGAATGCCAGAAACTCCCCCAGGATGGTCCTGAACAGGCTGACGTGGCAGAAGGTGGTTTCTCGGAGGGCCGGGAAGGGGATGGCCTCCATGGGTCTCTACTGGGCATAGCCACACCATCTTACACAGAGTCGGCTTACATGGGAATATCTTCAACAGGAAGGGCCCTCTAAGGTCAACCTACTCCTCCCGACCGAAAGTCTGGAATTCCAGTTCCTCTAGCCCCTGCCTTTGGGCAGAGACATCTTAGAGAAGGTTTTGCTCAAGGTAACCCTGCAGGAAGGCATAGTGGGGATTCCTGGCCAAGGGCTTTTCTGATGCATTTATGTCTGAGAGGTGAAATGACTAATTGGCAGGGCAAACCCTCACTGGCTGTCCTGATCCCACTCCCCCTCCCCACTCCTGGGCCATGAGTTCTGTGTTGTCTGAAGCCCCTTCCAGCTCATTCCTGCTCCATTCGACAGTCCTGCTGTGCAGATCTCTGGAGCCTCCTGCTGGGGGCCATCCTCCCCCTTTGTAGGGAGGAAAGCTGAGACCCAGGAGGAAGAGGGGCAGGGCACTCCTGCCTCTGTAGTCATTTTGGACATGGTGTGCTGCCTGGATGCTGGAGCCCCTGGGCTGGGCAGGAGCCCATCCCACCAATTTCAGGCCATGGTGGAGACTGGGGCTCAGCCTGAGCCGTCCACTCCATGTCACCAGCACCCAGCCCAGAGCCTGGCACGTGGTAACTGATGCCCAGGAAAGGTGTTACTTGCAGGGTGAGTGAATGGCTGGTGGATGTAGGGAAGGACACTCTAGTTTGGGAGTCAGGGGGCTTCAGTCCAAGTCACTGTCTCTACCATGAATGAACCTCAATGTTGCCTTCTGGGAAACAAGACAGAACAATAGTCCTCACTCACAGGGTCATGGTGAGGATCAAAAGGCAGCAGTGACTATTCACAATAGTCAAAAAGTAGAAACAAATGGCTCAAATGTCCATCAGTGGATGAATGGATAAACAAATTGTGGTCTATCCATACCATGGAATATTATTCAGTCATAAAAAGGAATGAGGTACTGATCCCTGCTACGACACAGATGAACCTAGAAAACGTTGCATTGTGTTAAGTGAAAGAAGCCAGTCACAAAGGTCACTTCTTATATAATCCCATTTATATGAAATGTCCAGAATAGATACATTCAAAGACACAGAAAGCCGACGTTGGTGGTTGCCAGGGGCTGGGGGGAGGGTAGGATGGGGAGAAGAAACTACTTATGGGTGAGGGATTTTACTGTGGAGCGATGGAAATGTTTTGGAACTAGGTAGAGGTAGTGGTTTTGCACAATATTGCAAGTGTACGTAATGCCACTAATTGTTTACTTTAAAATGGTAAATTTTATTTTATGTGAATTTCACCTTAATAAATTATTTTTAAAAATTGCTAATCAAAAAAAAAAAAACCAGGCAGCATCTGTTAGAGGAGATCCTGGAGATGGACGTGGGTGTTGGGGAGAGGCTACTGGAGAAAGATGGTGTGGGAGTGAGCGGCCGTGATGGAGTAAAGGTGTCGAGTGGGAGGCAGTTTGGCAGACTGGTTAAGACCAGGGCTTCTAGAACAAGCCGGCCTGGGTTCAAAGCTGTGTGGCCTTGGGCAGCTTATTAGCCCCTGTTTGTTTCCGTTTCCCTATCTATAAAACAGGAATAATAAAGTTTTTATTATGGGAATCTTCATCTTTTATTATGGAATTCTTAAATTGTTCGGAAGGATTCAGTGAGTTAATATCTGTGAAGTGTTTGGTGCTTGGCACAAAGTAAGAACTGCATAAGTGTCAGCTACCGTTGTTATCACTCGTTCACATTTTTATTTCTTTGTTCATTTGCTGAGCACCCCTGCGGAGCCAGGCCGTGGGCTGCATTTGGGGACACAGCTGTGTGCATAACTCAGGCCTGCTCTCAGGAGCTCCCTCACGTCCTGGTGCAGGAGTCAGACCCCCGGCCCCCTCCTCCCCAGCCGCGCTGGCAGCTTCAGCTGTTAATGAAAAGTGTCCATCACCTCCTGCTTCTCCAGAGCCGCCTGAGCAGATGGCCCGTAGTCTCCCCAGTCCTCCTCCATGGGTTTTGAAACTGCCCTGGGCTTGGGGGCTGGTGCCTTGGGCTTGTGGGGACCTTAGCAAGTCCCTGGGTCTTAGTTTCGCTACCTGTCACAGGAGAGGTCTGGCTGGCTGCGCTCTGGGGTTCTTCTCAGTGTTTTCTGACCTCCAGATCTCTGAGCTGCATAGTTCACTAGCCTGTGTTTGGCATGGGCCTCTTTATTCAATTTGTAAAAAGTGGACAGGCTTTTTTGGGCTGGCATTCTGGGCAGAAGGGTAGGGGTAAGGTGGGGTTGGGGGGTCTTGCCCGAGCTCCAGCCTTCAGAGGACTGGACTTCTGCCTCCCTTTGGGCATGGTCGGCCCCTGCCCGCCTCCCCCACCCCTCCATGGTCATTCAGGCTCAGAGCTCTCCTGACCGCAGCTCTCCTGGACTGCAATAATTTGATTCTAGCTGCTCCCCTCCCGCTCTGTCAACCCCTTCATGTTGGCATCTCTCCCACTGCCATGCTCAGTCTGTTACCCCAGTGAGGTCACGTGCCCCACCCCCTCAGTGTGACAGCTAACACACTGTCACCTAGCCACTTTCATTCCCATTCCCTCTCAGCTCTTGTACCCCCTTCTACCCAGCACTGCCCTAACACCTGTATCCCCCCACCTCACACTCCAGCTGCCTGCCCTCCTCCCCCCACCCAAAGCTCCATGTCCACCTGCTGGCTTCCCTCCCAGATGCTTGTCACAGAGGTTGTCCCAGGGCAGAGGGGGGTCAGAAAAGTCACTCCAGGAAGGAGCTTGCTCCCTCTCTTCTCCTTTTAAAAACAAAGCTTGAGTGAAGACACAGCAGTTCAGGCTTTCGAGAACTTCTCCCTGGTGGTGTGAGGAGGAACCAAAGTCGCAGCTGACCGGGGAGGGCCTGAGGAGGAAGGTAGAGCCAGTCAGGCTGGGCCCAGCTCTCTGGGTTCTCAGAAAGCCCCGATATATTTATATCTCCCCTCCTCTCTCCCAGACACAGGCACCACACTCTTACACATGGCCCCTGGTCCTCGAGGGCTCTGGACGCTGTGATCAGGGAGGGTCTCATTGGGTAGAATATTCATTTATTCAGCCCTTCATTCATCCACAGGCCTTTGCTTGGTGCCAGGCCCTGTGCTGAACCCTGGGGACAAAGAATGGGGCCAGACCTTGTCCCTGCCTGAGGGCTGATGAGGGAGGCTGCTGTGCACTCAGAGGGATGCAGTGCACTTGATAAGTGCTATTCATTCATTCATTCACTCGTTGAACAAATGCTCCGTGAGCACCTGCCATGAGCCAGGCGCCGTTCTAGCATTGGGGCACCAGCTGTGCACAAAGCAGGCAAGAGTCCTTACTCTCACCAGGCTAACACTCTGGTGTGTGTTATCCGAGAAACAAGAGTGACCAGAGTGCTGAGGGACATTTAAAAGAACTAACAGTTATCTTTCAATAATTATTTAAAAAAACACAAAAACCTTCACATTTGGACAAGGAGAAGGTAGCAATCATCCATAATCCCATCACTTAGAAGGAACATTAACAAATTTTTTTTTGGTGTTTGCCCTCCTTGCTGTGTATGTGTGTGCATGCACGTGCCTGTGTACTCAGACACGGTTGTGCTTAAACTGTCTGTGACACTTGGGTTACTGCTTTTTTTCCTTCTGCATTTCCCATGCAGTTAACTCATATTTGTTAATGACACATAAGAGTTCCTCATGTGAATGCTCCACAGTTTATTGAACCATCCCCTTATTTGGCATTTACATTATTTCCAGTTTTATGGTATTGTAAATAATGCTGAAATGATTAGCTTTGACTCTGTGCGATCACTTCCTGAGGGCAGCATCCTGGAGTGCCAGAGGTCCCAGGCTCGGGGGCTGCCCCTCCTCCCTCCCCCTGCACATCTTTCTTGCTCCCAAGGTGCAGCTTCCTGCCTGTGGGGGAGAGGAGGTTCCCTCCAGGTAAATCTCAATTGTAGTTGTTCCATTTATCTTTTACTGCATAACCCTTCACCCACTAACTTAGTAGCTCAAAACGACAACATTCATCTTTTTATCTCGTCCGGTTTCTGTGGGTCAGGACTGTGGGAAGAGCTCAGCTGGGCGGCTCTGGCTCAGGGTCTCTCCGCGGTTGCAGCTGGCACGGGGGCTAGAGCGGCTGGGTGCTTGTCCCAGGACCTGGTGATATTGTCCCTGGAATCTGGCCACGTCTCGCTCTCTCATTGCTGCCTCTCTAATCCGGGCCACCTTCGTTTCCCACCTGGATGAATAATACCAGCTAAACACACAGCACTCGCTACAGGCCAGGTGTTGTTCCAGGTTCTTTACATACGTCAAGTGGCTCATTTAATCCTCACAACAAGCCAAGGAGGCAGATGCTGTTGTGATCTCTCTTCCGGCGAATGAATGGCAGATCCTAGATTTGAACCCAGAGCAGCCTTGTTGTTGATCCTGCCAGCTAGCTGGTCTCCCTGTGTCTGCTCTACCCTCTCTGCCCTTCCATTCTCCACCAGCGGCCAAAGTGAGCCTATTAAAGTGTAACTACATCTCGTCCATTCCCTGCTGAAACCCTGCCGTCGTCTTGTCTTGGTGACAGTAAAATCCTGACTTGTGACCAGGCCCCACTGCCCTGCCCTGCTGGCCTCGTCTACCCATCTCCCTCCGTGCCTGCAGTGAGTCTCGCTCCTTCCCCCGGAGCCTGCCCACTGCAGGATTTGCTTTGATTTGTGTCGATGCAACATCCCCGCCCCTGCTTCTTTCAGAGTTGTTGCGGCTTCTTCTTCAGCTCCTAGCTCAGATGTCACCTCTCGGGGAAGCCTCCTGGACTTCTCAGGCTGGTCAGGCGCCCAGCCTGAACTCCCTGAGCACGGCACTTGACGGCACTTACCGTGAGCATCACCGAGTACGGCTGGTTTGCTCGTCGGATGTCTGTCTTGCAGACCGTTGTGTTACACACTTGCAGCGGACGCGGTTGGCATTGTGGTCTGTGCTGTGGCGCCCCCTAGAGTTGTGCAGTGCGGGGCCCTGCTGGCTTCCCTTCCAGAAGGGAAGCTTTGAGTAGACAGGGTCCACTGCATGAATCTGCCCTTGTCACCGTATGTCCCTGCTGGCCAACAGTCTGACATGCAAAAGGTGCTCAATAAATATTTGTTGAATATTATTAATAATAAGAGTTAATATGTATTACTGGGTGCCGGGCACTACTCTCATTTAATCCTCAGAACAACCCTATGGGGTAGGCCCTATGGTCGTCTCCTCTTTTTAGATGAGGAAACACACTGAGGGAGGGGAAGTCACTTGACTGATGTCTCTAGCAAGCGGTGGTTTTGACCAAGGCAGACTGGTTCACTACGATAAAAAAGTGAAGGAAAGAAAGAGCCCTAAATTCCAGCAGTTTAGAGCCAGTCAGATGAGGGAAAGCCCAGACGCAAGTCATCGCAGTGAAGCCTCTCTAATAGCAGTGAGGATGGGTGTGGGGAGGGTGGTTTTCCTCCCTTTGGGGGAGAGGAAGGAGGGAAAAGGCCCCTGGACAGAAAGCAGATTTGCTTTGGGGCTACTCTCTCCCTTGGGGGCCGGGCCTGGCTGCCCGCTCTCCTGACCACGCCCCTGTGTCCCAGGCTGCTGGATGGCAATGGAGGCCTGAGGAAAGAGGGTGCAGGGCAGGGATGGGGCGGGAGTAGGGATGGGAGTCTCTCTCACGTGCTGAAGTCATCCCAGAGGCCTGTCCTGCCAACCTCGTGCCTCCCATGAGAGGAAGGGGGGACAGGAGAACCCCACTGTACAGGTGAGGGAATAGAGAGACCCGGAGAAGTCGAGGGATTTGTCTAGGTCCCCGAGCCAGGACTAGAACCCAGGTCCCTGGAAGCTCCTCAGCCCCCAGCACTGAGAGTGTGTGTGTGTGTGTGTGTGTGTGTGTGTGTGGTGGTGGTGGTGGTGGTGGTGGGGGCAAGGATGATGTCTCCTTCTTCCTCAGTCCCGTGGCCTGCTGACTCCTTATCCAGGCAGCGTGTGCTACCAGAGGAAGAGGGCTCCACTGAGGCTTTGTGGACTGGCCCAAAGTGCCTGCCGGTCCCTGGCTGTCTAGAGTTCAGAGCCACCTCCACGCCTACGCTCCCTGCTTTGAATTCCTTGGGTTTCTCCCCAGACTGTGGGCTTTCTAAGGGCTGGGCCTTGACTGCCCCATCAGATCAGTTTTGCTGCACAGTATTTCCTTAGTTTGTGCTAATTCCTCTGCTGGCACCCAGCCCAGCCCAGAGGTTGGGTCGGGGGGTTTTGGGAAAAGTTGGTACCCGAGTGGGTCTTTTTTTTTTTTTTTTTTGGTGAGGAAGATTGGCCCTGAGCTAACATCTGTTGCCAATCTTCTTTTTGCTGGGGAAGACTGGCTCTGAGCTAACATCTGTGCCACTCTTCCTCTACTTTTTGTACATGGGATGCCGCCACAGCATGGCTTGATGAGCAGTGCGTCAGTCAGCGCCTGGGATTTGAACGTGCGAACCCCAGGCCGCCAAAGTGGAGCGTGTGAACTTAACCACTATGCCACCGGGCCAGCCCCCCTGAGCGGGTCTTAAAGGAGCAGTAGGAGCAACCAGGTGGAGTCCACATTCCCTTCCTCCCTGAGCCTCGGCCCCTGTGGGTACAGCAGGGCAGGCCCTGGTGATTGATGGGGCCTCCCCACACCCCCCATCCCTGGCAGGGCTACTCAGCCCCTGAAGCTTCCAGAGGCTCCCAGCCACCCACTCCTCTGAGGCCCAGCTTCTTTCACAGTCTCCTTCCTCGCAGGTCTCCGTCTGCTGGGGATTCTGTTTTGGTTGGAAAGAGGAGGCAGAGGTGTTTGCGTGTCTGGCTCTTTCCTCCTTTCTCATTCCTCCTCCCTTCCTCCCTCTTGCCTCTCAAGATGTTTCCTCTGCCAGCCTGGCTCCACTCCAGCCTCTCCCTCCCCTCCTCGGCCAGCAGCAGCCATCCTCTCTTGCCTGGGGCTTCTGTGGGCTGTGGCTTTCCAGAGTGCGCCCTTAAACCCTTCTGCCCCAGAGGAGGGGTCCCCAGGGCACTCCTTCAGGGTGGGGGCACACTGCCGCCTCCTTCCTCTGCTGTTTAAAACCCACATCTTCTGGGAGGGGAGGCTGCCGGCCCACCCCAGGGCTGCCTCCTGCTCTGGGTGGGACTTTGGGCTCTTCCTTTTCCCTCTCTGGGCCTCAGTTTCCCGGGGAGCCTATGGCCAATGCGGCCCTCGGTACCAAGGCACATAGCATGCCTTGTGTTCATTGGGTAGTACTTTTGTGCTGCTTTGCCCAAGATCTTTACTCCTGGTGTGGGGGCACTGGGGAGCTGCTCCCCACAACTTGGCAGTGGCCTGGAATGTAGACTTTGCACTGCTTTCCCCTCCCCACCGCTTTTTCAAACCCCCAGCTGAGGTCCCATCACTCCCTGGGGACACTCACCGGCCCCCGGTCTGTCTGCCCCACCTGGCAGAGGTTCACAGGCTGAAGCAGACCCATACCCTGGTCTGACAGAGCTCAATCTGGGCCTTGCATCCTCAGCACCTTGCACTGTGCCTGCAGCAGGGCAGATGCTCAGTGATATCTGTAAAATGAGTTGTTGGAGGAGCAGCTGGGGAAGCAGAGTGGCGTGATGGAGTGGTGAGGATGGGCAAGGTGCTGAGGGAGCACTTTCCAGAGGAGGTAGAGCTGACCTGGGGTTTTGAAGGATGGGTAAGAGTTGGATAGATAGGTAGGATGGGAAGGTCATTCCAGGCTGAAGGAACAGCCTGTGCAAACTCTAAAACAGATGGTGTGTAATCTGGGGCTTAGGGTATGTGTGAGTAAGTGGTCAGAGGGGAGGCTGGAGAGAAGGGCCTGGATGTAGGAGGAACCTCCAATCTGGGAGTGGACACCCTGGCCTGCTGGAATTAGCCCCCTCCTCTGGGTCCCAGGTCTTTGTGCCATAGGCCTGAGCTTGGAGGGCAGGCAGGACGTGGAGGGGGAGGGCCCTGGGGGCTTGCCAGGGCTTGGGACCGTGTGAATCCAACTCATAGCTCCTGGCTCTGCTCCCCTGCGCCGAGCAGGTCGTGGGATTAGAACCCATCAGGGCCAGCTGGTTGAAGCAGGCTTTGTTGATAACACGTAAAATAGAACGAGGTTCATTTGTGGTCTCCATAATTTCCTGGCTGTGACCCTGGGCAAATTATTGACTTCTCTATGCTGCAGTTTCCTCTACAATAAAGATAATAGAAGCTACCTCTCAAGATTGTTACAAAAATTAGACAAGGTAACTTGTGTAAAATTTTCCTTTTTCCTCCCGGCTTCTCCCCTTCCTCACCTACACTTCTCTCTTTAGCAGGGCTGGTCCCTTTGGACTAAGGCCTGAGTATGATTTGAAGGACGCTGTACATACTTAGCCCTGATAGCTCTCTCCTTCCACGAGGCCCCAGCTTCCGGAATGCCCTGTTAAATATGCGTTCCTTAGGGCAGTGGTTCTCCCTGTCTCAGGGCCACAGCATCAGCATCGCCTTTAGAAATGCAACAGTTAGAAACGCAAATTCTCAGGCCCACCTCACGCCTACTGAGTGGGAACTCTGGGGGTGGGGCCCAGCAAGCTGGGTTTTAAGCAGCCTCCCAGCTGATTCTGACCCATGCTCAAGCGTGAGAACCACCGCCTTAGGGGATGATGCCCAAGGGCTCTCATGGAGTCAGAACACAGGGGTGCCTAGGGGTGCAGCTTCAGTGGTGTGCGACCTGTGCAGTTACACAGGGCCCAGAGCTCAGAAGGGACTCTCTTTTGGTTTAATGCTCTTCTGTCTCCGTCTTGAAATCTGAACAAGGGGCCCTGTGTTTTCATTGTGCACTGGGCCCATAATTATGCAGCCGGTCCTGGGTGCTGGTCCCGGCCGTGTTCCAGGTTAGCTGGGTATCCTTGGGGAAGTCACTTTCTCTCTCTGAATCTCACTCTCCTTATCTGTCCGGGGGGGTGATGATCCCCACCTCCCAGAGTAATCGTGAGGGTTAAATGTGATGCTAGGTCCTGCAGTTGGCACGGTGCCTGGCCCAGGCAGTGCAGAGTGGCTTCCTGAGTGCCAGCGCTGGGCGCACCTCTGGGGATACCGTGGCAGCAAACAGACACCGTCCTTGGCTTTAATGGGGTTTATGGTCTGGAGCAGGGAGACGGATGACGAAAGTACACACTGAGAAGTGCTCTGAGTGCCTAATGGGGGGATCTGACCCGGTTGGGGGTCACCGAAGGCTTTCTAAGTCCCAAGTGAGCAAAAATCTGAGATGAAGTGGATGTGAACTTGGCGTGGAGGTGGACAGCATTGTCCAGATGGAGGCAACAGCATTACGATGTGTTATTTTCATAGTTATTAATAACAGATTTCTGGAGGAGGCTGAGTCGAGGAGAGAAGGCCTGGAGGGAGGAGAGGGCCACAGGGGCCGCAAGCGGGTCAGGAGGCGGCCCCGGGGCCTCATCACCTGGTCTGGGTTCCTTCCCTTCAAAAAGGCCCTAAACCGCAAAGCTTTAGAATGGGAACAGGCCCTTGCGCGGAGGCCTCCTAGAGCCGTGTAGGAATGTGGCTTTGCTAGCTGGTGCTGCAGACAAGTTATTTCCCCTCCGGAAACCTCAGCTTCCTCTTCAGCAAAATGGGCTCCCGATCCCCTCTCGGTGGGTGGGGGTGAGGTTTAGGTGAGAGGATTGCACTGGGGCCCCAGCACAGCGCCCCCTGCAGGATGTGCTTGGTATGTAGTTGATTCCCTCCATCAGGGTGGAAGTGGGGAGCCCAGGTTTTGATCAGGAGCCCCTCTAGCCCAGGCTTGCTCACTTGGTGGAGTCCTTTCTTTCACTCTAAGGAGAATGAGCCTGATAATCCCTTTTCTAGACATAATCAGCTGAGATTAAGGACTAACCAGCTTTGGGGGCCTAGAAGCAGTGGCTTTGGAGACACTGAGTACCCACCTCTCTGGATGTTCTCCCCTTTGGGGTTCATTCTGGGGGTTAAATTAAACCCACCAGCTATTTCACAGAGAGGAGGTGAGCCCCTGAATCCGGTGTTCTGAGTCCAGGCCCAGCTCTCTCAATGGTGAGGGCAGCTTTCATTTATCTCGGGCTTCAGGGCACCAGGTACTCCCATGCATTCATCAAGAAAGGCACTGTTACTGTTCCCATTTCAGAGGTAAGGATCAGAGAGATTTGCTCCTTGCCCAAGGTCACCCAGCTAGCGAGTGGCAGACTCCAAGGCCTTAACCACTACCCCAGACTGACCCCCACAGTGACACACTGTGGGACTGGGGCAAGTCCTGCCCTTCTCCAGGCCTCAGTGTCACCATGTGTACCCTGAGGGGTAGGACCCGATGTTCTTCGAGGCCTCTTCAGCTCCAGTGTCCTGGGGTCTGCATTTCTGGAGGGCCTGTCCCCCCAGGGAGTTCTGCCACCACACCCCGTCCCATATCCAGGCTGCTGTTGCCTTTACTGTGTAGGAAAGGACCGGCTTACTCGGGCCCTCTCAGCTCCAACCTCCCAGGCCTCCAGCCACCCCTGGCCCTACTCCCTCCCCGTTACCCACAAGGAGGAGCAGGAGTGGCCAGGACCTGTGGTTTCTCCACTGTGAGTGCGTGTGGCCCTAGGCTGGTGGGGCTGAGCCCTGCGGGAGATCCCAAAGTGGGGAAGAGTTTGGTGGCTCCGGGGGACTGACCAATGTTGGCTGGAGGGTACGGGGGACAGGAGAGTGTGGTGGGAGGGGAGGGTGGAGAGGTGGGCAGGGGCCAGATTGCAAAGGGCTTGTGGGAGCAGTTAAGGGGTTTGAGACAGAGGAGGGAGGCATCTGGAATGACTGAGAAGATGCCGGCGACAGCACAGTGTCGGGCACACTCGTGCAGTGGCCGTTAGTCGTGGTTGTGGTGCTTTTCGTTGTGTCCATCGTGAACACCCAGATTCCACTTCCCACTAGCCGTGAGAACTTGGGCCAGTCACTATCCCTCGGGACCTCATTTTTCTCACCAGTAATGCAAGAAGAAGGATAAGGAGCCTTCCTCCGGGGGATTTTATCAGAATCAAAGAGAGATAATGGGGGATTTCATTTAATCTTGGTTAATCCTGCAAACACTCGGCCCCCTGAGCCCAGCTGCCTGCTTCACAGTTTGGGGCAGAGTAGGACTCAGTCGCTGGCTCCCGAAGGCTCCAGCTGTGACACAACCCTTTGCAGGCAGAGCTTTACCTTCCCCAGATCGCTTCTCTGTCCTCAACCTCATCCTTGCAACTGGAGACCCCTGCCTCCCCCTCAGACTCTCCCCAGCCTTAAAGCCCTGGCGGAGGGGCTCCCAGCCTTAAGAGCCCATGGAGATTCCCAGTAAGCCAGTGTACTGTGGAGGGGAGTGTACAGGACCTGAGGAAGTCATGTTCCTTCTCTGAGCCTCAATTTCTTCATCTGCAAAATGGGAATACCTACTTTATTAGCCTCCTATTGCTCCTGTAACAAATTACCACAAATGTAGTGGCCTAAAACACACATTTATTCACTGACAGTTCTGGAGGTCAGAAGTCCTAAAATAGGTTGGCAGGGCTGCGTTCCTTCTGGAGGCTCTAGGGGAGAATTCATTGCTTTTCCTTTTCTAGCTTGTAGAAGCTGCCTGCATCCCTTGGCTCCCGGCCCCATCTTCCATTTTAAAGCCGGCAGTGTAGCGTCTTCCAATTTTTCTCTCAATGCTTCTGTCATCATCACATTGTGTTTTCTCTCTCTGACCCTCCTGCTTTCCTTTTATAGGGACCTTTGTGATTACACTGGGTCCACTCAGATAATGCAGGGTAATCTCCCCATCTCCAAATCCTTAACTAAATCACCTCTGCAAAGTCCCTTTAACATGTAAAGTAACATATTCACAATTCCAGGGATTAGGATGTGGGCATTTTAGGGGGCCGTTATTCAGCCTACCACACATACCTTGCAGGGTAGTTGTGAGGGTTAAATGAGACAAGAAATGTGAAAGTCTCGACCAGTGCCTGGGACCTGGCAGTCAGTCCCCCGATGCACTTTCTTTCCCTCCTCTCTCTTGGCCTCTGTCTCCCCATCGGTAAAAAGAGGCCCACTTCAGCTCCAGCAGGAGGATCCCACCTTATGTAGAGTGTGTAGCATGGGCAGGCAGACTCTGCCCTTAGCCCAGCCTGGGATTCATAGGAAGCAGCAGAATTGAGCCCTGCCTCCAGGACACCCCCAGGACGCCCCCAGCGGCCCTCAGAAAAGCCCCCCTTCTCCTTCTCCTTCTACCTCTCTGGGGC
The DNA here is from genome assembly GCF_020826845.1 of Diceros bicornis minor. Lineage (NCBI taxonomy): Eukaryota > Metazoa > Chordata > Mammalia > Perissodactyla > Rhinocerotidae > Diceros > Diceros bicornis. The sequence goes on from NC_080746.1 coordinate 55,855,101, forward strand.
AAGCCTCCTCTCTGTTCCTGGCCTGCCGTGCATTTCCCATCATTCCCAGGGATGGCTGATGGGAAAGGCTGAGCTCATTGCTCCCTGGGGAGGGCGAGGGGTGGAGGGAGGAGAGGGAGAGGCTGGCGGCAGCTGCTGCGAGAGAGGAGAGAGCTAAGGAGAGAGGAGAGGCCAGGAGAGGAGATTTACGGTGGGAGGTCGAAGTTATCAATGCCTAGGACAAGTGGCGGGGCGGAGGAGGGCAGGGCCTCCAAACTGGCCCTTAGAGAATGGTCAGCTCTTCCTCTGCCTCCTCGGCCTGGCCCTGGCCACGCTGCTCTGTCGCTCTGCCAACGGCCCTTCTGAGAGGCCCTGGGTCTGGAGGAGTGTGTATGTATGTTGGGGATGGGAGGAGGGTGTCACAGACCAGCAGGGGCCAGAAGTGAGGGATTGCTGCCTGACAGCAGTACCCCCACCCTTCATGAGAAGAGGGCCATCTCAGCCAGCGGCCACCCCCACCCTTTCCCTCTGCCCAGAAATTAGTCACCATTTGCTCTTGGGCTCATCATCTGCCTTCACTGGATCTCACTTTTCTTATTTGCATGTACGTGTGTGTTTGAGTTGGGGGGAGAGGCAGGAAATAACATCATTATGGAGTTTGAGAGAATCAAATGAGATAGTGATTTTGAAATGGCCACTCTGCTGTATAAGGATGTGTAATGCCATGCATACACGTCACTTTGATGTTCTCTCTTCAGCATCTTGAAAACCTGGCAAAATCTTAACCATCCTTCAAGTCCCAGCTCAGATGTTACCTGCTCTCTGTAACTTCCTCAGCAGCCCCCTGTCTGTCCAGGGAGGAATCAAGCCACTCCCTCCCCAGAGTTACTGTCACCGTCTTTATGACCCTCTCTCATGGTGTCTTCTGCAGGATAGTTGTTGGGTTGTGCATCTGTCTCCCCCACCATATGTGGGCAGTGTGTTCACCACAGACCCCTCTGCTTCTCAAGGCTGCTGTAGTTGTGATAGAGCAGAGGAAGTATGGCGAAGGCATTGGGGGCTGGCCTCCCAGGGGCTGGCCTGGGCAAGGTCCCCAGGTGGCGGTCCAGCCCTAAGCATTGAGCAGGCCCGCAGGATTGACTCAGTCAGACTCACAGAAACCCAACTAAAAGCAGGTGGTCATCCAGGGACAAGGGCCCTTTACTTTCCGTGGTGTGAGTGCTCGTGCCCCCTGCCCAGGACCTCCTGTGATAATCAGGACACCAAGGGGGCCATGCTGGTCGTGAGGTTTCCTGGTGAGGTTGCAACCTGAGCCAAGGGAGGGGAAGCGTGTTTCAGGAGATGCTGTCAGGCCTTAAGGAGCGTGTTCCATAGGCTGATCCACCATACTCTACGCGCCCCCAGGAGGCTCATGTCCCAGCGCCCAGGGCCCACTAGATGCACAGAGAGTGCCAAATAAACGTGGGGAGAGGCGGCAGGGTGGTCAAAAGCTCCTCCAACTCCTGGCTATGTGTTCTTGCATGTGATTATGTAAATCTTTTTCCCCCACTGGACTTTAAGCCCCACCGAGGCAGGCCCTGGATAGCCTTGTTCATCTTGGCACTTCCGGTGCCTCTCAGTGCCCTAATCCTACCATGAATCAGACTTGGATTATGTGCCAGGCTCGGCAGACGTATTTTCCACGTCCGTCACCGTTTGCGTGGCCTCCCTGGGGTTTGGAGAAAGACGGCCTGAGCCTCTAGGTTTGGGGCAGGTGGAACTGGTCCTGAAGTTGTCACTCCCGGCAGGTTGGTGGCTAAGAAAGGGGCCAGCACTGTTCCTCCTGGGGGCCTTTTTATACTCGTCCCCCGCCTCCTCCCCTGGGACAAAGGAAGGGAACTGGTGTGAGGAGCAGCTAGAGGGTTTGGGGTGGGTGTAGGTGGTGTTTATCACCAAGTCCCAGGGTGTGGTTTGGGGAGAGGTTTGGAGACGCCCCAGAATGCTCCTCCCTGCTCACCGAGGACAGCTGTGCTTGGCTGGCTTCGCTGTGGCACTCCTCTGCGGGCCTGTGTGTTCTTGGAAGGAATGGAAATGCATTTCTTAAAAATGCTCGATAATTCAGCCTTGTCCTAATAACAGGCCTTTGTCTCTGCTCAGCACTCTGGCCTCCCAGGAACTCCTCATACCCATTATCTTGTCTCAGCTGCCCAGGCCCCTAGGAGGTAACGTGACCCCCACTGAGAGCTGGTGAGCCAGCTGAAGCCACGATGGACAGGGACCTGCCCCAGGCCGCCCAGCCAGTCTGTGATTGCGGTGGTGGGTAGTATCTTCACCCCTACAGAGCTCTAACTAGGTGCCTTGTGTAACACTCTAGACAGCAACCGGCCTGTCTAATCCCAAGCCCTTAACTCCCTTCTGACACACCTGCTCTGTGCCAAGCACAGTCCCTGCCCTGGAGCAGCGCCCATCCTGGGGGGCAACACCGCCAAACACCTGGGGGGCAGACACCCAGGAGGTGGGTGAGAGAGGCTCTCAGCCTGGAGGCGCAGTGAAGCCCCCTCGAGGGAATAATGCCTTTTTTTTTTTGAGTTGTCCTCAAGATTAAACATGATAAATATGTAAAGTACCTAGCACATGACAAATAAATAAATCTTAAAATAATTGTTATTGTAGTTTTATTTGTTTTCTAAATTTTAGTAAAACTACTCAGTTAAAAGTTTCAAAAGAAGGATGACTATGATTTTGAGATGACCGATAAGCACGTGTTTTATGTTAGTAAGACTACTTCTTTATAGAACCTCTTACATCCTAACTGTACCGCAGGATGTCCAGTAATGAATGTATTCGGTTTGGAACACGCTTAGGATAAACTGTATCTTTCAAAAGTATCTAATTCTTTTCAAATTTAGAGGCATGGGGGGCCTGCCCCGTGGCTTAACGGTTAAGTGCGTGCGCTCCGCTACTGGCGGCCCGGGTTCGGATCCCGGGCGTGCACTGATGCACTGCTTCTCCAGCCATGCTGAGGCCGTGTCCCACATACAGCAACTAGAAGGATGTGCAACTATGGCATACAACTATCTACTGGGGCTTTGAGGAAAACAAAAAAAAATTTAGAGGCATGGTTATCATATTTTTACTTCTTTTTTTTTTTTTGAGTGAGAAAGATCAGCCCTGAGCTAACATCCATGCCAATCCTCCTCTTTTTTGGCTGAGGAAGACTGGCCCTGGGCTAAGATACGTGCCCATCTTCCTCCACTTTATATGGGATGCCGCCACGGCATGGCCTGACAAGGGGTGTGTTGGTGCGCGCCTGGGATCCGAACCTGGGCCGCCAGCAGCAGAGTGCGTGCACTTAACTGCTACGCCACGGGGCCGGCCCCATCTTTTTACTTCTTAATTTATCAAACAGATGGTTTGAGCTGTTTACATTTCTTATTTTCTGCTCTGTGACTTTGTGCAAGTTACTTAACCTCTCTATGTCTGTTTGCTCATATGTAGAGTGGGGATGATAAGAGTATCTACCATATTGGGTTCTTGTGAGGATTAAATGAGTTCATATAGTGTTTAGAATAGTGCCTGGCTTGATTTACACACTTAATAACCATCAGTTGTACTAAAAATTATTATTATCATTTCATAGTAAGAAAATACACCCAGATTAATTTACCAGATCCAGTCAGGTTGCTTTTCAGCGAGCACACATTCAGGTAACATTTGCTGAGTGCTGGCCCTGGGCTTGTCTGGGCCTTGGTCTTGGGGCTCAGCTGCTCCCTCGCTCTGCCCAGTGGCCTGGGCTCCTGGCTTGGTTTCCACCTCTTGTTCCTAGCCCCCAGGGCCCCGGGTGAGGCTGAGCTCGTAAAACGCGTCAGCAGAGCACTTTGTGGATCGATGCTAACTAATAGCAGCTCCCTGGAGCTGGCACATGGAGGGACTATGATTGTGGAGGCGCCTTGGACCAGGCTTAGGGACGGCACCCCGGGAAGGCCAGTGGTGTCCTCAAGGAGGAACCTGCAAAGGGCCCCACTGTTTCTCCTCCCTGACGCCTGCTGCCACTTTAGCCAGCGGTGGGTGCTGACAGTTTGGAGATGCGGCTGGGGGGGTGTTAGTGGCTACAGGGGGAAGAGGTTTGCCTGTTGGTGGCAGAACCAGGAGCAGAGACCCATTCAGCCCACACAACTGGTCATATCAGGCCAGAGCTGAGTGCCAGCCAGTCCTGGGCATCCTCTTGTCAGGGCTCTCCCAGTTGCCCCTTTGGGCATCTCTTCAAGTCGATGTTCCTGGCCGGGACAGATGGCCGCTGGCCTCTGTCCAGACATATGGCTATCTTAAGTATGGCAAGGCAGCTTCAGTTCAGCTGAGGGCATGAATGGAAAGTTGGCATGGGACCCTGTGCAAGGGAGGATTGGGCAAGACTCCCCCCAGTTCTGCCCCAGAGAGAAGCCCTTCTCTGGGTCTTAGACTGAGCTGAAGTCTGTTCTGGGGCCTGCCGAGAGGGCAGCAGATGGGGATGTGCCCTCTGGGAGCTCCTAGTCTGATGGAGGAGGCATGGTCCTGTCCTCCAGAAGAGACTCCTGTCTGAGGGGGGGAAGGTGGCTCCTGTTCCCCGGGACTCCCTATCTAATGGAGGGGACATAGCCCTCTTGTCCTCTGGCAGCTCCTTGTCCGAGGAAGGAGGCATGACCTTTGTCCTACAGGAGCCTCCTATGATGGAGGAGTCATGGCCACTTTTCCTCAGGGAAATCCTTATCTGGTAGAACAGATCTGCCCTCTGCCCTCAGGAAGGACCCCTTTCTGATGGAGGAGGCTCATCTTGTCCTCTCACTCAAGAAGCCCCATTTGATGGCCTCCACCTTGCCCCCCTCCTCCCTGCCTCCTGCTGCCTGCCTGATTCAGGGGGATCCCAGGTCTACAGGCAATAGCCACAGAAACCTGGGCAGAGTAAGGGGCTTGGCTGCCATGGGGCAGGGAGAAAGGGAAGAAGGGGCCTGTAGGGGGACCCCATAGCAAGTAAAGGTGACATGGAAGGCTTCCCAGTGGAGGTGCCTTTATGGGACAGTCTGATGGACAGGAGGTGCCTGGCTGTGATGAGTATCCACTGGCGATAAGAGTGAAGGCTCCCCTAGGCTGGGAAGGGACACTTGAGGGGTCACTGCAGGGAGCCGCTGTCTCTATGCAGGTGTCAGGGAGGAAATGTTTCTCCTCTACCCTTCTAAGTTCTTCTGTCTGGTCTAAGAATCAAATTGACATGAGACATTAAGAGGAGAAAATCAAATTTAATTTTGTACGTACAGGAACCCCAAAGATATGAGGTTTCCCCAACAATCAGGCAATTGAGGCTTATATGCCATCCTGGGCTAAGGAGAAGGGGGCAAGAGTCTGGGATTCAAAGGGAAGGAAGGCAATTCACAGGGAGAATGAAAAGATTAAATGCTTAGTAAACAATGGCAATGTCCAGAAACAATGGGACACAGAGACTTTGATCAAACGGGCCTTGTTAATTTTCCCCAGTCTACCACACCTAGCTCATATGCTTCGTAGATATCTCTGGTGATAGCTCTTCTTCCTGGAACAGACCCTTTATCTAACTTCCTTTAGGCAGTCAAGGGGGAAGTAAAAAAAAAAAAAACTTCCTCATGCCAAAGAGACACATTTTGGGGTGGCAAATTTTGCTCTTCTACACAGGCCACACTGCTGGGATGGAAAGGGCCCCGGGGAGACCGTCACCCTCCGCCTGTCTGTGCACAGGTCCAGTGCTGCCAGCCCAGGCACATCCGCCCTCCAAGGCCTGAGCAGCCCAGAGGAGGAGAGGAAACAGGACACGTATCAGGAACGCCTTTTCCTTTTCTTTGTAGCTAACCTCTCACTTGGGGCTGGGAAGTGCCGAGCCTGCAGGGCCTGCCCTGGCCTGGCTGCTGCTGCCTGCAGCCCCCAGCTCTGGGTCTCACACGGCCTCCCTCCACCCCACGCAGCCCCCTGCCTCAGCTGCTGCTCCTGGGCTGGTCCCTTAACTTCACCGAAACTCAGGGCTCTCATCTGTAAGATGGGGTAAGACTTCCTATCTGCCTCATAAAGAAGTTTGTTTTTTCCTCTCTTTATAGGATTTACAGAATTTATTCCTTACCCATGGGATGTACATTGAGCGCTTCCTGTGTGCCGACCTCTGGGTGGACAGGGGCAGAGAGCATAGGTAAGGGACAGGTGTGGGCAGAGAGGAGGTCTCTTTGAGACTTGTCTGAGGAGTCTGGGGACATCTGAGTAGAGATATCCCAAGGCTGGTGGGTGTGGGGTCAGAGAGAGTCTGGCTGGAGATGGAGGTTTGGACTTAGCAGCATCTGGTGGCAGCCAAGTGGCTGGGTGGGTGGAGTCACCCAGGGAACTGCTTGTCATGGACTCTGGGAAGGGTGGAGGCCAGACCCTGGAGGCCACGGCCAGCCAGGCTCAGCTCTGGAGCCTACAGAGAGCTGGGCACAGAGCAGGGATGGGGGACCACTTGGCCAGGGCCACAGTGGCCAAGAGGCACTGAGATGGGGTCACTGGATGGTGCTCCTGGGGGTGTTGAGACCTTCACCTTAGCAGGCCAGGTGTGGGGGTATTTGGGAATGGGTGGGCCACAGAGGATGATGGGGGAGGAAAGGTAAAGGTGCTCAGACATTAAGAATGTGGTCAGCCAGACTGGCATTCTTTATTGTTCTCATTATTGAAGTTGGTCCTCTGCTGGCTAGAGGGCTGCTTACATGTGTATTTGTGTGGTGTGTGTATGGTGTATGTGGGGGGTTGTATGTGAGATGGGGGTGTGTGTGATGCAGATGTGCACATGGGTGTGCTTATATTTATGTGTGTGGTCTGTGTAAGTGTGTGTGGTGTACATGTGTGAGGTGTGAAACATATGGTGTGTGTGTGGTCTAGGTATATGTGGCAAGTGTGCACAATGTGTCTGTGGTGTGGTGTGTTTCTACATGTGTGGTGTCTGTAGGTATGTGTGTAGGGTGTGTGGCGTATGCGTGGTGTGTGCTATGTGTATATGTGGTGTCTGTGTGTGTATGTATAGTGGGTACAGTGTGTCGAGTCTGTGGCCACATTCAGAGTCTCGTTCCACACTGCATACAGTAGGCTGGTGCTGAGCCGTCTGCCTGGGCTGGAAACTTAGACGCATCCACCAGGCTTGTGAATTTCCCTTCTCTACTTAGGGTTACACCCAACGGAGCACTGGTAACAAGTGGCCGCCCAGAAAAGAAAGGTGTGGGGTTGTAGCGTTTGCTAATTTCTGTGGTGTAAATTCTCTGGCCAAGGATTTCACACTGCTAACGTGATGTCATTGAAGATGGAGTTGGGAAGAGGTGCACAGTAGGACACCGTCGCATCGCATTCCCACCATATAGATCTAGTAGACATAAATAACCTCAAGGGCATTATGGTGAAATTTAGTAAAATAGTAAGTGATGGGTTTTGGATATGTATTCCCTTTGTTCTTAATATAATTTATTTAGATGTAAGTTTAGATCAGGATTTCTCACCCTCAGTACTGTGAACATTTGGGCCTGGGAATCTTTGTTGGGGGCAGGGAGGGGCTGACCTGTGCATTGTGCAGGCGGCGTCGCTGACCTCTACCCACTAGATGCCAGCAGCACCCCTCCCTCAAGTTGTGACCACCCCAGATGTCTCCAGACATTGCCAAATGTCCCCTAGGGGGCAAACTCATCCCAGTAGAGAGCCATCGACGAAGGCTGTGTTTAACAGCTAGCTCATAAAATTCCTACAAATGTGACAGTTGGCTTTCATGAGCCAGTACAAGCCAGCTCCAGCAAGCACATCATGGGCGCCGTATCTGGCTAAATATAAGCCATGGGGTTTTCTCCCCAAAATTCTTTCTCAGGAAAGAGCCACCACCTTAGCCCATAGCTTTCATTCCGGACATAGCCCCTGACCACAGAAGGCTCTCAGCCCCTGATTGGCCCCCTGAGTGGTTGACACAGAGTTGGAGATGCGCCACCATACTGATCTGTTCCGATGTTTCATGAAATGTGAGGTTAGGGAAAAAGGAATGTTTCTGAATTAATATCTCATTTTAATATAATATGTTATTCCGTTTCCCTAAAAGTTTGTGTGTGCCAATTGGCAAAAAAAAAAAAAACAAAAAAACCCAACCAATAAAACTTTAAATACAGTCTTCCTGCTGGACAGTCACAGGCTGCCGTGTGTCTGGGACCACCCTGTATGTAACAGGCTCCTGCTGAGGCCGCACACGCCCTGTCTCATCCTGGTGGCGAGGCTGCCCACCTCTGATTCGCCAGCACTGGGCCCAGGTCCTATTTTTCCCCAGTTTTAAGCACAGAGTTTGGCTCTCGTTTATTCATTTATTCATTCATTCAAAATATTTATTAAGCACCAACTATGTACCAAGGAAAATGAATGACTGAAGGAAGAGGTGGTTCCTGCTCTCTGGTTTGTCGTGTTTCAGTTCCGTGGCCGTCCACAGAGGAGCAGAGAGGTACGGGCCCGTGTGGGTGCTGAGGGGACATGGGGGCAGGATGGAGGAAGTGAGGGAGAGGTGAGTATGTGTGGAGTGGCTGTTGTGTGCCTGGAGCTGAGCTGGGCACATTGTACTCATCTCATTCTGCCCTCCCGCTGTGCTTGGGAGGGAGGGTTTGTTTATTTGTGGAGCATCTGTGTCCCTGCTCCAGAGTGTAGGTGTCCTGGGGACAGGTACAGGGGCCTGTTTCTCCTGGAGGTAAGAACAGTGCCAGGCGCAGACATTGGAAAAATAAAAGGAAGAAAAGAAAAACGGGAAGTAGGAAAGATGGATGGAAAGAGAGAAGAAGGGAAGTAGGGAGGGAGGAGGAGCCAGCCAAGTCCCATGGGGGATCAGAGGGTAGGGGCACTTTAAGCTGACACAGTCAGGGAGGGCTTCTTGGACGAGGTGACGTTGGGAAGGATGGAAGGACTGCAGTTGGGAGAATTGATGGAAAGGCTAGTACAGAGAGAGGGAATAACAGGGCATGTCCCTGGAGATTTCTGGAATGTGACGGTCTAAAACTGGGAAGAGAATATCATAACTTGTTATTTTCCATCCAAGACTGGGAAGGGGACAGACAACTAAAAACACTTCCTTGTTGGGGCCGGCCCCATGGCCTAGTGGTTAAGTTTGTCACGCTCTGCTTTGGAAGCCTGGGTTTGGATCCCAGGCGCAGACCTACACCGCTCGTCAGTGGCCATGCTGTGGCGGCATCCCACATACAAAATAGAGGAGGATTGGCACAGATGTTGGCTCAGGGAAGATCTTCCTCAGCAAAAACATAAAAAAAACTTCCCTGTCCCCAGCTGGGGTAACATAACCATCTCCTCTCACCCTCAAAGCCTTCTCACCTGAGGGACATTTGGGCAAGAACCCTCCCCGGGCACTGGAAGGGAGGGCAGAGTATTGGCCAGGGGAATGAGGATAATAAAAATAATAATTATAGTACCAACAATGTCAGCTCCCCTTTGTCATTCCCTACTAGGTACCAAGGCTTTGTATATACCTTTAGCTACGGGGTAGATATCGCCCCCATTTTCCAGACAAGGGAAAATATGCCTCAGAAAGGATATGAAACTCGCCCGAGGTCACACACACTCCGGCAAGGTCAGCTTGTTTCAGTGTGTGCGCTGTTTCCTCTGCCAGCACCCTTCCCTTCCTGCCTCCTGACTCTTGAGAAGGCTGGAGAGCATTCAGGTGTGGTCTGTGGGCTCTTTGGGCTCCAGCTGCCAGCCTGCTTGGTGAAATTTTTATTAGCCTTTGATTTTCAGATCTCCAGTTTCATGCGTGACCAGAAAATGGGCCATGCACCTTTAAGAAACTCTCCCCTCTGTCCATGGCCACCTGGTGTCTCCCCTTCTTCCTCCCTCTGCACCGCCCCCTGAAAATCTTCACAAATATGGACCGAGGCCAGAAAAGTGAACACGTGAACTCATGGCAGGAGGCTGGAGGAATTGCTGTCTGCCTAGAAGCCAGACCCTCCATCCACCACTCCTGGCCCCTCGGGCCTATCAGATACCACCCTGTGCCCAGCGAGCCTTGTGGAGGCCCAAGGGAGCCATGTGGCATTCTGAGCAGGGATGTGATGGGGCGCCAGAAGCCTGGGCCTCTCCTCCCCATCTGACTCCGGGCACACCAGCGAGTCTCTCTGGGCCTGAGTTTCCCAGTCCCGGGCAAGATTCTTCTCTCCCCTGGGCTTTGGTGTCTTCATCTGGGAAGTAAAGCAGGTTGCACTGTGATCCCTCAGGCTCCCCAGATCTGTGAAATGGGGGTGATGTTTCCTGTCTTCCTGCCTCCTTCCCACCCCCGGGCTGTCCTGAGAGGCAGGTGCGCTCATGGTGGGTAAACAGGCAGGCAGTGTTCTCACACAGGCAGGGCCGTGCAGTTCTGGCAGAGCAGACAAGCCTGTACACAAATAACTCTGCTACCAGGGAGTGTGACAAGGGCCCTAGAAACCTCTTTGCTGCCACCGCCACCTGCTCCTCACGCCTTCCTGCTCCCTGATGGCTGTTCTCACACCTAGGAAAGTGGGTCAGAATGTAGGGCGGCTGTTCCGAGAGTGAATGCCCTCTTGCCTGGTCCCCACCCTGCCCAGCTGAGCCATGACTGCTGTCAGGGCAGGGGTAGGGGAGAGTTCTGGGGCTAGGGGCATCTCTGTGTCCAAAATAGAGTCCCAGCCAGCCATTGTCCCTCCCTCCAAGTGCCCATGGCTCTCATTGCCTCCTGGATCTGGTCCGAGTTCCTCAGCCTGGCCTTTTAAGACCCTGCAGACCTAGTCCAGGGCTGGCATGTGGCGGTGCTCCGTGACTATCTGGACCATGAGTGGACCCTTCTCTGGCCCCTCCTCCTCCCTGGTGCTCCTCCTAGGCACTCGGGACACACTTCAGCCCCACCAGGCTGCCCACTATCTCCCAAGCGCCCAATGGATTCAGTGGCCCTCTCCAGGCCTCCAGCTGCCATGCTGTGACCTCTTCTGTGCCTCTGTGTGTTCTTCAAGATTTCCCTCATTGCCACCTTCTCCCTTGAAGCCTTCCCTGACTCTCCAGGCAGAACCACACAATCCCGCCTATAAGGTAGTATTGTGAGCAGTTAAAAGTGTGGTCTCTGGAGCCACACTGCCTGGGCTCCAGAGTCTAGCTCTGCCCTTACTAGCTGTGTGACCCTGGGCAAATTACTTAGACTCTCTGTGCCTCAGTATCCTCATCTGTGACATGGAGATGATAGTAGAACCCCCTTTATGTTGTTGGAGGAGCAAATGAGTTAATATTTATGACACACTTAGAGCATTAACTGGCACCTGGTTTCTCTCCTGGATGAGTTTTCTGATGTTGACTGAGATTAATATCTGAAGAACTTCCCACGTTCGCTGTTTTCATAGCATTTTTCTCTAATGTGAATTTTCTGATGCTCGCAAAGGAAGGAGTTGCTACCACTGCTCTCTCAGTTCACTGGTAGTGAATCTGCGTTCATGGATAGTCTCCAGGATGAGTTTTCTGGTGTGGAGTAAGACGCGTTTTCTCTAAATGATTTCCCATAGGTGGCCCATTCATGGAGTTTCTCTTCTGTATGGGTTTTCTGATGCTGGCTTTGTGACTTTGGATAAGTTATTTAGGGTCTCTGAGTCTTTGGTTCCTCCTTTGAAAAATGGGAATATTTAGATGGAAAAATATAATATCTTAACAGGTGTGAAGTTCTTAGCACCTGGCTTATAGGGAGAACTTAATGCACGGTGGTCATCATGCTTGGTGGGTTTCTGTAACTCAGCTATGCCATGGTCTTTTGTCAGCAGGGACCATGAATTGTTCATCTTAGTGCCCCTAGAGCCTGGCAGTGGTAGGGCTGTGTGACTGTTTAATGGGTAAGTGAATGATAAATAGGAGAGTCATTGGTCAAAGCTGAGCTTTGGATGTATATGTTGTATTCCTGGCTCATCCTGATGGCGGCTGGGACCCTGCCCCTATGAAGCATTTTCTAGCCCAATGCCCGTTGATCCTGACAGCCAAAGAGAGGTATATGGAAGAAATCCCTGGAGTCCACTCACCCAGGGAAAAGGATCATCATCACCATCTTTTTAAACTTCATCCATCCTCACTCTTGACTAATTCTCTCTTAGAGCATTCATTCAACTGCATTCTACCTGTGTTTATTTATTGAGCACCTACTGTGGCCCAGGCACCATGCTATGCCCCAGGGACCCAGAGTCAATAACACAAATAACATTTCCACTCTCATTTAAGTTATATGAGTGAAGCAGAGGGTGAGTAAACAGACGATTATGAAGTGTGATAAATGCTGTGACTAGGGACACACTGGGTGTGGGCATTGGGGGGCATCTAATCCAGATTTAGGGGGAATCAGGGAAGGCTTCCTGGAGGAAGAGATAGCTGAGCAGAAGACATAGCACCACAGGTCTAGTAGCTGACACGGCAGGCCTGGGGAGGGATCTGAGGAATCTGAGAGATGTGGGCTCTGGATTGTAAATGGCAGAACCAGAGACTCTAATATCAAAGGATTCAGAGTCGTAGGATCTATATTTTCTCTACTTCACTTACAATATTTTCTCCCAGACTCGCTTTTCACTGTATCTTGTTAGGGAAGCCCTGGCATCTTTATAAAGTAATTTATGCTCATTGTACAACACGGAAAAATAAGAGCTATAAAGAAGTGAGTAGGTGGGTGGATGGAGTCTCTTTCAACCCCCGTTAACAGTTAGGCACAGTTCCTTTCCTTTCATTTATTTTTTTGCTTTGTTTTTAGTTTATTTTTAAAAATTGAGATATAATTTATATACCATAATATTCAGTTTTAGTGTAAAATTTAGTGGTTTTTAGTATATTCACACAGTTGTATAACCATCACCACTATCTAATTCCAGAACATTTTCATCACCCCATAAAGAAACTCCTACCCATTGGCAATCACTTCCTATTTCCCTCTCCCACCAGCCCCTGGCAACCACTAATCTACTTTCTGTCTCTCTGTAGTTGCCTATTCTGGATATTTCATGTAAATGGAATCAAACAGTATATAGTCTTTTGTGTCTGGCTTCTTTCACTTAGCATAATGTTTTCAAGGTTCATCCATGTTGTAACATGAATCAGTACTTCGTCCCTTTTTACAGCTGAGTAATATTCCATGGTATGAATATGCCACATTTGAAAAAACACATTCATCAGTTGATAGACATTTGGGTTTTTTTTCACTTTTTATGACTGTTATGAGTAATGCTGCTATGAGCAGTTCTGTACAAGTTTTTGTGTGGACATCGTTTTCAGTTCTCTTGGATATACGCTTAGGAATGGAATTGCTGGGTCATATGTTAACTCTATATTTAACTTTTGGATGAACTATCAAACGGTTTTCCCAAGTGACTGCACTGCTTTACCTTCCCACTGGCAAGGTATGAGGGTTCCTGTTTCTCCACATCCTTGGCAACACTTGTTATTGTCTTTTTTGACCATAGCCATCCTAGTGAGTGTGAAGTATCTCCTTGTGGCTTTATTTTGCATTTCCCCAGTGACTAATGATGTTGAACATCTTTTCATGTGCTTATTGGTCACTTGTAGATCTTCTTTGGAGAAATGTCTATTCAAATCCATTGTCCATTTTTAATTGAGTTATTTACCTGTTTATTGTTGAATCATAATAGGGTCTTTATATATCCTGGGTACTAGGCCCTCTTCAAATATTTTCAAATATTTGAAAATAGTTTCTCCATTCTGTGGGTTGTTTTTTCACTTTCTTGACAGTGACCTTTGAAGCTCCAAAGTTTTTAATTTTGATGAAGTCCAATTTATCTACTTTTTTCTTTAATTGCCTGTGTTTTCGGTGTCATAGCTAAGAAACCATTGCCTTATCCAAGATCATGTCAATGTATACTTATGTTTTCTTCTAAGAGTTTTATAGTTGTAGCTCTTACATTTAGATCTTTGATCGATTTTGAGTTAATTTTTGTATATGGTGTGAGGTAGGGGGTCCAACTTCATTCTTTTGCATGTGGATATCCAGTTGTCCAAGCATCATTTGTTGAAAAGACTGTTTTATCCCCATTGACTTCTCTTGGCTCCCTTGTCAAAAGTCAATTGACCATAAATATATTCATTTATTTCTGGACTCTCAATTCTGTTCCATTGATCTACATGTCTGTCTTTATGCCAGTATCACATGGCAGTCTTGATTACTATAGCTTTGTAGTAAGTTTTGAATTTGGAAAGTCTGAGTCCTCCAACTTTGTTCTGTTTTTTTTCAGATTGTTTTGGCTATTCTGGGTACTTTGTGTTTCCATGTGAATTTTGGGATCAGCCTGTCAATTTCTGCAAAAAACTCAGCTGGGATTTTGGTGAGAATTTCATTGAAACCATAGATCAGTTTGAGGAGTATTGCCATCTTAGTGCTAAGTCTTCTCATTCTTTCTTTTGGGTATTTATTGAGTATAAAGTTGAGTTCATGCCAAATATACTGTTTTGATTCCTGAATTATTCTGCTTAATATTCTGTCATGGGCATTTCCCTGTGTTACGAAAGATGCAAGCATAATTTCAATCCTATGTACTATTCCATTGTTTGGCTGTACTATACAGAACTATAAACTCTTGGTTGTTGGGGATCTGTCTTGGAAGGTACTTTGTTCTGGGTCCGTTATGGTGCAGACCACCTTCTACAGGCACAAATGAACATTGGGAGGACTGGCGGCTCCCAGAAGAGCAGCAGAATATTAATGTCAAAGTTGACCAACAGGTAGCCCATGCTGCAGGTGGGGAATGGGCTCACTAGAGAAGCCAACATTCTGGTTCATGGAGACCTGACCTGCCAGCCCACCTGGCAGCACCACCCTGATGGAGTGGAATCAGAACACAGGATCCAACAGGCTGCATAGACACTGATAGAGCATGTTTATTTTAGGCATGTTTCTCTAGAACAGTGGATTTTTTTTTTTAATATCTCACCTCTTTATTTTTTTATTTATTTTTTATTGATGTCATAATGGTTTATAACATTGTGAAATTTCAGTTGTACATTATTATTTGTCAGTCACCGTATATATGTGCCCCTTTACCCCTTATGCCCTCCCGCCAACCCCCTTACCTGGTGGTAACCATTAATCTGTTCTCTTTGTCCATGTATTTGTTTATCTTCCACACATGAGTGAAATCATATGGTGGTTGTCTTTCTCTGTCTGGCTTATCTCACTTAACATAATACTCTTAAGTTCCATCTATGTTGTTGCAAATGGGATGATTTTGTCTTCTTTTATGGCTGAGTAGTATTCCAGTGTATATATATACCACATCTTCTTTATCCATTCATCAGTCGATGGGCACTTGTGTTGCTTCCAAGTCTTGGCTATTGTGAATAATGCTGCAATGAACACAGGGGTGCATAAGCCTCTTTGAATTGTTGATTTCAAGTTCTTTGTATAAATACCCAGTAGTGGAATAGCTAGGTCACATGGTATTTCAATTTTTAATTTTTTGAGAAATCTCCATACAGATTTCCATAGTGGCTGTACCAGTTTGCATTCCTGCCAACAGTGCATGAGGGTTTCCTTTTCTAGAACAGTGGATTTTAAACATTTAAAAATTTGCAGCATGACATTTATTTTACATTGTAACTCATTTCACCTGAAACAAAATTTTCACTAAATAATACTTACTTTTTGTATCAGGCAGGAGAAGCTGGTCTGCTGCACTAACAAACAACCCCCAAATCTTAGTGGCTCGAGAGCTTTCTTTCTCTCTCATGCTACATGTCTATCACCTAGCAGGAGAGCCCTGGGATTCAGGTTGCTGGAGGCTTCCCCATCCCGATCATTGCTGGTTTCAGTGGCAGAGGAAAGAGGGTGTGGTAGGTGGAAGAATGGCCCCCCAAAGATGTCTGCCTCCTAACCCTTGGAACCTTTGAATACATTATATTACATGGCAAAAGGGAATTACAGTTGCAGATTGAATTAAGGTTGCTAATCAGTTGATCTTAAAATAGGCAGCTGAATGTATCCTGAAGGGTCTTTAAAACTGGAAGAGGGAGGCAGAAGAGGAGGTAAGAGTGATGCAATGTGATAAGAACTCAACCTGCTGTTGCTGGCTTTGAAGATGGAGGAAGAGGCTATGAGACAAGGAATGTGAGTGGCCTCTAGAAGCTGGAGAGGGCAAGGAAACAGATTTGCCCCAGAGCCTCCAGAAGGGAGTATAGCCCAGCCAACATCTTGATTTTAACCTAGTGAGGTATATTTTGAACTTCTGAACTGCAGAATTGCAAGATAATAAGTTTATGTTGTTTTAAGCCACTAAGTTTGTGATCATTTGTTATAGCCTCCATAGAAAACTAATACAAAGGGCCTAGGGAATCATGCACCAGCCCTTAAATGCTTCTGCCTGGAAGTGACATGTGGCACTTCTATTCATATTTCGTTGGCCAGAGCGAGCCACATAGGTATGTCTAACTTCATAGGACTGGAGAAATTTGATCCACTCATATGTCCAGCCTTGGAGGAGAATAGAATATTGGTAAATATCGTAATATCTACCATACCCTTGCCATCTGCACCTCATGCTTATATCTTCTATTCTATTGCAAACAACAACAAGAACAAAGTGCTGGTGGCAATTCTTGAAGTTGACTTCATTATCAACTAATGGGTTATAACCCCTGGTTTGAAAAACACTGCTTTACAGACCCTCTTCTGCCCATGCCTCATGGACCACATGACACCTCCAAGGCATAGCTGATTGGTCCAGGCGTGGGACACCTGACCAAAGCTGGCCAATCAAATTCCTCTCCTGGGATTTGGAATTGGGCCATTCAGCCAGTTAACAGTGGGGAGCTGAGTGAGAGGCAGAGTGGAAACAAGGTCGGAGTGAGAGCCACATGAAGCCAAGATGATGGAGGAGTGGAAAAGCACTGAGTAAGCAGAGGGAGTTGGTCCACAGAGACAATGGAGCAGCCGCACAGAGAGCCGTGCAGCCGGGAAGACATGCAGCCCCTGAGGGAGAGGTGGAGAGAGACAGCAACCACCTGAGAGGCTGATGGCTTCCCCGTTCCTGGCTCCAGCCCCCATGCGTCCTGCCTGCGCGTCCTTCCCGTGAGATTTTTGCCTCCTTGTCATACCCCCTCCTCCTTTTCTTGAGCTACCCTTGGTGGGCTTCTTCCGTCTCTCCGGTGAGCCTTCATCAGCTAGAATGCCACCGGTATTTCCCTTATGGGGCCCAGCTTTGGCTCTGAGGATCAGGCTCGTGGGGCATAGATGGGACTCTGGGGTGAACCAACCGCACCGTCCCACAGTCTGGAAGCTTGGCTTTGACCACAGTCTTGCATGTTTGTGCTTGCTCCTCAAAGTGGACAGGCAGAGGCTATCTGTGTGGCACTGCACGTGTAGGGGGCCGGGGAACCGGAAGCACCCCCCAGGTGCCTTTTGTCTGACAGCCCTGGGGTCAGGAAGCCAGTGGAGTTGCTTCAGGGAGGGCTTGGCTGTGCGACAGAGTGGAAACCACATGGGCTCTGGAGACAGGCAGCCACAGTTTCCCTCTCTGAGCCTCAGTTTCCTCATCTCTGACATGGGATTGTTGAAGCATCAGCAACGTTCTGGGAAAAACACTTAGAGACCTGACTAGGGCGGAACACGCTCTCAGCGGCCTGGGCAGCTGCTCTGGTTGTTTGAGGAAGCCATCAGCATCCTGGCTTCCTGAGGAGGTGGCCCTGGGGGCTGGTGGAGTTAGCGACAGGATGTTCCCCATGGCTCGCCATGCTTCCTGCCCCTTGTCACCCTCCTCTCCTTCTCACCCCTTAGCCGCCCTTTCATTTCTTCCTCCTCCCCTCCCCTCTCCTGTCCTCATTTCCCCTCTTTTCTGTTATCCTGATGTTGATAAAAACACCTGCTTTAGGACAGCAGCAGGATCGGATATAAAGACCCAGCCTCTGGAGGCAGACAGAAAAAATTGGGTCTGAATCCCGACTTAGCCTCTGTTTGCTGTGTTCCTGGGCAAATTACTACATCTCGCTGAACCTCAGGTTCATTATCTATAAAGTGGGGGTTATAATGCCCACTCCACAGTGCTGTTGGGAGAGTAATTAAATAGGCACTCAGCAAATGCTGTGTCCTTCTTACCTCCCGCCCTCCTTCCTTGATTATCACTCCTCCTAGCCTGGCCCTGGCCCCCTCCTGTGTTCCTCTCAAGGATCACTGGAATGGCTTTCCCTGACTCGGTTATTTGTGGCTTCAGGCATTTGTGTCCCCTCCTCTCCCTCAGACCCAGGCCTCCCGAGGGTAGACTGACGCTTCTGGAAGCAGCTGGGGTCCCTGTGGCCTGTGCCACTTTTCTGGTCTCCTCTGTAGGCCCAGCCCTAGCGGGGGAGCTGCTGATTCAAACTGTGTGATCTGTATTTTTTCTCACTTTCGCAATTATTACACCCCAGCCGACTGTGGCATCTTCACACTGCGAACACTGATAAATATTTATGAGGAGGAGAGAAGCCCAGAACTCCTAGGGGAGGTTGGGGAGGGCAGTGCCAGGCCCTTCTTTGCAAGCCAAGCTCAGACCCATCCGTGGTCCTTTGGGCCCCATAAATAAGGGGGTGGTGTGGGCGGGGGTGGGCTATGGAGGCAGCACAGAGCCACCACCCACTCGCCTCCTTGGAGGAGCGACTGTCACTGTGACACTGTGGCCTCACCCTGCCTTGCCCTGGACGCCTGCTGGACCTCCTGCTCCTGGGAAGGATTTGGGCTGCGTGGATTCCTCTCAGCTACGTGTGGGCCTGCTCCATGCTCTGTCTGCTGCATCTCCCTCACCCTCTCTTGTTGTTTGTTTGTTTGTTTTTTCATCTGTTGTCACACCTCCAGGGCCTGCATCCCTGTCCTCTCCTCCCTTCCCTCCCTCCTCTAACACCTTCTCTTATCCTCAGGGTCTCTGTCGCTGTCTTTCGCTTTTCTTCTCTCCCTCCCAACATTACCCTGAGCAATTCTGGGGCTAGATGATGGGCGCTAGGTGAGGGGGTCTCAGGCTCCCACACCCAGCTGGAGGAGGCTGCACTGTGCTCTGGAAGGCAGGGAGCGCTTGGCGGGAGTGGGGACCATGCCTCTGCCTGACCCCATGTCCAGTGCTCTGCTGTGGCCACGGGCAATCCCTTCCCTTTCCTGGGCCTCAGTTTCTCAGTTGATTCCTTCACTCATTCATTCATTCACTCGCTCAACTAATATTTATTGAGTGCTTGCTCCCTACCATTCATTAACACGTCTTTGTTAAACACCCACTAGGTGTGCCCTTCTAGGGCTTGGGACACGTCAGTGAACGAAAGAGACAGGATCCCTGCCCTCAGAGCTGACACGTTAGC
The DNA here is from genome assembly GCF_020826845.1 of Diceros bicornis minor. NCBI lineage: Eukaryota > Metazoa > Chordata > Mammalia > Perissodactyla > Rhinocerotidae > Diceros > Diceros bicornis. The sequence continues at coordinate 55,874,394 of NC_080746.1, forward strand.
AGTGGATAGGCGTGAATGTGGTCAGCAAGCCCCTCATGTAGTAGGTTAGACAGTGGTGGGCACTGTGGGAAAAGGAAAAGTGGAGCGAGGGCAGGAGTGGGAGTGGGGAGTAGGCACAGGGCGAGGCCTCATCATGTAAGGGTGGGGGGGGCTGGCAAGCAGAGCTGTTGGGGAGGGACTGCTCAAGCAAAGGCCCTGAGGCAGGAACCGACCTGGTGTGTTGGAGGAACCCCAGCAAGCTGCCATGTGGCTGGAGGAGTGAGGGAGAACAGCGGGAGGTGATGCGGGAGGGAAAGGAGGCAAGGCAACCTCCAGACCTTACAGGCACTCCAGGCTTTTCCCTGCGCCAGCCAGGAGGAGTTTGGGTGGCGGAGTACGACTGACATCCTGACAGCCTCTCTCCACCTGCTGGGAAGAACAGACTGAGGGGCCGTGGCCGGAGCCCAGGAGACCTATAATGGCGACAGTGCGGCTTGGGTGGGGGCAGCGGCGAAGATGGTGAGATCTGATTATGCCGGCACTGTTGCTGCTCTCAACGCTTGGTTGGTGCCTGAAAGTCACTCTGGGCCCCTTGTCCTGGGTCCTGCAGAGGGATGGCCCGCAGGAGCCTTCCCCTGGGCGAGATGTGCTAACCCTGGCCTTCCCTCTTTCTCTCTGCAGGGTGTTCAAGAAGGCGAGCCCCAATGGAAAGGTGAGTCTCCATCAACAGCCCCCCGGCTCCTCCCTGACCCCAGACTCGTCCTGTCTTGGGCATCTCTCCTGACCTTGCGGGACCCTGCACAGCCCTGTCTGCAGGGGAGCCCCAGCTCTCAACCACAGGGGAGGGGCCCTCAGGAAGCTTTCTGTCTGAGGGGGCAGTACGACTCCCTTGGACTTTAAGGAGTCCTTGCTCTGGTGTGAGGAGATGGGGCCTGTCATAGAGAGACTTCAGTGTGAGGGCAATAATTAGAGTAAGTGCCAGGGGCCTCAGGGGGCCTGATTCCCTGGTGGGAGATGCCCCTGCAGCCTTTACTGGCCCCCGGGGGCGCCTGTTATCGGGGCAGCTCCCAGGGCCTGTCCTGCCTGCCTTCTTCCCACAGGCCCCAGGCTCCATCCCGCTTCCTTTCAGTTTAGCAGATAGATATACCAACATCATCATTCCATGTCAGGTCGGGCCGAGCCCGTGGGGACTGGGGTAGGCTGTACCGAGACAGATAAGGCACAGCCTGTGCCACTCACAGCCGGAGGCAGGAGGCCGACACAGAAACTGATCATTTCAATGTAAAGGGGCAGGTGTGAGATAAAGGGATGCCTGGGGCTGCGGGACCCAGCCTGGGTGGTCAGGGGTGGCCTCCCCTAGGAGGGATGCATTTCCAGGCAAGGTGGGGTGAAAGCCTCGTTCTAGACATGCACATAAATCGTAAGGAGTGTGGGGATCACAGCAGTTGCATCTGAGTGCCAACAGGGAGGCAGAGGGAGCCGGAGCTGAGCGGGGAGGTTGCAGGGCTGGGTCCTGGGGAGTCTCGGGGCTGGGCTTAGGTGCGTGGACTCCTGGCCTGGGCTGGCAGATAGCGCCACGTGTGCTGCCACGTCTCCCTTCTGTGCCCACTGCAGACGTCACCTGTCACAGTTCACGCTTTCCTGCTGAGCCAAGATCCATCCTAGATTCCTTCTCAGCCCACAGCCCCAGGCAGCCCCTACCAATTGATCAGAATTGGCATTTGGAATGAAACCCATTTGTCATCTTACCTCTGGGCACTGAGGAACCATTAAAGGTTTTTCAGACCAGAGTAGCATCATTAGATTTGCATTTTAGGATGACCAGTCTGGCTAAGGAGGGGAGAATGGCCCAGAGTGCATGAGGCTGCAGACAGCTGACCATGGCGGGTGGGGGGCTGCTGGTGTATAGTCCAGGCGAGAGTGGTTGTCGGGGGGGAGTGGATTGAGAAATATGATGGCGGGAGACTCATCGGGATTTAGGGATTGTGGAGGAGCAGGAAGCATCTTGGATGACTCTGGATTCTGGCTCAGGAGTTCTTCCCTGAATGCCGGCTCTTAAGTGGGGCACCGGCTCCCAGTTCCTCACTGCCTTGGAAAACAAGTCCTGCTCTGAGTGGGTCCCTGCCAGCTGCACAGGGACGAGGAGCAACGGAGAGACAGAGCTCAGTGTTCAGAGCACCCGCAACTCTCGGCACCCCTGGCCCCGCTCTGGGTTTCTCAGAGATGTGCCCAGTGCTCCCGCTCAGCGGGCTTCTTTGCTGCTGCTGCTCCACCCTCAGTGGTGCTCGATGTGAAGCTCTCTCCGGGCCTCAGTGTCTTCATCTGTAAAATGGGAACAGTAACTTCTTCATAGGGGTTTGGGATGAACAGGTGCTTTCAAAACTGTGTAAGGTTTGTTATTCTTAGTATTAGGGCTGGAGCTCAGGTCCAAGTCCAGTTAGGATTTCGATCAGGGTTAAGGATGGGTCTAGGGGTTTCAGGGGCAGCTCCCAGGGTGTCCTCCAGGGCAGGGGCCTGCAGCTTTTCAGGGAGGTGTCCTCCAGGCCCACAGCTGCTAACGTCCCTGTGCGTCTCCTCCCCAGCTCACCGTCTATTTGGGAAAGCGGGACTTTGTGGACCACATCGACCTCGTGGACCCTGTGGGTGAGTCCCTGAGGCCAGGGAGGAAAGCGAGGGGGGAGACGGGGCTGGCCAGGACCCTTCCAGAGACGGGTGTGTTGAAACTCCCAGTAGCAGCCCTCAGGTCTCTGGAGGAGCCGGGTGCCAAGAAGGGGGTGTGAGTGGCTTCCTGCTTCAGTCAGCAAACGTTTACCGAGCAGCTGCTTTCCCCTTCGACAGAGGGCCACGTGAGAGGAAATTGTGTGGAGGGGTGAGGTGAGAAGCAGGGAAGGCGTCCTGATGGGAATGAGGAGGATAAGGATGACGACAGCAGCCACCGCTTACTGTGAGGCTGATGAGGTGCCAGGCACTGGGGATAGCTACTATTATTGTCTCTGCTTCACAGATGAGGAGAAGGAGGCCCAGAGAGGTTGACTGACTTGCTCTGGGTCACAAAGCTAGTAGGTCGAGGAGCCTGGATTCAAACCCGGGCAGCCTGGCTCCACCTTTGTTCTGCTGCCTCCAGATGGCAAAGGGTGGGAGATGGAATGAAAACCTTGGGGCTTGTGAAATGGAGGCTGTCCTCACCGATATGGGGGTCTTGCCGGAGGCTGGGCTGCAGCTGAAGGCACATTCCAAGGTCTTAGTCTAGTTCAGGGTTTCTGAGCCTCAGCACTCTTGACACTTTGGGTTGATAGTTCTTTGCTGGTGGGGGCTGTCCTGTGCATTATAGGATGTTTAACAGCACCCCTGGCCTCTGCCCAGTAGACACCAGGAGTGCCCCCATCCCAATATGACAATCAAACATGTTTTTAGATTGTGCCCCTTGGGGCGCACGATCACCCCTGGTTAGGATTCTGAGAACCATAGCTCTCATTAGAAGAGCCTCAATCCTTTGCCTCTTCTGTTGGAGGAGAGAGGCCCAGAGTTATCCCTATTTTACATGTGGGGACGGTGAGACCCAGAGAGGTTAAATGGTTTTTTAAAGAGGGACATGAACAGAGAAGGTGGCCGGTGGGGAGGATGGGCACTGGAAACTGCCTGAGGCCAAGTCCAGGTGAAGAAGCTGGAATGTGTTGCCTGGGGGAAGTCAGAGAGAATGTGGCCTCTGTCATCACATCCCTGGGGGCTGTCCTGGGGCCGGGAGGGCAGGAGTGACGTGCTGTTCCAGAACCTAAGCGGGAGCCGAGAGCACAGCGGCAGGTTTCAGCTCGCCGGGAGGAAGACCTTTGTGAAGTTGGGGCAGGAGACCTGGGGGGTCCCTGAGTCCCCGTGTGGGTGGGATGTGAGCAGGGCCGGGAGGCTGCGGAGAGGTCAGCTCCCCGCCAGGCCGCTCCCTTCCTGCCCAGAGCAGGACCACCCCACTTTTCCTCCTGCCCTGCCTGGGGACTCTGTTCGCTGTCCTCCGAGCTCACTGTCCCTGCTGCCGTTTGCATCTCCCCCCTGAGCGGGCCCCTTGGAGGCAGTGAGGAAGCATCCCGGTGTTCGCCTGTGGCCTGCTTCATGGTGCAACTTCCAGTGGGCCGGCTGAGGCCACGGCTGTCCACCTGGCCTATTAGGGACAGCAGCAGGGTGGCACAGAGGCCGGGGGAGGGCAGGAGCGGGAGGAGCTGGCTCCCCAGCACACAGCGGCACCCTGAGAGCTGTGCAGCAGGGGTTCACTGAGCACCTGCTGCGTGCCAGGCCCTGGGGATCCCGGAGAGCGCTGGGGCACTGTCCGGACCTAACCGAATGACCCACATGAGAAATACTTTTCCATCACGACACTGAGAGGATTATGTCTTCCGGATGCTTAACTATCCCCCGTGGTTCCCCTTCAAACTCAGGGGCAAGTCCAAGCCCCTCGGCCTCACAGATGACATTTAAGGTCAGGCCTGGCCCCCCTTCCTCCACTGGCTCTGGGGTCTGCTCTCGCAAGCCGCGGAGCCCTGCTCCTCCCACTGCCTGCCTAGCGCTGTCCCTTGGTCGTCTAATTGACGACCCTTACTTGCCCTTTAAGACCTGGCTCCAGCTTCCCTCCCCCAGGGAGCCCCGCCTGACACCCTTGGTTGGGGGGAGTACCCCCTCTGGGATGCCCTTTCCACCGAGTTTTCCACGGAGCCCTGGTGCCCCGGCGCAGAGGAAACGCCCACAGTAAAAGGAGGGACGATGCACGGCAGGCTCTGGGGACAGGTGGGCACTCCCCTGACCAGCTGTCCTTGGACCTGCCCAGGACTGGGATAGGACCAGGTGTCCTCTGGGAACTCACTTCCAGGTGTGGCCTCTGAGATTCCTTGAGGGGTCGGCTGTGGGGGGCAGTGTAGGGTGAGGGGGCAGTGGGTTAGACTGGGGATGTCAGCAAGGGGGTGACCCCTGAGTCAGTGTTTCTGGCCTCCTGGGGTTCTGGGTCGTTTGTGTCCAGCTGGACTCTGCACTCCCAAGGCCAGGCATTGGGACGTCCTCCATGGTGTCACATGTGCCAGGCACCATCTAACGCTACACGCATTAACTCATTGAGTCCTCACAGGAGCCCTATGAGGGAGGAACTACAGGGTCACAACCCCTGATCTGCAAATCCCAAATCCAGCAGGCTCTGAAAGCCTAAAATTGTGCCTAAGTTTGATGCAGAATTCATTTAGTAGCAAAACCTGACCTGAACCAACAGGAGGCTCTTTATGCCTCATTTAGCCTCTTAGTGAGAATATTCACATTTCCCTGCCGAGGTATGAATGGGTTTGATCCTGCAGAGGGTGTCACAGAATATAAGGAAGATGTACCATATGGCCTTTCTACAATTCAAAACTTCTAAATTCCAGGGCCCGGTGGCGCAGCGGTTAAGTGCGCGCGCTCCGCTGCGGCGGCTGGGGCTCGCGGGTTTGAATCCCGGGCGCGCACCGACGCACCGCTTGTCAAGCCGTGCTGTGACGGCGTCCCATATAAAGTGGAGGAAGATGGGCACAGAGGTTAGCCCAGGGCCAATCTTCCTCAGCAAAAAAGAGGAGGATTGACAACGGATGTTAGCTCAGGGCTGATCTTCCTCACCAAAAAAAAAAAAAAAAAAAAAACCACAAAAAAACTTCTAAATTCCAAAGTATACCTGATCATAGGGGTTTTGGATCCATGTTATTATTCTTACTAATAGAGGAAAAAACAGAGAAGTTAAGGAACCTTCCCAAAGTCACCAGCTGGGTCTGTAAGGCCAGCCTGGGGGAGATGGTGGGGAAGGGCGGTAACATCCCCTGGGTGCTGGCCTTCTCCTTTCTCTCATGATGTGTTTGGACAGATGGTTGGGTTTGGGTTTGGCTTGGTGTTTGGGGCTCAGGAGTTTGAGAGGTCAAGTCGGGAAGGTCTGTTCACTCTCTGTCCTTCTCCAGATGGTGTGGTCCTGGTGGATCCTGAGTATCTCAAGGAGAGGAGAGGTGAGACTGGGGACCCACCCGCAGCTAGTCAAGGGGCCTCCTCTTCCCTCACCAACCTCCAGCCCAGGGCCTCCCTGACTCCCAGGCAGGACGTCGGCTAATCTTATTGCCTCTCCCTGCCCATTCCTACCAGTTCTTCCCTTGACAGTGCCAACGAACATCAGAGCAGGGGCCCTCGCCTCCTCCGGCCTGGGAGAACATTTTCAATGCCCTGAGTGAGCACTTTCACATCAGTATATCACGACTGTCCCAAGGCTGGGGATGCGAACAGGCAGGAGTTAGGGTCTCATTTTACAGAAGAGAAAGTTGGTTCCCAGGGAGGTGGAGGGATGGTCCAAGGTCAGCAGGAAGACAGGAGCGGGGGTTGGGCTGGGAGACCCCAGGCCTTCCGGACACCACCCAGCGCTTGTTCCCCCTCCCTCTGCTCTTTCCAACCTTACTCCTTCCCCAGGCCCCACCCCTGTCCTGCCCGCCTACTCCAGCCCCACCAACCCTGTCAGAGCATCTCCTGTGCCCCTCCCTCTGCACGTCCCCTGGGCTGGCTGGGGGTGGAGAAGAACTGAACTGACCCAGCAGTCAGCTGTCCCCTCCTCCCAGGGACCAGGTGTGGGTGGCTCCTCCAGGTACCCAAGCCCACCATCCCAAGGGCAGTGCCACCCTCCCCCCGGGAGCTTTGGGACAGACCTGTGGCCTCCAGTTGGGCCGACCCAGGGCTGCAGCTGGCGCTCTGGGGGGGCTCATCTGCTGCCCTCCCAGGCACCCCTCAGTGCCCCCTGCTCCCACAGTCTATGTGACACTGACCTGCGCCTTCCGCTATGGCCGTGAGGACCTGGATGTCCTGGGCCTGACCTTTCGCAAGGACCTGTTTGTGGCCAACGTGCAGTCCTTCCCGCCGTCCCCCGAGGACAAGAAGCCTCTGACGCGGCTGCAGGAGCGCCTCATCAAGAAGCTGGGCGAGCACGCCTACCCCTTCACCTTTGAGGTCAGGGACCGCCAGCCCCGGGGGCCCCATTCCAGACGCGCTACCTCTAGGAGGCCCTCTGGGCGGGCACATGGGGGCAGCTGGGGCAGCAGCTCCCCGTCACCCCGTTTCCCAGGGCATGCTGGGACCGGGGGCACTGTCCCTTAGGCTGCCTGGTAAGTGTCTCTTCTCTGGCCACTGCCGGGGTGTCACCCTTACGTCTGGGCTACTCGACCCCTCCTGAGTCCAGGTCATTGGTGGGAGAAAGGGGGTGGGGGGGCTGCAGAGAAAGAAGGAAGCCTTCCTCCCCCTCGGGGTCACTGCAAGGCTGTCTCCTCCCTCAGACCATGTTCATGGCCCCGGCCCAGCCCACAAACTGGGGACAGCAAGGAGTGATGTCCCTGTGCTGCCACCTTTCCATCCCCAGACTCCAAGATTCTGGATTTAAAAATTTCCTGTCATGGGGCCGGCCCGGTGGCGTAGTGGTTAAGTTTGCACACTCCGCTTTGGTGGTCCAGGGTTCGCAGGTTCAGATCCCAGGCGCGGACCTATACACCACTCATCAAGCCATGCTGTGGTGGCGTCTCACATATAAAGTAGGGGAAGATGGGCACAGATGTTAGCTTAGGGACAATCTTCCTCGGCAAAAAGAGGCCGATTGGTAACAGATGTTAGCTCGGGGCCAATCTTCCTCACACACACACACAAAGTTTCCTGTTTTCAGACTTTGGTTCAGTGAAATCCTCTTGCTTTTGGCGAGGGTTAGAGAAGGAGAGGAGCCGAGTCATCCTCTCCACTGTGGATGTGTTGGTTTCCTGTGGCTGCTGTAACAAACCACCACGAACCTGGGAGTAATGAAACCTGCCAATTAAAACACAAATTGATTATCTTAAACTTCTGGAGGTCAGACGTCAAAAATGGGTCTCACTGGACTAAAATGAAGGCCTTGGCAGGACTGCATTCCTTCTAGAAACTCTAGGAGATAATCTGTTTCCTTGCCTTTTCCACCTTCTAGAGACCACTCACAGGCCTTGGCACGTAGCCTACCCCCATCTTCAAAGCCAGCGTGGCCAGCGGAGCCTCTCTCCCCTCCCCTCACTCTGACACTGACTCGTCTACTTCCTGCTTCCCGTGATTACGTCGGGCCCATCCAGCATAATCCCCCCACTCAAGATCCTTAATCACGCCTGTAAAGTCCCTTTTGCCCTGTAAGGTAACAGTTGGCAGGTGTTGGGGATTAGGACGTGGACATCTTTGGGAGGCTGTTATTCTGCCTACCACACTAGACAGCATGGAAGGACATTTTTCAACTGTGGTTCTGAGAACTGGGCCGGGCTAAATCTTTACATAAAGAAAACCCTCAAATCCTTGTCTTTACTGGAGGGGCCTCTGGCCCAGCGTGGGCCATGGCTTGGCATGGTCTGATGGAGGAGACGTAGCCTGTCCTCGGGGGCCCCTGGTCTGGTGAATGTGTGTGGAGGTGGCGGGTCGGGGGAGACACGGGGAGGTCAGTGGTGAACATGACAGTGGCTCATTCTGTCTGTCCTCCTAACAGATCCCTCCAAACCTCCCATGCTCTGTGACGCTGCAGCCAGGGCCTGAAGATACCGGGAAGGTGGGTCACCCCCAAGGGAGCATCTCTCTGGGTGCGGGACACTTGTGTCTCCAGGCCCCTGGCTTTCTCTCTGGGTGGTGCTGGAGCCCTCCCCGTGGAAGCCTCTTTGTGTCTAGGCCAGGCCTATCCTGCCTCAGATAAGCAGTCTCTTCAGACAGGGCAGCAGATCAGGTCTCCCCAGCCCCACATTCGGTTCTGTGCTCAGAGGCTCTCCTGTGTCACTCTCCCTGGCCTCAGTGTTGGCTGCACCAGGACCAAAGTGTTCTCTGGACCACCACTGGGCCTCACAACCTCATATGGCGGTGCAATCATTGCCATTTCATGGGTGGGGAAACTGAGGCTCAGAGGGAAGTGACACCACTGGTGTCACAGGCCCCAGATCTCTGAGCCCCAGTTTCCTCATCTGTGAAATGGGGACAATAGGACGTGCCTCCTGTTGTTGAGACGGTCGAGTGAGACGCTGAAGCAACACACCAGGGCAAGGTCTGCACCCAGGAGGTGCTCCCAGAACAGGGCTGCCGAGGCGCCTGCTGTTATTTCCGGGCAGCTGCCTTGATGAGGAGGGCCACCCACACAAGGCAGGAGTCTGGGGGGTGGAGCCCAGTTAGGGGGTTTGGGGACGTCCTGTGTTGGGGGAGCCGGGGAGCAGTGGTGTGAAGGTCAGATGGGGGAGGCAGCCACAGAGGGAGGCAGCATAGCGCTGGGGCTGAGCACAGGGCTTCCGGGTCAGACGCAGGGGTGCTGGGGCTGCGGGAGCTTGGTGTCTCCATCCAGCATCCTCGTTTGTAAAATGAGAGGGTGGGCTGGCCGTGCTCTCGGGCCCCTGCCCTCTCCAAGGGCCTGTGATCAGCGACCCCTTCCCTATAGGCCTGTGGCGTGGACTATGAAGTCAAAGCCTTCTGTGCAGAGAACCTGGAGGAGAAGATCCACAAGCGGTGAGAAGGGCGCAGCTTCAGCTCCCGGCCTGGGTGTGGGCTGCATGCTGGCAGAGGGAGGGACACGGGCTGTGCAAAGTCCGAAGAAGAGATAACTAACAATACCTGGAAGTGTGCGAGGAGGGGCAGCATATTCCAGCCTTGGGAGCTCTGAGAAGGGCACTCTGGAAGGCTGGCGGGTCATGGAGGGCTTCCTGGGGGAGGTGGCTCAATTGCCCTGACTCAGGCCTCAGCATTTTTTCTTTGCACCACCATACCTGCTTCCTTCATCTCCCTGCCTCTAGTCTTATCCCCTCCAGACTGCATGTCTTTTTATTTTGTTTTGGAAAAAAAATCGAAATTCATAATGTTTTAACCAGTGAGCAAGATGATTCCTGGCTAGCCTGGACCCCCATTCCCCAGTCCTCCTGGGAGGCAGGCCTCAGCAGGAGGTGGGTGGGGGAGGGTGTCGATGGAGGCTTCTAAGACAGGGAGGGAAGTGGGGAAAGTGAACCCACCCCGGGGAGAGGGAGAAGGAGGTCAGTGCGTGTCTCAGAGAGGGGAAGCATTCTCCTGAAGAGGCACAGCCCTGGGCAGACAGAAAACCCAGGCTGGCAGCCGGAATCAGCTGGCCCTGCCTTCTGGGGTGGGCTGCCCAGCTCCGCTCTCATGCCTGCTCCTCCTGGGGTCAGGTCCTGCCCTGCCTCCGGAGGGACGGTTCCTGCAGGAGGCTGGCTGAGGCCTTGCAAGCGCTGAGGGAGTGGGCTGTGTTTGCCACCTGGTGGCTATGTGATGTATTGCAGGCATCTCCATCTCCAGCCTGGGCGCCTCGTGTATAGGGAGATAGGACCCTTCTCTCTTGCCTCTCTGTCGCCCTTTTCTTCTTAAGACCTGAGACCAGGGGAAAGGAAGGGGCTTGTGGGTTGTGGGAGAGGCCTGGCCAGAGCAGGGAAGAGGAGGCACTATTAACAGCCACCACCCTCACCCCACCAGTGGGACATTTAAGTCCCCACCAGAGTTACTACTAATAATGATATAGCAACTATCATTCATCAAGGGCTCATTAGGTGCCAGACGCTGCTCTGAGTGATGGATATGTGTGAACTCATTTACGCCTGACAGCAGCCGTAAGAGAGCTATTATGTGAAATGCTCTTACCATTTTATAGATGAGGAAACTGAGGCACAGAGGTTCATTTATTCAGGGTCATATAGTTAGTGAGGGGAGGGCCAGGACTTTAACCCTGACTCTCCGGTTCCAGGGAATGGACGTGGCTTGTCTGAGAAATGGGGGCGCCAGCATGCCCAGCATGCCACAGAGACTGCTCACTGAGTCCCCTCCCCTCACCACGGCCTCCTGTTCTTGTGTCCTCCTGAGCGAGCCCCTGTCACCTTCATTGAGCCCATCTCATCTCTGGGCCTCCGTCCTCTCACTGAGTCTTTATCCTCTTCACTGGCCTGCAACCGCCTGACTGAATCTGCACCCCTCCACGGAACCCGTCCCCTCTCCGAGCCCCCATTTCTTCATGACGCCCCTGTCCCCCTCTGCATATCTTTATTTAACAGATATTTAACAGGCATTTAGTATATGGCAGGCAGATCAAGATGCTGAGAATACAGCAATGAACCATTTAGATAGAAATTTCTGTTCTTAAGGAGCTTACTCTACTGGGTGACATAAGGGATGCAGGAAGTGTAGACATAGTCCCTTTCTTACCGTCCTGCTGGGCACCAACACACAGACCCACGGGAAGCGCTGCCACGGAGTGGTTCAGCCTCTGATGTTGTGGGGGTTCAGAGCAGGAGAGGATCAGAGTGGGTGGATCCAGGCGGGTTTCCCGGAAGAGGAGGTATTTAGCTGGGCCTTGAAGAAGGAAGCAAATGAGGGCAGAAGTGGGAAGAGGGTGTAATAGGTGAGGGGCGCAGTGCAAGCGAAGCTTCAGATAAGACTAGATAGGCCATCAAGCATGACAGTGAGGAAGTGGGGTGGCTGGGGACAGAATGGGGAGGATGGAGTGGTGCCAGATGGTGACAAGGCCCCTCTGGCAGCCTCTGCAGTTTAGACTGGATTCTAAGGCCATGGGGAGCCATGGCAGTTTCTTGAGCAGGAGAGATGTGAGAGTTGCACGGAAAGGGGATGGAGGCAAGTGACTCTGGTCATCTTCCGCTCTGCCCATCTCCATTAGGAATTCTGTGCGCCTGGTCATCAGGAAGGTTCAGTATGCCCCAGAGAGGCCTGGCCCCCAACCCACAGCGGAGACCACCAGGCAGTTCCTCATGTCGGACAAGCCCTTGCACCTCGAGGCCTCCCTGGATAAGGAGGTAAGAGGCTCAGACTTGGTGGGGGGTGGAAGCTGCTCTACAGAGCTGGGACCTCTGACCCCAGCTCTCTCATGGCCCCTGGGACCCCTCGGGTAGGAGCTTCTGCCCCTGGCCCAAGGACCAACCGGCTTGGCAGAGGGGGTGCGAACCCCCTGCTCTAACCCTGCCAGACCTGAGCTCTAAGACAGCAAACCCTGCTGCAGGAAGGCACGGGGGCTTTCTGCCACCACCCCCATCTTCAGGCTGGCCCCTCCTCGAAGTGTGGGCACCTGTCTCCCTCTCCGGGGCAGCTGAAGGCAAGTGCTTGGAGCGAGACGCAAGTTGAGGCCCCTCAGTGAGGATTCAGAGTTGGGTCCCTCAGTGAGGGGGGCAGCCCTTCCCCACCTTCCTCCTGCTTCCAGACCCTCCTGTGTCTAAATTTCTAGGCAGCCAGAGCCGGCAGGGACTTGATACCTCACCTAGTCTAACCCCTCCGTTGTGCAGATGGGGAAACTAAGACTTAGATAACCTGTTCAAGGTCACACTGCCCTCATCCTCGCTATTGTGGTTATTGTTATTGTTATCACTATTTCTGGTGGCCAAGCTAGGACTAGAGCCCAGGAATATCACCTTCTAATTCAGTTATCTCTCAAGGTCCCACAAAGGAACTAAAGTCTAACATGCCCGGTGGCTGAGCATGGGTGGGAAGTGGCTGATGAACTTGGGGCCGGTGTCAGAGGGGCCGAGGTCTGGGGAGCCCAGGAGATGCGGGTGGAGCCTCTTCTCCCTCCCCCTTACCTGGATCTTTGAGACCCTCTGATCCAACCCTTGTCCCTTCTTATGCCCCCCAGATCTATTACCACGGAGAACCCATTAGTGTCAACGTCCACGTCACCAACAACACCAACAAGACAGTGAAGAAGATCAAGATCTCGGGTATCCCGGGCAGAGGGCCAGCCCAGGGGCGGGCAAGAGGCAGTCCTCCCAAGGGCTGGGGTAGCTGGAGGCTCTCCTCTGTCCACAGCCTTGTGAATAACTACTGCTCTAAGCTGAAGGGTAAGGCTTTTGAGGCTGGTAACACAGGCTGCTTATCGGCCAGGTAATAAGTTTACTGTTTAAGCCGCCTCTTCTCTTAGGTCCCCTGGGTTCTGGACAGAGCTGTCCTTGAGGGGAAGATTTTTGGTTATGAAAGGGAATGGGTGTGTTTGGGACTGCCCTTTGGGTGGAGGATGGGGACTGATTCCTGCAGAAGCCCCTGAAGACTCTGGCCATTGCCTGGGGCTGAACATCCCCAACTCAGGGGAACCTGGGATGCCTGGGAGCTGCACCCTGGCTCACATCACCTTGGTTCCCTCTTCCTCCCCAGTGCGCCAGTATGCGGACATCTGCCTTTTCAACACAGCCCAGTACAAGTGCCCCGTGGCCATGGAGGAGGCTGAGTAAGTGAGCACAAGCCCGGCCTTGGATGCGTGGGATTGGGTGGGGAAAAGAGAAGCCCTGGGTCAGGCCCGGATGGCTCTTCTCCACCTGGCAGTGGGCTGAGCCTCAGAATTCCTTGCCACTCAGAGTAGCTGATCCTCAACAGTGTTTTAGAAGCCATCCACTTGATTTAGCTACAAGGAAATGCATGCTATGGTCAGGGAAAAGACCCACTAAAACTAGAATGACAAAATAAGAGCTAATGAATCTAAGGGGACTAGGGTCACAGAGAGAAAAGAATAATTACATTGTATCAGAAGCCTAGATTGAAGGGAGATACTTTGCTCTGAGCTTCCTGGCAGTCCAAGGCAAAGAGGGAAAGACACCAGATACGCAGCTTTTCTTGTCTGATAAAGGAATAATCCAGTTCATTGGGTAGAAGAGGTGTGTGTGGGAGGGTAGATAATAATTATATATAAAAAAAAGTCTGGGTTTGAGAAGAGCTACTATGGTTTAGCATGGAACTTTGTCCCAAACTTGTCAGCAGCTAAGGCAAGAGGAACAATCAAGTGAAACATCTCTTCTCACCTAGAGGAAGTAGATGCTCCCACTGGAAAACACACCTGTTTTTTCTCCCGGCCCTGCAAATAATTTTCGGGGGGCAATTGCACTTCATGTAATTTTTCATATATGTGTGTATTAATTTACATATAATAGCAATCGGTATTTTTGCAACTTAGCATTTTTTAAATGTTACCATGTGGTCTTTGAGATCGTTTTTAATGCCTAAAGGTAAACAGGCTATGACTGGATCAAACATTTCCCTATTGTTGGATGTCCACTCTTGGTTTAAAAAAAATCAAAGCCACGAGGCATAGATTCCTGTTGAGGGGTGGGGGGTACAATGAAGTGCCTCTAGAGCCAGGGTAACATATCGTCCCCAAAGAGTGGAAAATCCAGAGTCCTCCGATGGCCCCGCATGTAACAGACATCAGCCTGGATGGGGGAGGTGTTCACACTCAGGGTCCTGCTTAGTCCTCACGAAGGCCTGGGTGCCTGCACCCAGCATGTAGAGGAGGAAGTGGAGCCAGAGAGGTGGCATTTGCTCGGTCTCACAGAGCCAGCAAGTGGCAGAGCTGGGGCTCGAACCAAGGCCGGCTGACTCCAAGTGTCGGCTGGGCTGCGTGCCGGCTCTCTCACTGTTGCTCAGGGGCCTGGAGAACAAGAGCAAGTAAAAACAGAGCAGTCAGAACACTGGACACTCGAAGGACAGATCTGAGCTCAAGCGAGTAGGGTTTTCATCGTGGAACCCAGGTGGTGGCGTATGGGTGTTCACCGCACAATTCTTTCAACTTTTCTAGATGTTTAAAATTTTTTTGTAATAAAATATTAGAAAACTAAAGTCCATGCTCTCTCCACTAAAACATCCGCATCAAGCAGCAGTACATTGAATTTTTCAAAACTTGCAGCTACTTACAAACCATGAATGAAGTTGTTGGATCATCCCAGAGTCACTGGTGTTTGCGTGTGGCGCAGACATGTGCCTCTGTTGGGTGGCAGTGTCTTTCTGCCGGAGCTGGGCCTGGCCCTGTGGCCCCTGCCGGGGAGGGAGGCTTGGAGCAGGGCCAGGCTCGATGTCCTGGCTGGGCTAGGGGTGAGGGCTGGGGTTGGCTCTGGGGGAGGGGGTTGCGTCTCCACACCTGCCTTCCTTCTTCCCAGCGACACAGTGGCGCCCAGCTCGACGTTCTGCAAGGTCTACACGCTGACCCCCTTTCTGGCCAACAACAGAGAGAAGCGGGGCCTTGCCCTGGATGGGAAGCTCAAGCATGAAGACACGAACCTGGCCTCCAGCACCCTGTGAGGACCTGCCCCTGGATGCCCCCCCTCCCCAAAGGGGCCACACCCACCATGGTCCCAGCAGGCCCAGCCCAGGCTCGGGCCACCCTCTCCCCAGGCATTGTCCAGGGCCCATCCTCAGGAGCTTGACCTGCCAGGGAAGCTGTCCCACTGCCCCAACCCTATCCAGGGGTGACCCAGAGAACAAGATGGACCCCTAGACCCAGCTCCCTTGGTCAGTGCTGGGCTCTGCTGGCTTGCCTAGGGGAGGGCAACCTGGAGGGACTTCCTGCAGGAGGCAGCAGCTCCTGACCTAGTGTCTTCAGTCAGATGGGGGTGTCCCTGGGGCAGAGCAAGGCTGGGAGGAAGGGAGTGTCTCCTGGAAGGATCCTAGCAGGAGAGGATGAATCAGGAGGGCCTGGGGAGTCTGGAGAGATGAGGGAAGTGAGCTGGGCTGGACCAGATCTGGGGGTGCCCCTCAAAGGCAGGGATTCCAGGGCCGTGTGGTCACTCCTCCCTCTGGTCATCACTGACCCTCTGAGGCCACCCTGCTCTAGCGGAGCCCAGGGGGTGTGGGAAACCCATCTTACCCTACCCGCGAAGTCTGGCCCTTCAATGAGGCGTTGGCCTCCTCTGCAGCACCCCTGCCTCCACTCTCCACACGGGCCGTGTGCTCCAGCCCAAACGGTCTCTCACCAGCCCCTGCACAGGCTGCCTGCTCACTTCAGGGCGTCTGACCTCTTCTTCCACGCTGGCTCAAGTCCTCCCTGCCTTCAAAGCCCACTTGAGGCTCCACCTCCTCCAGGGTCCTCCCTGATACCCTTTCCTCTCCTCCGCCAACTCCTCGCTGAACTCCCAGCCCAGCCCCTTGTAACCCACGGGCTGCTGAGCAGGGAGAGAAGCAGAATCCATCCACTGAGAGCAGGAAGGGGCTGCCGCTCCCTGCACCACTGGGACACAGGCCCTGGGGGAAAGGGGCCGATGGGGCGCACAGCCAGATATGGAATGCCACTCCCAAGGCCCGCTCCCTGAGGGCAGAGCTCACCTTTCTCACATGCTGGGCTCTGCTTGCACATGGTGGTTGAGTGGCCCAGGAGAGGGATGGATGGCTGCTGCCCCCCACTGCGCCCCACTCCCGCCATGTCTCGTCCACCCATGAACCGGCTTCCCTATGTCGCCGTGCAGGTTGAGGGAAGGAGCCAACAGGGAGATCCTGGGCATCATTGTTTCCTACAAAGTGAAAGTGAAGCTGGTGGTGTCGCGGGGTGGGTAAGTACTCTAGCCCAGCCCAAGACCCTTGAGTACAGAGGGTCATGTCCCTGACGACCCGCAGCCCCACACCCCCACAGCTCCACAGCCCGCTGCTCCATTCTGCCTGGTTGCCAGATCTTCTAACTGCATCCGCCTTGAGGGTGAGCTGGGCTTGAGGACTTCCTGTTCCTTCTCTTCCTCTGCCCCTTTTCCCCTCCCCCTCAGAGGCCTTCAGCCCCTCCCTTGCCCCCCATCTTTCTCTCCTCCTCCTCCTCTTCCCTATCCCGTGTCTGGGGGCCTGAGGGGGACGTGTCTGTGCTGTGGGCTCTCCAGGGGGTGCTGTGCCCCTCCTCATGTCTCGGGGCACAGCACTCACCCCAACTCATGCCCGGGCTGATCTGCTGGGGAAATGGCTACAGGGGCTCAGAGTGCCGGAGCTGGGTCGGGTATATTCCAACTCCCCCATTTTACAGATGGGGAAACAGGTCCAAAAAGTTCCCCAAACATTTCCTGAAGTCTCCTTCCTTAATTTCAGGTCATGGGCTCGGTGCTGGGGTCCCGGCAGCGGACCAGACATAGGGCCTGCCTGGTGCAGAGTCTGCTGGAGGCTCAGAAAGAACTCTCACTTTTCCCCATATATTGGGTCTACATCTTGTTATAAACCTAGAATTAGGATTTCTAATTTGTCAGAGGATTTTTTTTTTTCTAATTCTTAAATTTCTATGAAAAGGTTGAAAAGCTAAATAGCATTAGACAGAGTCCCCTTTATTATTAGAATAATGCCTCGTGCAGGTGGCAGTGTGTAGGCCTGAGCACATAGTATAGGATCCCAGGGCTGTGACTCCTGCAGGACCCACAGTCTGCCTTCAGGTCCTTCTCTGAGGGATCCTCGGTGAATCCGAAGTGCCTCCTTCTGCCGTGAGAGAGTCCCGGCCTCCCCCGGCAGGCGGCACAGGGCCTAGTCTCCTTCACAGATGAGGATCCTGGGGCTCAGTACTGCTTGGCGGGGGGTTTGCTGAGCAGGACCTGGATCTCAGTTCCCCCAGCAGGGGCAGGGCTAATGCTATGTCTGTGTGTCCCCCAGTGAGAGGTTACAGCCGTGCAGGGGGCGGTGGGAGTGTGTCTCAGGGTCTTCTCCACCCCAGCGGGCAGTAGAGGTGGTGAATGAACGTGCTTTCTGTTTTCTTCCTCTCTGAACTCTCCTGACCACTTCTCCCGCCTCCTCTGACCCACCCAGCCTGTTGGGAGATCTTGCGTCCAGGTAAAGTCCCTCCCTTTGACCTGATCAACCCATCTTCCTGGAGGGCCCGGAGACTATTGGTCTGACCGTCCAGAACCACAGGGCGCCGGGTTGGAAGGATTCTTAGTGGTCACTTTCGATTGCCAGACTCAGGCATGTGCTCAGACTAGAACCCTCTCCAGAGGGACAGAGGAGATGTAGTTTCTCCTTTAAAAACCTCGCCCTGCTCTTCTATCCCACACAAGTGACAAGGACCTTTGTGGACAGCAAAGCCCGGCTTCATTGATCAGGGAGTGGCCCCCAGTTAGTCAGAATTACAGGATATTTTAGAGAAACGCAGGCTTCATGGCTTTCAAACTTCTACATTAATGAGAATTAACTGCGGGCCGAGTGTTGCTAAGGAGAGGTCCTGAGGAGATATGCTTTTGTAGACAAGATTCCTTGGACAAGAAGAAGCTTGTAGACAAGAAGCCAGCTGGATCCATGTACATTCCAAAAATGCATGTGCCCCAAATGCAGTGGTTTTGCCTGCTCCTGTCACAAGATGGCAGTATTGTTCATCCCAAGAAATCTTAGTCCATTTGGAGAAGTGAAATCAATTCAGTTCAGTTCAGTTCAATATAATTCAGTAAAGATTTCCTGAACCCGGGCTTTTGCTCAGCCTTGTGCTGGGTGCCTAGGTCCCAGAGAGGAATCAGACACGCCCCCTGCCCTTGATGGCTGATGGCTTGGTAGAAGGTTAAGGTCCTGATTCTTCCATCCATGTCTTGTATGGCTTTAATGAAAGTTGGCAAACTCCATCTTCCACTAGCTTCCATTCTGATAGCTCACTCTTCCAAATGAACCTGGAGAAGCAATCCTCTTTGGAAGCAAAAATAAAGCCAAATTGTTTCAACAGCCTTAGAAACCCCCACATTCCTATCGAGGGGAAGTAATGATTCTGGCAGGCACAGCTTCACAGTTTAACCCTGTCTTTTTCTTACATCATCTCCCAGAAGTGGTTCTAGAAGGTGGGTATTGTTGTCTCCATTTTCCAGATGGGCTCAGTGAGACTTGAAGATGTAAAGTATCCCCTAGGGAGTGGTGGGGCTGGTGGAACAGACCTTTCTGGTTGCACAGCTTGTGTCCTTGACTGCTCTGTTCCCTTGTCCCTTCCCCCCCAGCTGGGCCCTGGGCAGCAAGATCAATAAGATAAGGCTGTTTCTGGAGTCGTTCACAGTTGACAGGGCCTCCTAGGATGACACCACCCCAAGCTGAGAGGAGGAGCTTTCAGGGCTCCTTTTGTCAGAGTAGAGAGCCAAGGGTGGCTGGGAATCACCATCTCAGTGCTGAGCTGTTATGACACAGTGGTTAAGGGTGTGAATTATGGAGTCAGAATCCTGTCTTTCACTTCCCAATAATAGCTGTGTGGCCTTGGGCAAGATACTTCTTCTCCTTCTGCCTCAGTTCCCCAGTCTGTACATTGGGTGTAATAATAGGGTGTTGTAAAGATTAAGAGTTACTCTAGAATAGTCCTTGGCACAGAGTCAACATCATGTAAGCGTCTGTTCTTGTTATTATTCTGTCCGTCAGGGCCAAGGGGAGAGCAGGCCCAGGCAGAAGCACTGGCTGGTGGCAGCACCTCCCCCGTTCTTCCCCGCCATCCCCACCCTTGGTCCCCACATGGCCTCGAGGCTCCATGCACAATGTAGACGGTCCTGCGGACTAGGTCCCATCCAACTTGAATTTGATTAAACTGACCTCTGCCGTGTGTCTTCCAGATGGCAGGGGGCTAGGGCCACCTGAGCACTTTTACAGGAGCCTCCTGGAGATGTTGGGAAATGGGATGGAGTGAGAGTGAGGGGAGTTCCAACCAGGAAGTTGGGATGGGCAGTGTCAGAGAGGGCTGGGCTGGCTGCGGTGTTTTGAGGTTGCCAGGGTCCCGGGGCACCTCTGGCGCCACCAGTGACCAAGGTGCGCACTGTCCTGGGCAATTTTTTTCCCATCCCTATGCCTCCTCCCAGCTCGTGGGAATCCAGGGATCCTTCTCAGGAAAGAGGAGGTTTCCTTTTCTTTTTGGAACCAGGAGAAGAGGTCTCCTCCTTCAACTCCCAGAGATACTGAGGCTCAGAGAATGGCAGACCTGGGGCTTGAAGCCTGATTTCCTACCCCTCAGCCCAGAGCTACCTCCTCAGACCATGAAACCCTCCCAGTCCTCAGACTGACAGGGCATTGAGTCTCACAGCCTGAGATTCACTCGCGGCTCACTGGGTCTGGGTCTCTGTTTCAGCGATGTGGCCGTGGAACTGCCCTTCACCCTAATGCATCCCAAGCCCAAAGAGGAGCCCCCACATCGGGAAGGTGAGCAGGATCTGTGGGTCACTGGGGAGGGGGTTTCCAGACAGCTGACCCAGCTGCCATGTTTCCCTGTCACACCACCTCCCTCTGGGTCAGCCTTTAGCACGGGGTCACCCCTCTCCCCCAGCTCCGCAGGATCTTTTGTGATTTGCATCCACCTCCCCTGGGAGACAGAGGGTCTGGCTCTGTTCTCCATGGGGTGGGGAGGCTGGGAGTGGACATGGGGGCACTGGCCATGTTTGGAGCCCCCTTGTCTTGCATCCAGGTGTGGGAGAAGGGGCTGCATGGATAAGACAGCCCCTGGACACACCATCCCCATCATTTTTCCAAGATTTTCCTTAAATCTACGTTTCATTTGGAAGAGGCAACATCATAGTATGTACCACAAAAAAAGAAAACGTTCCCTCAATTAAACTATGTAATGCCATTGATTGTAAAACATAACCCAAGTTCAGAGATGAGAAAATGTGAAAAATGTCTTAGAGTTAGTGAAAGTCATGCAGGCAAGAAATGAATCGAAGTCATGTTGGCGACATGCCAGAAGGAGCAGGGCCCAGAGGTGTATCTGTCCTCCTGGGGCTGTGCTGGGTCTCCGGGGTCCTTCCTGGACTCTCCTCCCTGCCTTTAGGATGATTTGGGGTGTTTCCAGACCAGGGACCAGCCCTCTTTCCCCACTCCCCGTCTTCCTTTGCCCTCCCCATCTTAGCCTAGATGTCCCGGGGTGGGGACCTGTACCCACCTGCCCCCACACCTGCCCACTCTCCACTAACCCATGGACGCCTGCCTGCCCTGTGTTTAGTTCCAGAGAACGAGGCGCCAGTAGATACCAATCTCATAGAACTTGACACAAAGTAAGCCAAACCCTGCCTGCAGACGTCTGGGGGGCGGGCCTCGGGCGGTGGGCGGGGCGACGGGTCATTTGCATATATGCCTATTAACCCTGAGGAGCAGCTGGTCTAACCCCGTCTGCTGAGAGCCGCCTCTGCTCGCCTCTTCAGCAACCCGCTTGCCTGCATGTGACTTGAAGGACCCTCCGTGCCTGTTCCTCTTCCTCCTGCCTTGGTGGGGTCTGTCTTCCTCCCTCGTCCTTGCACGTCCGTCCGTCAGTCCGTTCGTCCATCCACAGCGCCTGCTCGGCTCACACAGGGCTGGTTCGTGGCCCTGGGCTGGGGCTCTCCTGCCCCGCCTGCGCCCAGCGGTGGAATCAGGCTGTGGGGTGGGGAAGGTTCTGGTGATCTTGTTGCTTCTGACTCCTGAGGACTGATGTGGATCTCCCTGTGGTCAAAGGCCATCGTGTCACCGGACAGTGGCCAGGGGGGGAGGACCTGGGCCCACATCATGAACCACCTCCAGGGCCAAGCAGCTTTCTCACTCCAGCTCCAAATCCACCCTTCCCTTGTCACCTGGGAGATATTTGGGATTGGGGTCTTAAGTCACCCCATGAGGACCCCCCATGCGGCTGGCTGAATTCTGTGGGGCAGGGGACTCGGTGGGCCTGAGTGGATATGTTTTATGAAGGGAACTCACTTTTCTTAGAAGCAGTCTTTAGTCTCGAAACCCCACTCAGGCACCCTCTTCCCCACCCACCCTTCCTCTGTTCCTCTATTTAGATATGCAGTCCCCCCCCCACCCCCCATCAAAGATCCCTCAGGGTGGAATGTGAGCTGCCACTTCCTCAGAGAAAAAGCCTTCAAGGTTTTCTCTTCCAGTAAGCCAAGCCCACTCCTTCCTGTGCAGAAACAGAAGTGCTTCCTGAGGGTTGTTCTTTGGGTGGGTAGGGGGGTGGGGTTACTTGGGCTTGCTCTTGTGGGATTCAGAATGTGCTGTGAAACTGCTGGTGGCCTGGCCTCTCACAGTGGGAATGTGTTCTTCCTCTGGCCCCAGCCCAGCCACACTGCCCCCCATATGATTTGCCCCCTCCAACCCTTCAAGAACTGGCTCACTTTCTAGCCCTTAGGCATGGAAGTGAAACTTGTGCCTCCCTCTCGTATTTCCACAACTGGCTGGAGTCCAGATGTGACCAGTCTCACTATCACTGGTGGGCATTTCTGCCCAAGGCCAGCCCCAGAGGCCAGCCTTTGACCGCTCTGGACAAGCCTCCTTTCCCTGCCCTGCAAACACGGCCCGTTTTCCTTATTTCTCCCACCAGCGATGACGACATTGTGTTTGAGGACTTTGCCCGCCAGAGACTGAAGGGCATGAAGGACGACAAGGAGGAGGAGGAGGATGGTACCGGCTCTCCACAGCTCAACGATAGATAGATGGGGCCGGCCTCGCGCGGGCAGCCCCAGGTCCACTCTCACGCACTAGGATACTTACTTATCTTCTTCCTGTGCCCATCCCACTCCCCTTTGTTCTTCCCCTTTCTACCAGGGGCCCCAGCGGTCTTCCAGGTTACCGTGGGGAGCCTCTGGCCTCAGGCCCACATCACCATGCCAACAGGGCCACATGCATCCCTTTCACCCCCTCACTGCAGTCACTTCTCCATCCCCCCTCTTTTCCTTCTGACCTCCAGAAAGGCCACCACGGCTCTGGCCTTGGAACCTGACTTGGGATGGGGAGGATGGGGCACGAGGGCTTGGGGGGGGGGGAGGGGATGAGGGCTCAAGACACGTGAGAGGGTGTCCACAGTCCCAGGTGGTTAACACAGTTCTGGCAGCTAAATAAGACGACCACATTGAAGGCCACCCTCTTCTGGCTGGGAGGGGCAGACCTGTGGATAGATTCTCAATGCCTTTTTGCAGTTCGGACCCACCAAACACCTCCCTTTCCACCCCCGTCCCTGCCCCGTGTCCCTCTGTGTCTGACAGTGACACTGGTTTGTAGACCCCAGGAGTGGAGAAAAGCAACTGCACTGACTTTCTTACCAGCAGTTACCTAGTCTAAAGCAAGCAGTGGGAACGAGCCCAAGTCTGTTTCAGTAACTTCAGGATGTAACATCCTAGCTACCTTGTATCCTATGTGTGTGTCCTATTTATCAATACGCACAGAGAGAGAGAGAGAGAAGGGAGGGGTCTTCAGAACGCACGGACCCCCAGCAGAGTGAGCTGAAGCTCCTGAGGAGGTTTCCTGAGGGTGGCTCTGAGAGATGGGGGCAGGGGCAGGACGATGAGAATCTGTCCTGTTCCCTCTCTTTGTAGACTTGAGAGCAGTCAGTGATTCTGCAGGAAGCAAGGCTGGAGATCCAGAGGGGGCCAGGGCCACTGGTATCCTCCGGCATCTCCTTGCAGTTCTGGGCCCGCAGGCTGAGAGCGCCTGAGGCCACTGTGCGCACAGTCAAGGGGGTCCTTCTCAGAAGGTGGTAGGGTCCCTCGAGATGCCCTCACCCAAAAGGAAGGGGACTGCAGGGTAGCAAGGAACCCTTTGTTTCCTGGGGGAGGTGATGACCCTCCAGTAGTTCCCAGTGTCATGGGTATTCAGGACCCATTGGCTGGTATTGGTGTGATCGGGACCTGGGACGTTTCCAGGGCAACAGGGCGGGCAGATGATGAGGTAGAAAGTCTTACAAGGTGTCTGTTCTTGTCTGGCCTTTTGATGCTCACTTACTGTGTGACCTTGGGCAAGTTCTTTTCCCTCTCTGGGTCTCAGTTCTTCGCCTAGAAAAGGGGTGAAAAACCAAGGGGTTTGACCAAATGATCACAAAGGGCCGTCCCATCTCTGGCCTCTAAGAATTTGTGAACATTAGAGCTTCTGGTCTGGTGAGCGAAGCCAGAGCTGCTGACTGTTCTGTCTGCCTCCAGAGGGGATTCACTGGACCCCACAGGTGGCAGGGCCATAGAGAGCTCCTAGCCCACCACACATGCCCCCCTCCTCTTGCCACCCAGGCCTGGGAAGGGCCCTTCTTGGGCCCCTGGGGAGTTGCCTGTGGCCAGCGCTAGCAGGACTTTCGGCCCTAGGGCCCGAGTGTTACAGATGGACAGAGCTTATATTTGCTGAGGCTTGGTCGGGGGTGTTGTGATAGGGCCTCCAGTACCTTGCAGGCCCCTGTGGATGCAGACTCCCTGACGTTTACTTTCTACCCAAGCAAATATGGGGATCTCTCTTCAATGCCTGCTCCCTTCTATGTCTATCCCACACTCACCTGAAAAGAGTGACAACAAATGTTATACAAATTTGATCTCAACCCTTTTCAGCCCAGCCCCTCCAGGGGTGGACTGTGAAACCATTTCCCATGGTGATATTACCCACTGCTCAGGCCTGGCACTGCACCCAGCCTTCCCTTCTGAATCTCATGAAGACTCAGCCCAGGTCAGAACCAAGTCAGCTCAGGGCAGCCACACTCCCCGGGCCAGTCGTGGAGTCATAGCTGCAGGTGCCCCAGGCATCCAGCCCCTATGAAAGCTTGCCAGGCAGTTTGCGCCTCCTTTGGGCAGCTATAGAGTTGATGAGATGCTGAAACAACACATGGCAAGTATATGTTCTCCAGTGTTGTCCTCTGGAACCTTTGGGGCTGGTACAAGACCCTTTAGGATTTGGGGTGATCACTCCCTTAGAAACCTCTTCCCCCATCCCTAACCTGTGCACACAAAAGATTTGTGGGATTGGTTTCCTGAGCTTCCTCCATCTCACTCACCCTTTTGGGTTTATCCCTGTGTTTCCCTGAAATTTCTCCAGTTGCAGGAAGCATCATAGCCCCCTCCAGCCTTTCACTCTTTGGACACAGGAGTACAGAGGGGCAGTGGTCAAGTTCATTTGAATTCAGCTTCTCTGCTCAGTGCCAAGCACTGGAGACACAGAGATGGGTCAGTGCCAGCCCCCGTCCTCAGGAAGCTCATGGTCAGGGGAAAGTATGGGGAGAGTAATGGAGCCATTGCCTTCAGGCTACATGGCTGCTGGTAGTCTGTATAGTACCTTGACGTAAATTGGAAATGGTGCCCCTTCCGGGTGGATTCAGCCCACATTAGAATGTGCAGCTTTGTGAGTGGCCCTCAGGCTGGAGGTTAGCCCCACCTGCCCCTGGGCCGGGCGCCCTCCTGCACAGCCGTGCACTACAGCCCAGTGGTGGGACCCTTGGGCTGGAGTGTTTTCTTCAGCCTCTTCCTGAGAGCAAAGTGCAGATCATCTTTCCAAGCTTCTGGTCGGCTCCAGACCCCACTCCTCCTGCAGCGCGCAAACATGACTGAGTCCTTCTCTGCAGGGCCCCTCTCCATCCAGACTCAGCCCTGGAGTCTCATTCTGGAGTCAAGTGAGGCCTTGAAGTGAAACTGGGGGTGGGGGAGCCCCGCTGGGCCCCAGGCACCAGCCCACAGTGTGGGCTCTTTCTTGCACACATTTGGAGCCTGTGCTGACTACACAGCTCCACCCAGGGACTTTCCAGTGGGCCGTGGGGGTGGCATGTAGGTAGCAGTCTGGGCAGGAAGGAAGAGCGTGGCCCTGGTGAAAACCCCCAGGCAGAGGGCCAGCTGGACTTCCTCAGCTTTCCAACCTCCAGAAGAGTTCAGTCCCTGCGAGGATAGGGACTGGTTTATTTGGCTGGACTCCACGGGCCTCCTCAGTCTTAAAGCCCAGACATGTGAGAGTGGGATCCCTTGGGGTGTTGCTTCAGCTGGGGAGTTGCTGACAAGCTGCTTCCCACATGGTGCAGTGAAGAGCGTGCTGGCCTGGAACTGCACAGCGCCTCTCAGTCCTGGCTGTCACCAACCGGCGGAGTAGCCTTGAGCAAGTCACTCAACCTCTTGGGTTTGATTTCCCTAACTGTAAAATGGGACGGTAATCTCTTTCCCACCTGACTCAAGGAATTGTGAGGCCCAGATGAGATGAAAGGCAGTGGAGATGAAGGTTAGCTCTGTAAGTTGCAAATGGCTGCACAGGCCATGGCGCTGCCACTGCAGGGGAGTCACCCAGGGTCACACAAGAAGTTGGCTGTGGCCAAGCCCTCCTCCCACCCGTCTTCATCTCTTGCCCCTTCTCATGTAGGCGGATGTCAGCCAGAATCAGATGCAGCCAGTTTGGCTTTGGTGGCCCAGCCTAGAGGGAAATCCAGATACATTCAGGAATGCTGTGCCCACAGAGAGTGGTCCCAGCAACCAGGACAGAGAGACAAGACATGGATATTGCCAGTGATTGGGATGGGGGCATCTTGGACCCTCCCAGGCCTGGTGTCACCCACATCTCCCATCTCTCAGACCCCACAGAGGCCAGGAAGCCTTGGCTCTGATCTCAGGTTAGGAAGAGCCACCAGCCCCCAGGCCCCGGAAGGACTGGAGCACTCCTCCATTGAAGAACCCCAAAGGTGAGGTGGAAGAGAAATTGCCTACCCCTTCCCTTCCCAGTCGAAGGTCCCCTCCAGGATCTACTGGAGCCTCCAATGCTTCTGGGTGACACTGGGAGGGATTCGGGCCAGGGAGAACCCAGGCCTCCTCCCCTGAGAGCTGAGCCCCAGCTGACCTGTTGCCCAGTGGATTCGGCAGCCCGCAAAGGCAGTGTCTCTCCTGCCAAGCACTGGGGACTGGACGTTCTCCACCCATCCCAGAGGGCAGCAGTAGGCCCCAATCTTGAACTCTTATAGGGTCTCATGGACATAGGCCTATAGCTGTTCTGATGTTTTTCTTTTTAAAGTGAACAAGGACCAAAACAAACTGCCCCCACCCTTGTTCATAAGCCTGCATTGGGCCTGGCATTTTGCCATCCAGGGCCAGGCAGCTGCATCACTTTGTCCTCCCTCCAGGATTGAAATGGCCTACCTGTGGGGCAGGATCCCCACCTCTGCCACTCCCCTGCAGGGTCACTGCACAGGGGCTTCAAAGAGAGGCCTGTTGAAGGGGGAGCATCCTCCCCCATCACTGTCACCCCACTCCTCACCCCAAAAGGGAAGTCAAAGCACAGGTCCCCAGGACCCATGATCTGAAGACACTCTGACACAGTGGTTTTCAAACCAAGTGCTCTGGAACCCCTGGGGTTCCACAGAGCTTTGTCAGGAGCTGCTAAGGTGGGAAGGTGGGGGTGGAGGCAAAGGCTACGTCTCCAGTCCCACCCCTACTCCCACTTCCACCAGAACAACTCTGCTTTTATCTGTCTTGCCTGTTGAGGTTTCTCCTTCAAACTTTCTTTTGAAGAAAAACTTCAAACTACCATCCTGAGGTTTGATCTTAGACCAGCAAGCACAGGTTCTATTCTTGCTTTTCATGTTGGAATGGCTCCAGCATCCCAATACAAAGTATCTTTGTATTGGAACCTGGGTCACAGTCCCAGGCCCAAGCATTTGCTTATTCACCTGCGCGTACACACACGTGTACCCATTTGATGGCTTTGTGGCCCGCTCACCCTGAAGCTCTGGCCTGGCTTTGATTTGGGCAGGGGCCTGGTGCTCAGTGAGGATGGGTCTTGACCCTGATACTGGCCCATGCAGCGTGGGGGACGTGAAGCAAGGAACCAGTCCCAGCCCCACCCCAGGACTCGTGTCTGTACCCCAATGTGACACCCCGCATCCCTGGCCCAGGCCCACAGGAGAAGAGATGGAGCAGTGTGAGGGGAGAAAGAGAAACTAGAGTCAGGAGCTTCTATACATACAGCCACGTGGATGGAAGTCCGGGGTTTCATAAAAGAAACACTGTGGGAGGACCTTATGACAAAAGTGCCTCCTGTGAGGGCAGGATCTCTCCAGAGACCTTTTAGGCAGTGAGTTTCCCTCGAGTGATTCTAGTAGGATTCCACTCCCACATCTGTGGACAACCAAGTATGGGGGCAACAGGAGGATGCCTGAAGAGAGGCTGGTCCCCTACCTGCAGTTCCCCAAATTCTCTCCTTGCTGGCCTGCCCCTCTGCCGAGGCCCCTCACCGGGGATGACTAATGGAGTGGGCACTTTGGGAGACCTGGACTAGCCCTTGGTTCAGAATCTTGCCTGGGCCCCCCACCCAGGCATTCTAGGTGAAACGTGAGGCTCGGGGCACAGCAAGCCATGTGGCATGGGAGAAAGAGTGCCAACTCATGTTCTCCGTTCAGTCTGAGTGTGCCCTTGGGAACCTGACCTCAGTTTCTCCATATGTAATTTGGGGCCAGTGCCAGGCTCTGCCAACATCACAGGGATTACTGCAAAGGCGGGGGGGTTAGAGGAGGGGTGGGGAGCCTCACACACTTGGGGCACAGTCCTGGCCTGCACTGCAGATCATGAGTCCTCGGGGGAATGAGTGTAGGATGCGCTGTCTTCCTGGGGCATCTGCTCAGTGTTAAGGTCTAGCCACACTATGAGGGGCCTGCCTCTTCCTACCTAACGGGAGCCAGCGCTCAGCAGGGCACAGTGACTGTGTGGATACCAGGCGTGAGCAGTGACAGGTGGCTGGGACAGGTGTCCAGGTCTGTAGCCCTTGTGTTAAGTGATTATTTTGTGACACCCTCATGCCTGGGCCATCTGCCAGGTGTATCTGTTGTACCTGTGGCATTCCTTATTGTGTCAGATAAGTTATTACAGTTTATTCAACTCTAACAGGACAAATGAACAAAAGAACCATACATAGGAGACCATTAAAGGTCTTTTGTGACAGACGCCTCTGCTTTTATTTCTGTCTCATAAGCTCATGGCAGGACATAGACCAGCAAATGCTGTCCCTGCTGCCTGGGACTGGCGGACGGCTCCGTGGCTGGCTCAGGGGTTTTCTTCCCTTGTCTGTGGCTCTAACTCCAATCTGGTCCCTGCACCCCTTTCTGGAGACTGCCAAGTCTCCCCACTCTGCTATTTACCTTATGGCCTCAGGGAAGTTGCCAAACCTCTGATCCCTCTCAGACACCACTGGATCCCGTGACCCCTGGTCTGCTCCTGGGGTGAAGCCTTCCCATGTTTCCTTTGGCACTACAGACCACTTCAGCTGGAGTCCTGCCTCAGCCCTGGTTCTTATTCAGTTCTCATCTCCTGCTCTGCTGGGTCCCCTGAAGTCACTTCAGTTTTCTATGACTGACTGACTTACTGTTCCAAAAGAACACACAGGAGGAGTGGGGATATAGGTGAGGAAGATGCAAAGTTCTCAATGATAATGTACTATGTTAAGACAAAAGGAAGATACCAATGAATGTAAGAGGACTTCCCTAGAAAATTGATTATATATGAAAAACATTTTTTTTTTTTTACAACCCTGTAAAGTAATGTGCAACTTAGATAAAAGCATTGCCCTCCTGGTTGGCCAGAAGGTGGTCTGTTTCCCCTGATGCTCTCTTCCAGCAGAGAAGGGTGGTGGGAAGACATTGACATTTGAATCAAGAGACTTGAACTAGAGCTTTCATTCTGCCCTCCCATGTGGACTGTATCCATTTGAGTCCAGATAAACAGAGCCTATGCCAGTATTTCAGAAGCAGGAATTCAACAGAAGAAACTGGTTATAAAAATGTTGCAAGAGTTGAAAGGGCAAATGGGATGTGAGGCAACCCAGAGATCAGGTACAAGAGGAAACCACTACCACTGGTAGGGTGGGAGGACAGGGAGAGGAGGTGGCGTTACGGAGGAGGAACCAGGGCAGCCCAGCAGGGACATTGAGGGAGAGGGTATCTGAGGAATCCAGACCACAGAAGAAACACAGCTGTGCTGGGGACGCTGCCAGAGCAGAGAGAGTGGGAGAAATACTCTGGTTTCTCCTCTCCTCCCACCCTCCAATTTCATGCCCGTGCCTCCTGTTGGCAGAATCTAATTAAAAGCTGATTTTCACGGAATCTTGGGAAATGTAGTTGGCAATGGTCAGTGCCCTGTGATACAGAGAAAGAGGTTAGGGGATTATATCTGAGACCAAATAGGCAAATCACCAACTTTCCCTTAATCTTCTCATCCAAAAAATAGAAATAATCACATTGGCCTGGATACTACAATTTAGGAGTGCCCTGGCATCTAAACAGGGCTCTAAACATGGGGGAGGCATTTGTTGTTGCCTCTTAAGCTCTGGGCTTTTCTCCTGCTGTCACTGCCTTCGTCGTGCTTTGGGACTTCATTTCTCTTAGCTTTTTTAAACTCCAGAAAACTAAAATAAACTGGACAGGAGTTTCAAATTCTGGCCAAGACAGAGTAAGTCCACTTCAGCCTATCTCTCCTACTGATTACATAAAAACTCTGGACAAAAATACAAAACATAACTACCTAATGACTCTGAAAATTAAACAAAAGCAGATGGTACAGGGGAGTCAAAATTTGGAGAAGTAATCTGCATGGGGTGAATTTCCCCTTTTTTCCCTCTTTTCTCTTGTGGATTTGTGCTGAGATTAGAACTATCACCAACAATCCAGAGTCTACACAATATAACATTCACAATGTCCAGGATACAATCTGAAATTATGCAACATACAAAGAAGTAGGGGGAAAAAAAAAAAGACCAATTCTCAAGGGAAAATACAATCAACATATGCTGACTCTACGATGACTTAGATATTGGAATTATTAGAAAAGATTTTGAAGTAGCTCTTATAACTTGAAATGGATGGAAAAATAGTTGTTTTCAGCAGAGATATAGAAACTAGAAAATGAGCCAAATGGAAATTGTAGAACTGAAAAATACAATATCTGAAATAAAAAATT
Organism: Diceros bicornis minor; assembly: GCF_020826845.1. Lineage (NCBI taxonomy): Eukaryota > Metazoa > Chordata > Mammalia > Perissodactyla > Rhinocerotidae > Diceros > Diceros bicornis. The sequence goes on from NC_080746.1 coordinate 55,904,732, forward strand.
TACTAGTTAAGCTCAATAGCAGAATGGAGGTGACAGACAATTGAAGATAGATCAATAGAAATTATTCAATCTGAAAAGCAGAGGAAAAAAGATTGAAAAACTTAACAGAGCCTCAGGGACCTGTGGAATAATATCACAGGGTTTAAGATTCATGTCATTGGACTCCCAGAAGAGAGGAGAAAGAGACTGGTGCAGAAAAAAAGATTTGTATGAAAGGCATAAATTGACAGATTCAAGAAGCTGAGCAAACCCCAAACATGTTAAACTCAAAGAAAACCACACATAGACACATATAACCCAACTGCTGAAAACCAAAAATAAATTTTAAAGTCTTGAAAGCAGCTAGAGAAAATGACATATCTTTGTATATTCTTCCATGCAAAGAATGATGATTTCATGCTGCTTTCTCAACAGAAAATATGGAGGCCAGAAAAGAGTGGAACAACATCTTTAAAGTGCTAAAAGAAAAGAATTGTCAACCCAGAATTCTGTGTCCAGTGAAAATATACTTTAAGAATGGTACAAAGTAAAGAGATTCTCAGATAAAGGGAAATTAATAGAATTTGCCACCAGTAGACCTGCTCAAAAAAAAAAAAAAAAGCTAAAAGAAGTTATTTAGGTTGAAGGGAAATGATGCCAGAGATAAACCTACATCTTCAGGAATTAAGAGAAAGAGAAATGGTAATTATTTGGGTAAATATAAAAGGGTACGTTGGTCTTCTTAAGTTCTTTAAAATATGTGTGACTGTTGAAAGAAAAAATTATAAATTGTCTAGTAGGGTTATCAGTGTATATAGATGAAATACATATGACAACTATAATGTAAATATTGGGGTAGTGGGGGGAGATAAAGGAGCCTATTTGTAAGGATTCTGTATTACACTTGAAGTGATACAATATTAACCCTAAGTATACTGTGAAAGGTTATGTATGTATATTGTGATTCTTAGAGCAACAACTAAAATAGATCCAAAAATATAGAGAAATTAAAATAGCATACTAAAAAGTATTCAAATATTCCAAAAGAAGGCAGGAAAGTTAGAACAAAAGAGTAAAAAACAGAAGGGACAAACAAAAAAATAAAAGTGGTAGACCTAAATCCAACCATATCAGTAAATATATTAAATGTAAATGGCCTAAACCTAACAATTAAAAGACAGAGATTGTCAGACCAGATTAAAGAAACAAGATCCAACTATATGCTGTCTACAAGAAACCCACTTTAAATATAAAGACAAAGATGAATTAGAAGTAAAAGGATGGAAAAGGTAACCATGCAAATGATAATGAAAAGAGAGCTGAAGTGGTTATATTAATATCAGACAAAGTAGACTTCAGAACAAGGAATGTTACCAGGGATAAAGAGGGACATAATATAAAAAATAAAAATGTTAGGGGCCGGCCTGGTGGCACAAGCAGTTAAGTGTGCGTGCTCCGTTGCAGTGGCCTGGGGTTTGCCGGTTCGGATCCCAGGTGCGCACCGACGCACTGCTTGGTAAGCCATGCTGTGGCGGCGTCCCATATAAAGTAGAGGAAGATGGGCATGGATGTTAGCTCAGGGCCAGTCTTCCTAAGCAAAAAATGAGGAGGATTGGCAGATGTTAGCAGAGGGCTGATCTCCTCACCAAAAAAAAAAAAAAGTTAACTTACCAAGAAGACATAAGAATCCTAAATGTATATATATCTAATAATGGTGTTCCCAAATACATGAAGCAAAACCTGATAGAACTAAAAGAAGAAACATACAAATCCACAACACTCCTCTCTCAGTGATCAACAGAGCAAGAAGACAGAACATTAGTAAGGATATAGAAGACCTGAACAACACTATCAATTAACTTGACCTAGTTAACATTAATAGAACATTTTACTTCAAAACAATAAAATATGCATTCTTTTCAAGTGCACATGGAACATTCACCAAGAAAGACCATTTTCTGGGCCTAAAAGAAAACCTCAATAAATTTAAAAGAATTTAAATTGTAAAAAATGTTTTCTGACCATAACAGAATTAAACTAGAAATTAATAACAGAAAAGTACCTTGAAAATTCACAAATACTTGGAACTTAAGCAACACATTTCTAAATGGGGCAAAGACAAAATCACAAAGAAAATTAGAAAATATTGTGAATTAATGAAAATGAAAACACAAATAACTAAATTTATGGGATGCAACTAAATTATTTTGATAGATACAGAAATGGTGTTTTACAAAATTCAATATCCATTCATGTTAAAACAAAAAAAAAACTAACTCTCAGTAAACTTCCTTACTCTGATAAAGGGAATCTACAAAAAACCTACAGCTAACACTGCATTTAATGGTGAAAGACTGAATTTTTTTCCTCTAAAACTGGGAATAAGGCAAGGATGACTGTTCTTACCACTCCTATTTAACATCCTACTGAAGATCCTAGTCAGTGCAATAAGGCAAGAAAAAGATATAAAAGGCCTACTGATTGTAAGGGAAGACATAAAACCGTCTCTATTCACAGACAGTATAATTATTTACATAGAAAATCCCAAGAAATCTACAAGAAAGCTACTAGAGCTAATAAATGAGTTAATATAGGTTGCAGGATACATGCTAAACATACAAAAATCAATTTTATTTCTGTACAGTAACACCAAACAGTTGGAAATTGAAATTAAAAGGACAATGCCAAATAAAAAATACCATCTACAATAGCATCAACATGAAAATACTTGGTATAAATATAACAAAATATCTGAATACTCCCTATGCACATCTCTAAAGCACAAAATATTGATGAAAGAAATCAAAGAAGACCTAAACAAATCAAGATATGTACTATGTTCATGGATTGGAGGATTCAATATTGCTAAGATAGCAATTCTCTCCAAACCAACTATAGATTCAATGCAATCTAAGTCAAGATCTCTACAGGAGTTTTTGTGTGTAGATATAGACAAGCTGATTCTAAAATTTATATGGTAAGGTAAAGGAACTGGAATAGCCAAGCAATTTTTAAAAGGAAGAACAAAGTTGGAGCTCTCCGCTACCTGATCTCAAGACTTACTATGAAGCTACAGTAATCAAGACAGTGTGGTAGTGGTGAAAGAACAGACACCTACACGGATGGAATGGAACCCAGAATCCAGAAATAGACATGCACAGATACTGTCAACTGATTTTCCAAAAAGGCGCAAAGGCAATCCAATTGTTGTCTTTTCAATAAATAGTGCTGGTTAGGATGTGGCAGAACTGGAACCCTCGTACACTGCCTGTGGGAGTGCAAAGTGGTGCAGACACTTTTGAGAACAGTTTAGCAGTTTCTTATAAATTTAAGCATACTTACCATAAGACTTAGCAGTTCCATTTCCAAAAGAAATGAAAAGTTGCATTCCCACAAAAACCTGAACATGAACTTTAATCATGGCTGTATTCATAACTCTTAAAAACTGGAAACAACCCAAATGTTCTTGAATTAGTCTGAATGGATAAACTATTGTACCGCCATACAACGGAATACTACTCAGCAATAAAAATGAGCAAACCAGCAATACCTGCAATAGCATGGATGAATCTCAAATGCATTATGTTAAGTGAAAGAAGCCAGACTTAAAAGGACAGATATGCATAATCCTATTTATATAACATTCTGGAAAAGGCAAAACTATGGGGATAGAAAACAGACCACTAGTTGCCAGTGGCTGAGGTTAAGGAAAGGTTGGCTACAAAGGGGCAGCGGGGGGGGATTTTGGGGCGTGATGGCACTGTACACCAAAAAGAGTGGATCTTACTCTATGCAAATATGTATTTCAGTAAAAAAGAAAAAAAACAAAAAACCTAAACAATTTGTAGCTCACAAACAGCAAATAATATTTACTGGGCAGGTACCATTTGCTGGGGTTTATGCCGGGCCCTGAGGATACAGAGATAAATAAGACAATCCCTTCCTTTAAGGAGATTGTATATTCATAGGAGGATAAGGCATGACAACAAAGGTTTGGAATTGCAGTTGAGGGATGTTGGAGATGGGGGCTGACATGTACTCACAGCATGCCATGAGAGCACTAAGGAGGGGCCATCGCGTTCAGCCGGGGCGGTTGAGATGGGGAGTAAGGCAGGCTTTCTAGAGGAGGAGTTGCTTCAACTGAGTTTTGAAGGATGAGAAGGAGTTAGGCAGGTAAGGAGAGAAGAAGGGATGGCACATAGGAAGCCTCAGGGGTGACAACTTGGTACCTTCAAAGAATTATAAGGACTCTGGTGTGGCTGGGCTGAAGGGAACCAGAAGAGCTGGCAGGAGATGGGACCAGACCATGCCATGGGGAGGGAGGTTACAGATAATCAGTCCAAAGAGCTTGGTTTTCATCCAGAAGACAGTGGGTCAGGTTTTAAGCAGGTCAGAGAGAGGGATCAGATTCATGCATTTCTAGTATCACTCCCACTGCATTGTGGAGGATGCACCAGAGGGGGAGGCTGGAGGCAGGAATCCAGCTGAGAGGTATAGAGGCTGGGATCAGGAGGGGAAGCAGCAGGACAGATTGGAGAGGTATTCAGGGGTAGAATGGCCAGAACTGGACTCCATCTGATATTTGAATACTCAGTCTCAGCATCTTTGCACTCACTGTTTCTCCCTGGAGCGATCTTTCCCAGGCTCTTTACAAAGCTTATTCCTTCTCCTTCTTCAGAGTGAGCCACTTTCTCAGAGGGGTCTGCCTGATGACCTCATTCAAAGGACACCCTTCCCCATCGCTCTCACATCTCTCTACTTCCCTCATAAGAAGTATCTTGCTTGTTTATTTACTTGTCTACCGTCTAAGCACATGGGCTCTGGATTCTAAGCCTAATTTGGCCCCTTATTAGCAGTGTGACCTTGAGCAAATTCATCTTTATGTGCCTTAGTTTCTTCATTTGTAAAATAGGAATAACAATAATACTTACTTCATAGAATTGTCATCAGGATAAAATGGGTTAATATACGTAAACTGCCTAGAATAGCCCCCAGCTTCTTCCTAGCACAGTGCTTGGCACATACTAGGCACTTTTTATAAAATACTTGAATGGATTGTGACTAAATGAAAGAAGGAACTTTCCCATGTTCACCAGCAGATGGCACACGTAGGCAAAGAAAAGTTAAAACTGGTTCCGCTCTGACACAAATGGGCCAACAGATGTCGCTGCAGTTCCCTAGGTCAAGGAATCAAGACCTGTGACAGGCTGAGCTGGTGGCCAACGTTGCCCAGATAGGACGCTGGAGAAGTATTCCAAACGGAGGGCTAGAAAGCTCTAATTGTGTTAAAAAGTCAAAGTCGAGACGCTAAGGCTAAATTATGTTTTACATGATTACATATTCTAAAGCTGCGTTTTCTTTCTGTTTTGTCACTTTATTGGACAGTAACAAGGATCTGGCCATGCAGGCATCTTATGTGACTGCCACTTCAGTTCCGGGAGGTGGGGGGTGTGGGCATCAAAGGGAGTGGGCATCTGAGTGAGGCCTCTTCCCCTGGGCTTTGGACAAATCTCTGCACAAGGACTGGGGACCCAAAGGGAACTGGGCCGGCCCCTGGGGGGAGCTTCTGGTGTGGTGTGGACAATGGGCCAGAAAACCAATCAGGACAAGTAAAGGTCTGAGGGTACAGCGACAGAAGGAAGAGGGGAGTCAGGAAAGCAGAGGGACGTCACCTGAGCGGTCCTGATGCTCTCTGTGTGGGGACGGCGTCCCAGGCAGAGCGCATGTGTGAGCAAAGGTACAGGGCCTGGAATAGCGGGGCTCGGTTACTAGGATCTGAGTAGCTTGGTGTGGCTGGAGAATAGAGTTCAGGGAGTTGTTCAGCGTGGCTGGAGGACAAGGCCAAGGACGGGGGTGTATTCGTTATCCAGTGCTGGTAGATGAGCTAGTCTAGCACTTTTTCTCTTCCCCTCCAGGTCTTGTCAAAAGTCACTGGAGCCCAGCTCCCATCAGCCTGGTCCAGTCCTAGCTTATGCTTGTCCCAGTGTAATTATTAACAGTGGCCCCTTTCACTCCCCAAAGTTTCCTCGTTTGGATGGTCACCTTAGTTAGGGGCCCCCCGTGCTTCCATATCACAGTGACCCCATCTCTACTGAGGATAGAGCAGGATCTGGTCCAGCTCAGCAGGTGCCCAGCAGAGAGCAGAGGCTCAGGAAGAATGAGTTTCATGCCTGGAAACCTCACAGCTTGGGGTTCCAGAACAAACCCCTTTCACCTCGTAGGGAGGGGTAGAGATGCCCCTTCCATCAGGAAGGACCCCCCAGCAGGGTTTCTGCCTGCAGGAGGCTGCAGCGGGTTTCTGAGGCCTGTGGGAAGCTGCCCACGGAAGCTGAAGAGTCCTTGCCACCCCTTCCTTGTTCACCTTCCCATCTGCAGGCCACCAAGGCCGGGGTCTGGCTGCAGGAGGCAATGACCACAGGGGTGCAGACACAGAGTTAGGAGGTGGGGCAGCCCTGCCAGATACTCAGACCCAGAGCAGGGCAGGGACAGCCCTGGGGGCATCCTGGCTCTGGATCTGCTCTGCTCCTGACACCGTGTGTGACCTGGATGGGCTCCTGCACTCCCTGGGCCTCAGTTTCCCCACCAGTACAATGAAGGGTTAGTTGGGGTGGTCTGCATGGGACTGGCCAGCCCTGGGGTAAGCTGCCCTGAGGCAGCACTGAGGGAAGGGGTGCAGTGAGGGAGGGGTGAGGGGGTGGAGGAGGGGACTCTGAAGGTGGCCAAGCGCATTACCATGGGAATATTAACTGCCCCGTCACTTCTCCCAGTCCAGGGAAGGCCATGCCCATAAGTTAGGGCTGAGAGTCTGCCAGGCAGAGACTTAATGAAGAAGGAGATGGACTTCAGTGAGAGCAGGCAGTGCCTCTGGAGGTCACAAGTGCAGCCCCAGCCTGGACAGAAGGATCCTGGAGCCAGGCAGGGCAGGGGTGCCCAAGGCCAGGGTCGGACTGGCCCAGGATGGCAGGAACGGGCTCTGCCGTGCTCACTGCTGAAGCCCCAGCACCCAGCGCACAGTGGGGTCTCAACTAGCGTTTCTGACTAAGGACCAAACGACATGGCAAATTGTGCTGAGCCCAGATTGAAACCCAGTCTTCTAGACTCTAGCTCTGGGGGCGTGGGTGGGAAGGCAGCGTGGAAGTAAAGGCTTCTCAAGGAGATGGTGGCCATGGCTTCCCTCTGCTGTTGAGAGGAAATTTCAGTTTTTACAGGGTCACAGAACCCCAGGAAGTCTGACACGTTTCCCAAAGTGTGGCACTGGATTCGTGTCTGTCACATTTCTGACAGTTACACACCTTCTCTCTCCCTCTCCTGCTCTCTCCTGTGCCTGCTCTTTAAGGGGGCATCCTGGCCGAGTTTTCCCCTTGGCCCTTGGCCTCTGCAGGCCTCTGCCCACCTCCGACTTCCAGCAGCATTCACAGCGTGTGATCACGGGGGAGGCTGGGCTTGGCACTGGTGAGGGTGGGTCTGGAGAGGGTGGGTGGCATCAGGGTGTCAGGGCAGGGCCCTCTATCTCACCTTTTCCTACAAGGTCTCTTCTGGGCTCCTACAATGTCCCCTTCCCTTATCCCCCTGCCCATTGGCACAGCTCGGGTCTGATTCCTCTCTGTCTCCAGTGCCCAGCCTGAGGCACAAAAAGGGCCGGCAAAAGGATGAAACAAGTAAGAGGCTCGGTCTAGCTCTCCCGCCCACATATCACACCTCTCCACTTCCCTGACTCCTCCTCCGAGGGCGGAGGTCCCTCTAGTGCCTCCCAGTGGAGAATGCTGGGAATGCAGATCTGTCTTACCCACACACCCCCCCCACCTATCCCCAGCCATTAATGGTCTTCTCCAATTCTCAGGCTAACAAGATCCTCCTGCCTCCAGGCCTTTGCACAAGCCAATGCTTCTGCTCTTTCTCTGTTCTGCAAACTCTTAGTCATCCTTCATAACCCCGTTCAAATGTGACTTCCTCTAAGAAGTCGTCTCCCTAGGCTGGGTCAGGGGCCCTTACCCTGAGCTCTCATGGTTTCCTGGGACTTGTTTTCTCTAGACCTTGATTAAATATGTTTTTCTCCTGAGTCAGCTTCTCTAGGACTGGTAACCATGTGTTTAGTAGAGGCTGAATGAATGGCTGGATTTGCAGAGGAGTCAAGGCTGGGGGCCCTGGGGACCTGTTGATACTCCCAGTAAGGCCAAAGGCTACTGACAGGCTGCAAAAGGGGTGGCAGCCCAGAGATGACATTTAACAGGAATCAGTGAATGGCACTGAAGTTTAATATCAACTGGCATACATTAGGCACTGAATTCGTTGATTTTTGACAACTATTGATTCGATACTTAGCTTAGCAGCAGCTCTCATATAAAACCCTCAAAGATTTTTGCTGACAGTGAACCCACAGCTAATAGCATGTTTTATTTGCCAGGACTTATCGCAGTCTTAGGCTACATTACCAGAGGGCACGTCTTTGGAACTGGGGAGGTGACCTGTTACAGACACAGTTCTCTCACCTGTGTTGGAGAGACCATCACTATTTCATCCTGGAGGATCGGCAGAGCACCCTTTGAAGGTCACTGACAGATGGGAATGCTTCAAGAGAATCTAACCCCTTCTCATGAGGAATGAGTAGCAGAAGGGGTAGGGAATTTGCTGGGAGAAGATAAGGAGACTCTTGCGCTGTCTCTGACTCTGTGAAGAGCAGTCCTGGGCTGGGGTGCGCTCCTGGCCCCAAGGCAAAGTTGGGACCGTCAGGAAGTCCCAGGCACATTCCTTTAGCCCTGAAAGGGATGCTCCCAGGAGGGGAGGGAGTGAGCTCCTTGTCGAGAGAGAGCGCTCCTTGTTGGGACGGCTTAGAGGCTTCCCACATTACCTCTAAGCTCCTTTTCAATCCTTAGAAGACAAATTCTAGAGTTATGTGGCCCTAAAATTCTAAAATGCCACAATTCTAGACTTCTGCCATGTGGTTCTAGGGCTCTGAGACACTGAGTGCAAAATAATCCAGCCTGGGGACCTCAAGCAGGAGCTAAGCCTCTTACCCTGGCCCTGCTGGCCCAGAACCCACCTGTCTCCTTGCGCCACCATCTCAAGGTGTCATTTATCCACACCCCCCACCTCCAGGCAGCTTCTCCTCTCAGCCTCTCACATACTCAAGATGCAGTTCTCACCCCTGTGGCCAGGAGAGCGTGGAGGGATGCGGGACATAAGGGAGTGTCGAGTAATTCATCAGAGGGGATGATGCCAAAGCAGCAACATAACGATCCCTCCTCTTTCCTGTCTGAATTAACTGCTCTGATCCTCTGTAGGAGGATCCCCTCCCTGATGGCCTCGCCTGATGCTACTGTCTGTCAGTCCAACTACGTCTCCCCCACAACCCCCACCCCCACTGCGCTGATGAGGAGAGGACGGGGAAGAGGATGTAGAGGAGGCACAGGATCCCATCCTGGCTGTGGATAACCCTATCTCAGAGGATCAAAAGCAGACTGGCTTGGAGAGCAATGCCATCCCAATGGGAAGTCCCTCCATGTGTCTAGCCTCGATCCTGCTACGTGCAGTCAGAGCCCATTTCTACTCCCATAGTCCGGGGGAAGATACCAAGGGTCACGCCTCACCTCAGGGAGGTCCAAAGTGCCCTCCCAAGTGTCCCCTCCTGCCCCCCCTTCAATGCCCCAAGGTCAGCAGGAATGACACGGCATCACTTACACGATGAGAGTATCCGAGATTATTGCAGACTTTATAGAAAACTGCCCAAGGGAGATCCAGATGTCTTGGGTGGGGTTGGGAAGGCAGGCCTCAAGCCAGCACGTTGAAGGAGGGTGACTTCCTGTGTGCAGAGCAGCACAGGCCAGCCGTTCTGCCTGACCTAGGGGGTGGGAGTCAGGGAGAGGCAGCCCCCTCCCCACTCACCAATTGTGCTTTGGGATCATGCAGAAGGCAGGGCGCTGCGGCTTAGACCCTGAACAGGAGGGCTTGTGCCTGAGACAGGAGGCAAGACCCCCTTCGTCTTCCAGAAGTCATATGGGGAAAGGGGGTGCACAGCAGCAAGGAATCCCCAGAGGAGGAGTCACGTGGGTGGGAAAGGGCATGTGGGCAGCAGCTCCCAGCCCTTCAGAGCTCCCTCCCCAACCCATCTGAGGCCACAATGGACGGGCGACCCTGGTTCTGAGGCCCGGCCATCTACTGTGCACCCCTAGTACTCTCTCCTTCCCCATAGGGATCTGCTAGATGGTTGGGGTGTACCTACACCTGTCTTGCAAGGTTGGATAGCTCATCCTAGGAGGACAGGGGCATGGGCACATCCCATGAATGGAGTCCTCACCAGCCCTGACCCAGTGAGCAGCAGGGGCAGGTACTGAGTGCAAGTGATGGGTGTGGGGGAACGGAGAGCCTAAGACTCTGGCAGGGGGATGAAACTCAGATCTGGGTGAAGAGCTGAGAGTCTGGGGACAAGCACTGAGTATGGGGGGGTCTGGCCAAGGGTCAGCTCCATACTAAGGCTATAATGGGGTGTGCCAGTCCCTGGGATGGGAGAGACAGATGGGAGCTGAGCCCCAAGCCTGGGCCAAGGAAAGGAGGGACCTGAGCCAGAGCTGGGGTGATAGGTGGTATGAAATACCTCCTCAGATTGGGGGAGGGTGCCCAGCCTTCAGAGCCAGTGTATGTGGGTCTCTACACAGCTTGGAGGGCTCAGAGCTCCAGAATGAGAAAAAAGGCTCCAAGTCCATAAACACTTTCCGGTGGGGGTGCTCTGCTTCTGAGACCAGAATGGGACGTGAGGGCCCCTGAGCCCTGGGAAGCGAGCTGAGGGCTGCAAGCTGGAGATGGGGGTCAGCGAAGTTTGGGGTGGTATTTCTCGCTGAGAGGTCTGGGCTCGAAGCACAGGTGGTGGAGGTAGTCTCGGGGTATCGGGTTGAAGGGCAGGGTCTCTGGGTGAGGCTTGAAACGGGGAGGGGTCTTTCGGTGGTTCAAGAGGGATGTGTCCGAGTCCGGGATGGGCGGCTAGGGTTTCTAGAATCAGAAGGGGTTGTCTCTGGGCTTTTGAGGCTGAAGAGCTCTCAGAGGCTGGGGAGAGGGGGTACAGCTTGGGGCCGCCGGGGGCGGGGGTGCCGTCATCCAAAGGTCTCAGGCCCATCAGGGGCAGGTTTCAAAGCCCCAAGCTCGCGGGTGTCTCATACCCACGGCTTCAGCCAGGCAGCCCCAATAAGGTCATCAGCTGGCAGGGGCAGCTCCCAACCCCCACCCGGCGAAGCTCAGAGGCCCGAGCCCGGGGAGGTGGCGCTGGAGCCGGCGGGGACGGCCGGGGCGGGCGCGCGGCGCGGGTCGGCGTCCTGCTCGTAGCGGTAGTGGTAGCCCTCCATCTGGTCCCGGCAGGCCTCGCGCAAGTTGCGCATCCAGCGCTGGATGCCGCGGCGGTTTAGGTAGAGCACCATTAGGAAGATGAGGCCGATGAGCGCCAGCACCAGCCCGAAGAAGACGTAGGAGGCTTCCAGCTCCGGGCCGGCGAGTTCCACTTCTTCCCCGCGACCCTCGGCGGCGCCGTCGGCGCAGCGCAGCCGCGCCTCGTCCAGGTCCAGGAACGGCCGGTCGTGCAGGGCGCGCGGGGCGGCGCAGCGCAGGCGCCGCGCGTCGGGTACGCGCTCCGTGGCGTTGCGCAGCCAGGCCAGCAGGGGGCGCGCGGCACAGCTGCAGCGCAGGGGGTTGTCGGCGAGCAGCAGGCGCGGCGCGGGGAGGTCGCCATCGCGCTCGAGCGCGCGCAGCTCGTCGGGGCCCAGGCCGGCCAGCGCGTTGAGGCGCGCGTCCAGCTGCTCGAGGCGCGGCCGGCGCAGCGCGGCGGGCGGCAGGCGGCTCAGCGCGTTGCCCGCCAGGCCCAGCAGGCGCAGCTCGTCCAGCGGGGCGAGCGCGGCGTCCAGCGCGGACAGGAGCGCGGGGCCGCCCCGCGCCAGCGCGTGGTTGAGCTGCAGCGAGCGCAGCGCGGGCAGCCCGCGGAAGGCGCCGGCGCCCAGGGCGCGCAGCGGGTTGTGGCTCAGGTCGAGCGCCGCCAGGCTGGGTAGCCCGTCGAAGGCGCCGTCCTCCACCACCTCGATGTTGTTGTGCGTGAGGCGCAGCGCGGTCAGGAGCGGTAGGCGCACGCCGCCCGCCGCCGCCTCCTCCCCGTCCGCGTCCCCGCCGGCGAAGGCGGCCGCGCGCAGCACCGTCAGGTTGGCGCCCACGATGGTGAGGTTGCGCGCGTCGGGCGGCACGTCCCGCGGCGGCTGCCGGAGCTCCGCGCCCGACGCGCAGCGCAACAGCAGCTTGGGGCCGCCGAAGCAGTAGCACTGGAAGGGACAGGGCGCGGCGGGCCGGCTCAGCGCCGCCGCCACGAGCAGCAGCCTCGGCAGCAGCGGCCCCCTTTGCTCCGGCTGTCCCGCGCGCAGGGCCATCGCGGCTGCCCCCGCATCCAGCGCCAAGGCCGCCGCGCTCACCAGTGAGTTCGGAGCGCCTGGGGGGCGGGGAGGGGGGCGGGTGGGGCGAGTCCTTGGCTCGGAGCGGCTGGCAGTCACTGTCGGTCCGTCCGCTGGCTCTGAAGTCCGAGGATCCTTCACTTTCCTGGCTGGGGCGAGAGGGGTCAGGAGCCCCCCGCCCCCGGTGCCCTCCTCGCCCTGCGCGCCGGCCTCCGACTTCCGCGGCCGTTCCGGGCTCGGAGCCGAGTGGGCAGGGTTTGCCTCCCCCCTCCCCGCCTCCCGGCCTCCTCCTCCGCCCCCCCGGAGTCTCCGAGCCCTCCTCGCCGAGAGGCGGGGTGGGAGGCTCCCGAGAATCAGGGCTTTCGGCTGCTGCGCTTTCTCTTCTCCCCTCCCCGCTCCGGCGCTGCTGAGAAGTTGGGCTCTCCGAGGTTCTGACTTGCTGCCCTCTCGTCTCCCCCCATCCCCTACGTTTAAGCTGGTTCCTTCCTTCGCCCTCTCTGGCACGTGTGGGGCGGGGCCGGGCCCGGGACAGCAGGCAGGTGGGTCAGCACCAAGGAGCGAGAATTTGGGTAGAGGACTTGCGAGTTCCCCCTACAAGCGCAGGCAGGGGTGAGAGGTGGGCTGAGAAAGGTACTCATTTTTCAGCCTCTTGCTAATTTCTGTGATCAAGGAGAGGGCTGTGCGAGGAGAGGCTGGAAAATCCCCAGCCTCGGCCCCCTCCTCCGCGACCCCAGTTACATTAGGCCTGGCTGGGTCACCACCCCTGCAAGTCCTGTGGAACCAGCGTTTTCTCGACCCCTTCTCATCCCCTCCTCCCCCTGGGGGGAGTCAACGACACCGCCGCCTCCTTTCTCTCGTCTCCTCCCCACAACTCACGCAGAGGACTTCTTCCGTCTGCTTTCCTCCCCCAGGCTGGACCCCTCCCTGAGCGCTCTGGAAGGCCCTGGGACCCGGTGGGTGTGGTGATGCAGCTCTTTGCCATCTCCTCCCTGCCCCAGCACCCGGGCACCCCACTAGACTCTTCTATTGGGTCTCAGGACTTTGGGGTTGTTGGACACCAATCCACCACCCGTCTTCCCCTCCAGGGTTCCCCACCTGTAAATGTGAATGGGGGGAAGGGTTTGGGGTTCTAGAGGTTGGGAGAACAGGAGCAGATTTTGTAGCTTGGAGTGGGGGGGGTCTCAGAAGGACCAAGGCTGAGCTGTTTATAGGTTTGTTTTGTTCTGGATTTTTTTTTTTTTTTTGCAGAACTGGGAAGCTCCAGACCTGATTTAAAGAGACAGGCTCCTGGGAAGGGAGCAGTCCTGGCCTTGGCATGAATTATTCAGGCTGGAGAGGCTGACACTTGATCCGCAGGCCATTCTGGTATCAGCAGAGCTGGTTGGGATAGAGGGTCCTCCACCCACGAATCAGTCAGTCTCTTTCTCCTGAATTAGGGGGGTTGTTGGGTTGACTCTTTGGCTGAGATTATGTTTAACAGATCGACCAACAGATCAATACCACTTAAGGGGGAGAGCAGACCCAGTGGTGGCCTGGGTCTTGGGCAAGGACCAATGTTAAAGACCAGGGCTGTTGATGCTGGTGGAGCGCCGGCCCTCCTCTCCAGCTTCCCCTTTTCTCCCCTGTCCCCATCATCACTCCCAGGTATTGGCAGATGAGAACAGTAACTTGCACATACAGGGTTGGACATGTCTGTACAGATGTACATGTGAGGCTGTACACACACATGTACTTGTACATGCAGAGGCAAGCTTGACTCATAAACAGACCTAGGTGTGTCCACCTGTGAGCACACACAGACTCATGCTCACTTTAGTGTGCATATACACACATAGGAAAGCTTGCACAAGCTTGTGCACAGTTCCAGGCAGGCTCGGATGTGCCTCATGCAAGTGTATGCAGGCTCATTCATATGTGTGCACACGTGAGCATAGATTTGAGTGCGTCCTGCTGCATCCTTGGCATGCGTCCATAGACTCATAAGCACATATATACTTGAACATTCATGCTTCTGGGCCCGTGCAGGTTCCTGGGTGCATTCTCAGGGGGGCAAGCTTGCAGACCCATGCATGCAAGTGCATACATCCAGAGATTGGCCGACATACTCTGAGCCACTCCTGTCCTCCACCATGCCCTGGGTCTGTGGAGCTAACAGGCCGTGGTATCTTTTCTCATATAGGCACGAGTGCTCAAATAGATGCCGCTGGGGCTGGGCCCAGGCCCTAAGCTGTTGCACTCCCCCAGCCCTGGCCTGTGTCAGCTCCAAACCCCAGCTCAGACATCTCCCCCAGTGGGGGGCACTGGCTCTTCTTCGCTGTTGTGTTTCCAGTACAGGGATTAACACAAGAGAGTGGGCAGTAAATGTTTGTAGGCGAATGAATGAATGAATGAATGGAAAGGTCTCTGATTCCGGAGTGATTCCAGCCTCTGAGGAATCACAGACCAATTGCTAAGGCCAGAGTCCCCTCTCCAGGCCCCCATGGTGGCTGGTTCCTGATTGGCTGATGGCCCCCTCAGAAAGGGCTGCAGGACAGCTGGCGGCTGAGATTGGGGGAGTGCTAGACACCTCAATTGGGGAAAGGAGGCCCAGAGAGAGCCTAGAAGTGTCAGGTGCCAGAGAACAAGGCAATGACTGTGTTTTTAAAAATGGGGAAACTGAGGCAGAGGACCAGGGACTTGCCCCAAAGCCAGTGGTTGTCAGGGCTTTGTCTGGAACCCTGGCCCCAGGGCCCTTGCCCAGGGCTTTGTCCAAGGTATGGCTGCGTCTGAGAGGAACCAGCGCAACAGGGCAATCCCGTCCTGACCCCGGAAGCTGAGGCCAGGAGCAGATGCCAGGGTGGGTCTGGTGTGACCTTGGATCTCTCTCCACCTCTGGGCTGTCAGCTCCTCCTTCTGGAAAGTGGGTGGGCTTCTGAATTCTTTTCCTTCCCAGTCCTCTCAGAGCTGTTGTGATCAAGTGAATGGAAAGTGCTTTGAAGCAAGAAAAACCATGTCACCTAGGGGTTGGGGGCCTGGTCCCCGTCTGCCACACTTTCGCCTTGTGGCTCTGGACGAGGCATTGTCCTTTCCTGGGACTGATTATCTCCCGTGTCATTGTGCCCTGTTCAGTCTTCCTCCCTCCCCCAGCACATCAAATTCATGGGAGGTGATGTAAGGAATGCATTTCCGCTTGCTGTCCCCGTGTCTGCCTCTACCAGCAGCCTCTCCGTCCTCCCTCTATGTGCAGGTGCTCCCTTTCTCTGTCCCGGTTCCCCTGGAAACAAGTCTGTGAGCCATTTGGAGGCCTCTCTTCTCTGGAGGAACAGCCCTCTCCATCTTGGGGTTGTCAGTGTTTGTCATGCAGTAGGTGTTCAATAAATGTATGTCCGATTGCATCTGTTTATTGTGTGTTTATTCTTTGATCATCCAGTGGAAGTATCTTTGTGCAGGCTGTTTGCCCCACCTGGGGTGCTCTCTTCCCTCAACTCTGTTTCTCCAGTCCAGTCCACTGTCCCTCAGGGCTTAGCCTGAGTTCTGCCCCCTCCAGGAAGCCCTCATGGCTTCCTTACCTCTCCTTTGAACTTCACTTAGTGATCAGAGGGCTAGAGCTCCCCTGGGCCCCCTGACTGTCAACAGCTGGGGCTCAGGACTGCTGTGATTTCCTGTGCTGTCAGTACACAGCTCAGAGCTCAGCAGGGAGAAGGCACCAGGGAATGTTTATTGAATGAAATAATGGTTTAAAAATCTCTGGCTCCATCCTCCCATCCCTGTGAGGCAGGCTAGGTGAGGACCCTCCATCTACACTTTACACCAGGAGACAACCGCCCAGAAAGGTTAAGTTCTTTCCCCGAGGTTGCACAGCTGACTGGGGCTGGAATCTGACAGGAGCTCAGGTTTCCTGCTTATCTCCTTTGCCGCAGCCCTCCCCATCCTAGGCTGTCTCTCTGGGGAGTGTGACTGGGTCAGATCCCAGGGGAGCCTGGGGGAAAGAGCTCCTGCCCTCAGGATTTCCTTAGGACTCAGCAAGCCGGTCACCCCAGCGCCACCCAAGCAGAGTGATCATCTGCCCTGTGCTGGGTTGAGAATCCCCCATGTCAGCCACACTGGACCCCAATTCTTGAATTTATTATCCCACTAGGCTGCAGAGCCCCTCCCTGAGCCTTCCAAGGCGCTGTCCCTCCCCGAAACTCCTTCACTGGCTCCTCTTCTCCCCCAAAGGCCCTGCCCTCTGTAAGCTCCGCTGAGACTTGGCAGGGAGCTGGAGAGGTTTGGTCACCCAGCAGGTAGCCCCTTCCCCGTCGCCTGCAGCTCCATTTTCACTAATGTCCATGGGCGAGTCTGCCTTTCCAGGTCTCGGTTTCCCTGTCTGCAAAGGTGTGTGTGAGATGGGTGATCTTGGGGGCTTTCGAGTCCTGTGCCCCTTGGCCTTTTAGGGATGGGGGTTATGGGAGGGAAGGTGAAACTGTGATTTGCCCATCTTGGTGCCCCCACCTTCTCAATGTGTGACCTTGAACTTGGCCCCACCCCAACTGTAAAGTGGTGGTAGGATGGTTCGGGGGTCCTCCTAAGTCTGATCTGTGGCAGCCTGCGATCCAGCGTCCCTTTATGCTGGTGCCCGCCCTCTCCCTCTGCTCCTGTTCCTCTGAGGGAAGTGGGGGAGCAGCAGGGCAGGGCTGACATGACGAAGCTGAGCCATTAGGTAGTGGGGAGGCCCCGGGTTCTCTCCTCTTGTGTGGCTTCTGCACTGGCGGGGAGGGGAGTGCTCCACTGCCCGCTTTACTGTTCCCATTTCTCACTCCCCCCTTCCCCCACCACCTTGAAACACGGGAAAATCCATAGGCCCAAATTCATTTTCTCTATTGAGACAGCAGAGGCCACGCTCCCCTTCTGAGGGGCCGGTGACTGGCTTTTAAATAACTCTCCGATATTTAATACCCTCCTCCTCCACTCTGCGGCCTGAGCCTCTGGGGAAAGGCTGCAATAAATGAGCTGGATGAGTCCTCTAAAAGTGTAAGTGTTCCTACCCCCACCTCAACCCACCCTCTCCCGCCCAGACTCCCAGGCCGGCAGGAAAAGCCCATTCCTTCCTTACTACCTTTGCACCACGCTTGACCATTTCTATGTGGTGCCCCAGGCTGGGTTTGTTATGCCCAGTTTAGAATCGGAAACTGAGATTTGGAAAAAGGTAGTGACCCCATCTGGCTTTTGGTATTGGTCTACTGCTGGCTGGCTGTGTGACTGTGAGTAGATCCCTGTCCCTCTCTGGGCTTCTAGTTCCTCACCTGTGCTCCACGGTGGTTCAGCCAGTGGGTTGCCACTGGTCCCTCTAGCTGTAAAATTTCATGAGTTTTGCTTTGGTCTAGATCTCCTCTCATGGAGTACTTTTTGCCTCCACACTCCTCCTCCTGGAGAAGCTAAAGGGCACAGCAGACTGAGGCTCAAGGCCAGGAAGGGTCTGGCCCCAGGATTCCAGTGTAAACTCTGTGGAGTTGGGCAGGAGTGGGGAGAGGGAGGAGCAGAGTTGGACTCTTTCCCTCTCCTCCCCTCCCCTCCTTCCTTCCTTTTGCAGGTAGAGGTCAGGACAGACCAAGGGTAGTAACCAATTTTAAATCTTGGTTTCCATAAAATTCAGAGTCTCAGCAGCTGTAGGTATGGTTTGAGGAGGGGGGAGCAAAGCCCTCTTCCTCAGCTGTGCCAGGGTCCTGATGATGGAGGTTAGCGGGCCCCGTTCTCCCAGCTTCCCCACTGTTCTGCGTCGTTTGGAAGACAGGAATTGATATCTCAGTTGTTGTCTGAGAACGTGGGGAGGTTAAGAGCTGTGCTCGGGGTCACCCCGATTAATGATGGAACAGGGCCTAGAATCTAGGTATTCTGATTCCCAACTTGGTGCTCATGCCACTGCCATGCCCCAGGCAGGAAGCTGGGGGCTGAGGAAGGGGAATGGGAGAGGCCGGTGGGTTCCTGCTTAGATCTGGGAGTGACCTTAGTTTGCTTGACTTCCTTAGCATCTTCTTGGGTCCTCATGATCCTCCTCAGCTGTGCCAAGCCTTCTACTTCTAGAATTATAGAGTCTTAGAATCAAAACATTGAATTCTAAGAAGCACAGACTCCGAGAGCCATAGAACCATGGTCTGTTTGATCAGAACATAAGACTCTTACGGTGTTGGTAATATGAATGGTGATGAATGAAGCACTTAGAGCCTGCAGTAGGTTGTTATATTAATGTTCCCCAATGACTCCTGCCCATCTGTATCCATACTTTTATGCTATCCCTTCCCACACTGACTTTGGTTTGGCAATGTGAATTCCTTTGGCTATTGAGACATCAGCAAATGTGATGCAAGCAGAGGATTACAAAGTGCTTGTGCATTGGGGCTCCCCTCTTCTTGCTCCCCTGAGATCTCAAGCAAGCCTCTTAGCGGGAGAGACCAGAAATGAGCCATGCCAGCTGAAGCCCTCTGGATCAAGCAGCTCCCAGTTGATCTTCCAGCTGATTCCAGCTCCTTGAGTGACCCCAGATAAGACCAGGAGAACTACCCAGCGGACCTAAGCCCAAACTGCTGACTCACAGAAGTGTGAACAAATAAAATGGTTGCTGTTTTAAGCCATTAAGTTGGGGGGAGGGGTTTGTTACGTAGCAGTAGATAACCGATTCAGAGCCTTACAATTAGAATTGGAGAATCTTAGTCATAGATTCCATATAGCCCTACAATCACAGTATCGTAGATTCCTGGGACCAGAAACTGGAATCTTTGATGTATCTGAGGAATGAAAGGGTCCTGAGAACTCACTTCTTAAACTCCCATCCAGTGCTAGACTCTCCTTTAATTCGCAGACCAGTTGACCCACTCACCCTTTCCCAACCTGGAGCCCTCCGTCCACCACAGTGTCCCTTATTCTTCAGTGTTCTTTCCGTTCTGTCACACGGCCTTCTCGTTTCTCCCCTCAGTGGCTTCTCAACCCTTCCTTCTGCTTTAGGAAGCCTTCCCATGTTGATCAGCTTGCTGTGTCTGGGGAGCTGAAGGTGGACTTGGTGGGAATTTGTCTTGGTATTTATCCCCGTTCCTGGCACAGTCCTGGCACAGAGTAGGGGTTAGTGAACGTATCTTGAAGAAAAGTGCCACCACCTCCACCACCGAACGCCTCACTGCTTCCTGCCCTGCTTTCTCGCTGCTGTGTTCCGTGATCTGTCCATGGTGCTGAACGTCTTTACCCTTCTTGCCTCTGTCTGCCTCAGAATGGCTACTTCCCAAGAGAGGGAATCATTCTCATGTCCTAGAATTCAATCCCTCAATCAACCTCTCTCTCTCCCCCCCATCCCATCCCCCCTCACTGTCTCATGTACGGATCTTTGGCTTGGATTGTTTAATGCAAACTAATATGTGGTGATTTATACTAATTAGGATTAGGTTCTGCTGTAAGCATCAGAATCCCCAAACAACAATCCCTTAAATGATACAGAAGTTCATTTTTTTCTCTCATAAAAGAAAGTCCATATGTAGCAGTCCAGAGTCTGAATGGTTTCTCCACAGTCAGGAGAAACCAACACTCCTTCCAGCCTCCCACTCTGCCTACCCTAGGGTGTAGTCCTCATTCTTGTGGTACCAAATGGCTGCTGCAACACCAGCCATCACATCAGGTATCAGAAGGAGGCAAAGAATAAATAAGGATGCCCCTTCCCTTCATGGGCACTTCCCATAATTTCATTCAACACTTTCGCATGGCCATGTCTGATTAGCTTCAAAGGGCCTTGGAAATATTGTCTTTTAACTGGGAGGCAATGTGCCTAGCAAAGAGTTGTCGGCCTTATTACTGAGGAAGAAGGAGAAATAGCTATTGAAATGTAACTAGAAATCTCAGACATTAGTAATGAAGCAGTGGTGTTGATGGTGACAGTGACCGTGATATACTGGTTGTGGTCTTGATGATGACAGCAATAGTAATGGCAGTGGTGATGATGTCGGTAGAGGGAGTGATAATGGTAACGGTAGTGATGATAGTAGTGATGGTGATGAAGAAGAAGGTAATGGTGAGGTAATGAGAAAGCTCTGGTCCAGGAGCACTGACTCACTCAAGCATCAGCCTGGACCAAGATAATGCCAGAAGATGAATCCAGTGACTAAAAGGTGTCTGGAGCTTGGGGTCTGCTCCAAGCCATAGAGGAGTGATTCCTGGCACCCCTGCGAGTTTGCAGTTCATCAGCCACGAACCTCCCACCTTCTTAAGTCCAAGTCACCCCCAGCAGACCATGAATCAGACTCCCCCCACTTAGGCTGGAAATAACTCTGGAATGAAAACTTAAGGCCTTAGGGAGGTGAAGCAGGAAGGGCGATATTGGACTTCCATTTATTAGACAATAAACGCTGATGGAATTTGTTGTTACAGTCAAGGAAAGCTTTGCTGTGAAATACACAGGGAAACACATGACACATAGCCTCAGAAATAGAGACAAATGGTTACAAAGACAGACTTTCAGAGGGAGTTACAGAGATGCAGAAAGAAACAGGCCCGTAGTCCTGGAGACCCACAGGCACAGACACATTTAGTCTCATAAGGAGCTGCCAGGCCAACCCCTCTCCCCAAAGAGACGCAGGCCGTCCAGCCATCTTATTCTATAGGAAAATTTTCATGTTACCCCTGGGTCTTACACACTGAAGGTACCAAGGAGCCAGAAACAACAGTGATGAGGGGCCTTAGAGCTTGTAGCCAATCAGAGAAGGAGGCAGTCTAACCTTCAATACCCTCTCAGTGCGAGATAGCACCAGTGCGCCATGGCCTGCCCTAGGCCAGCCTCCGTTCTGCATTTCTGTGGCTGAAGGTGACCAGAGGGGTGGCACTTGGGTAGGAGGGGGGTGTCCTCCAAGATGTCTCCCCCAGGGGCCCAAGGACACACCTGGAAGCCATTAGCAGAGGAGCCAACAGGCATCAGGCTCTGGCTCCAGGTGAGAAGGCGTGATGAGAACATGTGGCAGCCTCCCGCCCGCTGGAGCTGGAGCCTGGAGGACACCTTGGCCTGAGTGGGTCCAGCGTCGCTCCCCAGCACCCGCTTAGAAGGCAGAGGTAACCGCAGCACAGGCGCTGCGTGCAGGATGGTTGGTGAGCCCACCTCCAGGTCACCTCCCAAACCTTTGACACAGATTTCCTGATCTTCATGGTGAGACTCCTCTTCCAGGAGACCTTCCTGATGAGTCCCCTGCTCTTCCCTCCCCAACCCTTAGACTCTTTCTTTCTCCACTCCTGCTCAGAACTCCTATATGCCATGGCCCTGACTGTCTATCCTTTTCATTGATCTGTGCCTCTTTGTAAGTGGCAGCCCTGCCCGGCTGCAGCTGCTTTGGCCCTCCTCCTCTCTGCCAGCTGGAGCAGCTTTATTTCACTGTAGTTTCAGTCCTCTCTTGGTGACTGAAGACGTTTGGGTCCCACCTTGGGTCTCAGCGTTGACCCTGGACTCATGACTGACTCATCTCCCACCGCCGGAGTGCTGGATCTCCCAGCGCGTGAGGGAGCCCCACCCGGAGAGCCCCGCTCTTTGCAGACAGAGCATCTGTTGCCGCCAGCCTAGGCCTCAAGAGCTCGAGGTTCCCTGCCACCCCAGAGCCTCTTTTCCCTTCCCAGCCTCATGTTGGCCATTTATGATTGATGCTGATTTCCTCTAGTGGGTCTGGCTCTAGGTCCCTGGATTTCCCCAACTGTGTCCCAGGATGGTAGAGAAAGCATTCAGCCTCAGGTGCGGTTGAGCTTCCCCCACCCCAATAAGAGTGTGATATCCCTGGGGACCTCTATGAGCTCATCACTCTCTGGAGGGCTGTGAGTGGGCAGGAAGACCTTGAAGGCTGGCCAAAACATTTATTATTGGCTGCCCCACGTACTCCTGGACTTAGGAACCTCAGGCCAGATGGATGGACAGCAGCCTGACCAGTCAAGAAGCTGTTCCCTGTCAGGGCAACCCCAAACTCCGTGCCTCAGCAGCCCTCTCGGCACACCCAGGACAAACAGCTGTCACCCCCTCCTTAGCGCAGGGCTGGGCTGTAGGGGGGAGGGCCTTGCCAGTGTGTCCCCAGCCCTGCCGTGGGAAAGGAAAAAGGAAGCCCGTTGGAAGTTCAGAAAAGGAAAGGCTAAAAAGAAGCCCACAATTGGCCCTAATTAGCCACTGGGAGAGAGAAAAGGAGGTCAGAGGACCGAGTCTACTTCTGAATGAAAGCACCTGGCAGGCAGAGCCCTGGCTGGTCCGCGCCCCCACACCCCCCAGCAGGGGCCTGGCCCCACACAGGCCATCTGACCCCAGCTCTTAGGCCTCCCAGCTGGGGGAGGGCTCTACACCTGCCCACAGACCCGGATATGGCCCTCTCCTCTGAAAGAGGCAGCTACCTGTAGGGAAAGAGGGAGAGAGGGAGGGGGAGGGAGGGAGGAAAGGCAGGCCGACTTGACTGAGCGTCCCCTGTATGTATGTAGTGTGCTGAGTTGAGAGCTTTACATACACAATTGTATTTAATTCTCATAGTGGCCCTGAAATGGAGGCACTTTGGCCCTAATTTTTAAATAAAGAAGTGGACACTCAGGTTAAGTAGTTGACCCAAGATCACGCAGCTTAAAAGGGGCCGCGTGGAGGGTCCAGCTCAGGCTGTGTGCTCCATAGCCTGTGCTCTTGGTGCTATAAGATGAACGCTTGGAGGCCAGAGCCCCTGCCTGCGTCATCTCTGTGCCCCAGCGCTCAGCCTAGGGAGGGGCAGGCACATGGCAAGTGCTGGGAAGAGCTGCTGGACTCAACAGGCAGGATAAGCTGAACCAGAGAAGGCCATACAAGGAGGAGACAGATGGAGGGATGGTGGAGATGCTACAGAGGCACATCACTCCCGTCCCCTGGGACGCCATGCACGGGACCTCTGGGAGGAGATTTCCTGGGGCTGAGCACACTGCTGGACTGCACCCAGCTTTGTGCCAGCCCTGGGGGAGGCAGGGGAGGAGGAAGTGTGGGAGCAGTGCATTTCTCTCTCCTCCTTGCCACTCCTCCTACCCCCAACTCGCCCCAGATGGTTAAGCTGAAACAGAAAACAAAATGAAGAACCTTGAGCTCTTGCTGGAGCCAAGCCACCCCTGCTTGGCCTGGGAAGATCACCAGCAGGCCAGCTGGGCCAGGGCCAGGCCGTGGTCCACAGTAGGGTGGGGTCATTGGAGAGGACACACCAGGCCTCAGGGCAGGGCCACTGTGGGCACGGTGCCCCTCCACACAGGCTGGATCTTCTGGCAGGGGCTGAGTGGCCCTAAGAAAGGAGAGAGGCAGCAGGATGGGGAGGGGGAAGGGGATCCTCCTCTGGCCCTGCCTTCGTGTGTCCTAGTAGGAGAGCAGGAGAGACACATTTTGGGTCAGGCAGATGTCACAGAGCAGCTGGGTCAGTCTTCACAACCACCACCCTGAAAGGGAGTGATTCTCGGTCCTGATTTTAAAGTTGAGGAAATTGAGACACAGAGAGGGTAAGTAACTTGCCTAAGGTCACAGAATGGCTAGGAAGAGGGCTTGGATTCCACCCCTGGCCGGTTGGCTCCAGGCCTGCCCTTAATCATCATGATCTCCTGAGAGGAGCAGCACGAAGCTTGCCTGTCTGCACCCACCAGCAATTAGGGGCCCCTTGGTATTGTGAAAAATGTCGGTGGAGTGTGTCTGATTAGGCTCATCAGTGCCCAGCATGGGACACATGTGTTGTTAAGATGGATCACCATTATCTTTGGCTGAAGCATTGCGTGGGGGTTTCTAATTACAAATTATTCCTGCTGGATTTCATTATGCTCCCTCTTGTACTGGCTTTTTTGTGTTCTCAATAATCTCACAAAACTTTGAAAATCATAGTCAGCCAAGCTTATTTTCTGGGTCTTAAAATACACAGCTAAGCTTTTATTAACACACAATGTTGTTATATTTTTAACGAGTGAATGTTTGACTCAATATTACAAGAAGACGGCAATTATTTGAATTTCACCCTTCTACATTTATACTGAGTCAGAAGAGAGGACGGAAATTTACCTTCCTATAGAAAACCTTCATTCACTCAGAAAGCAGATTTCCTGCGGCAGAGGGAGGTTCTCACTTAGGTGTTTTGATTTGATTTCAGCCAACAGCCAACGATTGTAGGCAAGTAGTCTGTGTGAATTTGATCATTTCTAAGGGAAACTTTTTGCTGAAGACTGGAAAGTTCTTAAGTTTAACAGCGGTAACAAAGACAACAGAAAAAGAATGATTTATATCATCAAAAAGATGAAGAAGGGGCCAGCCTGGTGGTGTAGTGGTTAAGTTTGCACGCTCCGCTTCAGCGGTCCAGGGTTTGCGGGTTCAGATCCTGGATGTAGACCTACACAGCACTCATCAACCCGTATGGAGGTGGTGTCCCACACACAAAATAGAGAAAGATTGGCACAGGTGTTAGCTCAGGGACAATCTTCCTCAACAAAAAAAAAAAAAAACAAAGAAAGAAAAAATGAAGAAAAGGAAAATGTATTGGTCACCAGGACGCAGCGTAGATTTGATTAAAGGAAGTGAGGCTGATCTCCCATCTTTCCTCTTTTGGGAAAACTGAGTAACGGATCAGGGGTCTGTGGGAGTCCTGAGAATCTTGATTTCAAAAAGGCATTTGGAACATCCCCCAAGGTATTTTTACGGCAAGATGAGGGGCAGATCGAATAGTGATACTCCAGGGGAATGCCTAGCTGCCTGCACAGCTGGTGGAGGAGAATTGGTTAGTGGATCAATGGCCACCTGGAGGGCAGATGAGAGCCCTGCTCAGGACTCCATCCTCCATGCTGATTTGCTCAGTCTGATGTATTTTTGAAGGACTTGGATGAGGCCAAATAAAACACATGTATCAAATGTGGGCAGGATAGGCTCTGTGTCAGATGGCAGCACTGGGTTTCAAAATGATCTGGACTGACTTAACTTATAGATGACAACCATAGGCTCAAGTTCATGGAGGTAAATGCTGAGTCCCTTTCAGGACTCAAAGGTTGGGGTTGGGGAGAGGCAAAGTAATTATTGAGCACATGCTATATGCCATACCCTTTGCATAAGATAGCTCACTTAATTATGAAAATCCTCAGAAGAGGATGTTGTTCTCATTTTATAGGGGGAGAAACTGAGGCCCTGAGAAGCTGAGCATATGCTCGAGGTCACTGGTAGTAAGAGCTTGAGCCGAGATAAAAATGAGGCTGCTCAGGCTCTTAGGTCCACCTTTGCACAGAATGTGCAGGACGGAGACAGAGCTTAACAGCAGTTTATGCGAAAAGAAAATAAAAACACACATTCATGTGAGGTTAGTCCCAGATTCTAATGCCAAGCCTTTTCTGAGCCTCTCTTTTGGGACCACCCTTGGGCCAGGATCAGGGGGCAGAGACAAAAATGCACAGCCCCTGAGCACGCTGAGTTCCCGGTCTGGGAAGAGAAACCGACGCTGTAACAGGTGAGTTGACAGTGCTGAGCGCACGAATGCCACGGGAGCCCAGGGAAAACCAGGGCCTCCTGCTTCTGGAGTCCTGGCAAACTGCACAGAGGGGGCAGTGCCTGGCCCGAGGCCTGAGGATGGCTGGCTTGTCTGGGAGCCCAGGGAGCATGTGGGGTGTGGGTCCAGGGCGAGTGCACTGACCTGGGCACTTCATGTCTGCCCCTCAGCTCTGGGATCCACTATAAGGCCCAGGAAGGGTCTGGGCTGCTCAGAAAGGGGATGGGAGGTTTGCCAACCCTTCACTCCCAGCTCCCAGCCCAGAAATAGTTGAAGAGAGCAGGAGGGGAGTGGGAGTTCTGGAAGGCATCTGGGAGCTAGAGTCAAGGACGTGCCTCTGGGAACACTGGGAGGTTCTGGGACCTTGGGCTCCGAGCATGCAGGTTACTTTGTAACCGTGGGCTGTGTCCCACAGCTGTTCCTTCGAGTGAGGAGGGCCAGAGACTGGTGTTCAGG